>NC_045718.1:33135046-33435046 GCF_009834535.1 Camelus ferus | reverse complement strand
ACTCCACCTCCCGCTTTGTTCCCCACCCTCTCAGCGGGGTCCCTCCTCCCCTGCCCAGTCAGCGCTCTCCTTCCAACCTGTGCTCTTTGCTTGCTTCTCTTTTCGTCCCCAAAGCCGTCAGAAACTCACAGCTGAGTCATCTCAGCTGTGCTTCTCTCTGGCTTGAGGGCAGAGTGGCGAAGGAGGAGCGTTCTAGGGTGTTAGGAATCTGATCAGAAGAACTCTGGAATGCAGGCCTTCCAAAGAAGGATCAACCTGCCTTCAGATCAGAAAGTGGAACTTGTTAAGAGAGAAGAGAAACCACTCCATGAGTAGCTGAGGGTGTGTTGAAAGAGAGAGGTGTGTTGTGCATTTCGTGTGTGTCACGGACAGACAGAGCCTGTGTCTACCTGGACAGAGGAGCTCAGCTCAAGAATGTGCAAGGCAGTGGGGTAGGCCCATGAATGTATTAACTCATGATACAGGTAATTTCTGCATGAAAAACTGTGGATGGGTATACAGTGTCTGTGAATATACAGTGTATATTAATAATCCAGAAGTTTTTGTAATTAAAATTACACTTTAAAATTTCAGAATTTAGTTTTTATACTGAATGTTGACAGACTTGCCTATTTTTGTTGCTTTGTTTACTAAAATCCATTTTCAGAAAATTTGCATTTTTTTGTTTTTTATTTCTAGACATCATGATCACCATGGGTTTTGCACGAGATGAGATAAATGACGCCTTAATAAATCAGAAATACGATGAAGTCATGGCTACTTACATTCTTCTAGGTAGAAAACCACCTGAAGTAAGTTTTCACCTTTTCAGATTATTGTGAATTAATTATTGAGCTAAGTGACAGCTAATTATAGGTATAATATCAGTAAATACATTCTATATGATATCAAAAATAATATAAAGACCCAAACATTCTTATTTATTAGAATTCAAAATTCGAGATACTAAGAATTAAAAAAAATTTTTATTATTATTATTTTTTAATGGAGGTACTAGGGATTGAACCCAGGACCTCATGTGTGCTAAGCTCATGTTCTACCACTGAACTACATCGTCCCCTTCCACAAGATGCTGAGTTATGAACCGATCTTATTTCCAAATAGCAAAAGAGGTTCTGTTATGAAAGAACAGGCCTCGTGCCTTGCTTAGCTCTAAGAGGCGTCATTCACAGTCAGGTCTTTGATAATGGCATCCCCCAGACTTGAGCATCCAAATGCAACAGCCCTGCCAAAGGTAGTATGGTTATTCTAGTTGTGCAGAAAAGATAGTAACTGTGAAACAAAAGGAAGTGACAGCATTTAAAACAAAATATGGGAACCCAGGAAAAGGTTGTTTGCTGATATTCTGCCTTATAGAGTGTCAAGTGTTTTGATACTTTTAGTTGGGGATTCTCAAAGCCGTGTGCAGTCTGTAATAGGAGAGAGTCAGGAAGTCAGTGGTGATTGAACAATGAAAAGCAAATGATCCTTTAGGACAGCAGATATAAAGGTAGAAATTGAGAGTTAAGAACATCCCAGAGCATTGACAGTTGGTTGAAAATTAGACATCTGTGGGAGGCATTTTATAGAATCGGCTGAAATTATTTATAATTAGATAGTAACTGTTAGTGAAGCAGTACACTCAGCTGGCATTTACTGAACCTACTCTGTACCAGAAACTATGCTAAGTACTGTGAGTAGAAAGATTAGAAGGTCTGTAGTCTCAAGGAGCCCTCACTCTGGAGGGGAGAGAAGCCATCCACAGTGTGGTCTATGCTCTGATTAGGGGGATGTACAGGACACTCTGGGACATAGAAGAGGACAGGCGCCCACAGCAGGCCAAGACATGTAACAGGTAGAATTAACAGTATTTGATAACCTGTTGGAAATGAGGCATAAGAGACTCAAATTTCTAGCATAGGTGGCTGGTTTTGTAAGATGTATTTGCCAAGGTAGGAAAAGAGTGAATATCAGGGGGAAGATAGGAGGTTTGTTCAGTTTGGGGTGGTTGAATTTGAGATTCCTGTTGGATGGAGCCATTGAGTAGACATTTGAATATAAGATCTGGAGCTGAAGGGGAACAGCTGAATAGTATTAATAGATTTGAGAGTCGTCATCAGAGGGGTGCACAGTAATGTGCCAGGAACATAGGGACTTTCAGTGTATTAATTCATCTAGTCCTCTCAGCATCCCTGCCAGGTAGGTACTGTTATTATAGTGGGGAGAGGATCTTCAGTAGAGACACTAAGAGCTGGGAAAGTGGTGTCAAAAGAAGCCAAGCCAAGAGAATTTTAAGAAGTGAGAAATAGTACAAATGGTTATTTCTAAAGTCTTCCAACTGTTTCTACTTTGATTTCAAATTTCATTCCTAAGATCTTTAGTTTTTCTGTTAATTTAAATATAAAGGAAGCACTAATTTAGCAGGCACACAACTTAGCCCATGCATAAATTAAAATGAAGTTTGGATTGTATTATAAACTAACGAGACTACTGTTAAGTAGGAAGAGCCTGAACTTCAGAGCCAGGCTCGCTGGGTGTAAATCCCCACCCCAGCACAGCCACTCCTCAGCTCTGTGACTTAACTTAATTATGATGCAGTTATATGTACTTAAGTTATGCAATTTACTTATTCTCTCTTTGCCTCAGTGTCCTGTTCTATAAAATGAGGGTGATAATAGTAGCTACCTCTCAAGGTCATTGAGAGGACTTAAATGAATTAATACCTCTCCAGTCTTCAGAACAGTTGCAGGCACATTACTCGGTGCCCTGTGTTAGCTCTTATCTGTTAAAATGCTCATCATCAGTATGACTCCGCTCTTTGTCATTAGCGGCTTTACACACAGATTCGATTCCCCGTTGGAATGCCAGTGATTCAGTCCGAAGATTGCTGGCCGCAAACAACTGTTGTGTGACAGAGAGAGGGACAGGGTACCAGTCCCCAGTTTACCACGCTTAGTTCTAAGTTGATGCAAGTTGTTGAGCAGGGCCAAGAAATCAAATTTTGTTCTGTAAATGTGGTGGAGAAAGCAAATCAAAACAAAAAATGTGTGTGTCTGTGTGTGTATAAAGTTAAAATTTTAGACTTTCTCCACAATTTGAATCCCAGCTGGGCCTGAGTTTGAATCCCAGCTGGGCCTGAGTTTGAATCCCAGAGATGTCTCTTGAATCTCTTAGCTGCAGTTTTTTCCATCTATAAGGTGTAGGTTGGTAGATCACAGGTTTGTTGTAATGGTTAAAGAGAGTAACATATATATAGAGTTTAGCATGCATAGCACCTGGTATTTAATAATAACCATCTAATAATTGGTAGTTGTTACTTGGTGTTTTGACTAAGGACCCAAAGCCATTTGTACAAGGGAACAGAAGATGGCACCTACTTGTGGAAGGATGTTCTATCCAGTTCTCTCCCCTCCTGTTTGCCAACTTGCAGTTCTGTCTCCAAACTTTTTTTTTTTAAGTTCTGATTACTCCTTATATGACTTGGAATAAATTAGATAATCAAGAGTGCATATTGTTTCTATGAACTTTTTTGGTTTTAAACCAAAAGTTTTAAAAGTTTGGTGGTCTGTCTTCTTATAGTTTGAAGGTGGTGAATCATTGTCCAGTGGAAGCCTGTGTCAGCGGTCCCGGCCCAGCAGTGACTTGAACAACAGCACTCTGCAGTCCCCTGCTCACCTGAAGGTCCAGCGAAGCATCTCAGCCAATCAGAAGCAGCGGCGCTTTAGTGATCATGGTGGGGGAAACGTCCAAATAAGTGGAAAGACAGACTGGGTCTACCCAAACTTGGGTTTCTTTTAAGCACTGTACATTCACATCTTTATGTTCTTGTGTCACTGCCAATTATCACAGATTTATCTTCCTGAATAATAACTATAATCCTATTTTTAGGGGCTGACCTAATTTTTCTAATCAGTTCAATCTTACTTCAGCGTATAAAATATGCAAATAAAGATATTTCAAATACAGTTTTTGTTGGTGAGAAGAAAATATGTCAGTTGTTTTTCATCTACTAATGTTTGTTTTCACATTACAGCCGGTCCATCCATTCCGCCTGCCGTATCATACACCAAAAGGCCTCAGGCCAACAGCGTGGAGAGTGAGCAGAAAGAGGAGTGGGACAAAGATGTGGTGCGTAAACTCGGGAGCACGACGGTTGGATCAAAAAGCGAGATGACCGCAAGCCCCCTGGTGGGGCCGGAAAGGAAGAAGTCTTCAACCATTCCAAGTGTGAGTCAACATTCAGCTGTAGTGCAATACGCTGTAGTTATCTGTTGTCAGAATTTTTTTTAAGTGCTTTAAGCTTTATCTTTTCAGTTTCAAAATTTTAAAGTGAATCATGCATTTAAAGAACATGCAAAAAAAAAAAAAAATGGGGGGCCAAGCTTCTCATAAGTGCAGTTTAAGAACAGAAAATATGAATTCTTAAAATAACATTTAACCTTACCACCAAATGATACATTAAACATTCCTGCCTCATTTTGCATGTTTGTAATATGTACCTAATATTACATTATATTAGTGCATTTAATTTTGTTTACAAGTAAACTTGAGTGAAGGCAGACTACAGTAATAATTTATAAAGTTAGCTCACATTATTCACTTAGAACAGCTAACTGTAGAAATGACATAATGGGAGCTAGAAGACAGATAGAGACATCCCCCTTAAGGCAGCAGGAAAGAGTAAAGCGAAAATATAAAAGAAAACCAAGGTATACAAAGGGGAGACACAGAATTGGTGACATTTAGGGAACAGGAGTTTAGAAAGGAAAAGGGGCAAAATGAAGGCAAGGAAATATTTGAAGAAATAATAACAGTAAAAGACTGACATCAGATTTCTCAGCAGTAATATGAATGCAGGAAGATAAATGGATAAAAATATGTATTTTTTAACGTATCAAAAGAAAAGCCCATTGAACCCAGAATTTTATTTCCAACCAAGTTGTCACTGAAATGTCAAGGTGTGACAAACATACTCTTCTGAATAGAGTGTCTGAGTCATGATACAGGGACCCATTTGAAAACACTGTCCTGCTTGAGGACGTATTCTTATAGGAAGAGACATAAATCTAGAATTTTGCTGTGAGGTATATGGAAGTTGAAAACAATCAACTAACTTAGTAAAGTATGTATGTGGTAACATATACAAAAAAAAGAAAAAAGTAATGAAAATTTAGAACCAAAATTCTGGACAATATCCAGGAAGTGAGGATTGGGATAGAAATTAAAGGAAAAAGTGTATGCCTTGGAAGGGAAGATAGAAATTTAAGAAATCAGTACGGTCGGCCCCTCCTTTCGATCCGCAGCTAGTTGAATCTGTGGGCATGGGACCCGCAGACACTGAGGGCCAACTGTACTCGGTCATTTTATATAAGAGACTTGAGCGTCCACAGAAGCAGGCGCTCCTGCAACCAATGCCCAGTGGATCCCAAGGGACCGCTGTAGTGGTAGGCAAACATGAGTTCAGGACATGATGGTGTTTAGTGTGGGGGTATCTCTCGTGCATAGCACCCCTCAAGCTTCCTGAACCACTCCTGGCCTTCTCCCCATCACCAGCTTACAAAGATGTGAATAAAACCCAGCTTTTCTGTTGCTTCCAAACAACTGCTCGCTGCTGCTGTAGGACAATAAACTGAGAAACAGTGAGGGCCTTGCTGGGCTTCGCCCTTCATTCCTGCAAGAGAGAGGTGGGAGGTGGAGCTTGTTAATATTAGATTCTGATAAATTAAAATTCTACCACGTATTCTTTCAGAGTTATTTGCAGCTTAAATTCATTTGTTTGACTTTCCACAACTGCAGCTAGAATTTTTTTTTTCCTTCTTAAAGAACAATGTGTATCCTGGGGGTAGCATGGCAAGAAGGAATACGTATGTCTGTGAGAGGACCACAGATCGATACACAGCATTGCAGAATGGAAAAGACAGCAGGTAAAACGTCAGAGTGCCTTTGTCGTGGCTTCGCGTTAGTGCTCTTGGTAAAACTCCCGTAGCTGAGTGGGTCAAGAGGAGAGGAAGCGCAAAATGGCTAGTTCGATTGCAGCAACCATTCTTACTAAGGCATCTCTGTGCCAGAAGGGAACGATAGGAAAATATTTAGAGGAAGCAGGAGGTAAGTCTCTTAACCTGCAATTGTCTGAGTAAAATCTGATAGTAACCAATTCCCTCTAGCAAAAAGCCTATTGTACTGCCCTAATCTGATCTTCATAATTTGAATCTGACTCTTATATATACCTGCTGCTTCCTTTTTACCTTCTTCCTTCCCGCCACCCCCCGCAATTCAGGTCATCGTTATATCTAAATAATGAGGGCTTTTCCATGGAAGGTGGTGATAAATTCACCCTGTACACTTTAACAAGAATGTTGGTTTGTCAGTCACTAATAATGCCACTAATGTTGATTTAAGTGTTTCAGTCATAAAAGGTATCAGTCAATTCAGACTTTGAAAAAACCGAGGTCTTAAATTTTAATAAACTATAGTTTTTCTTCTGTTTTACATTTCCACGGTCTTCTCAACTGTTTCATGTCAAGCCTCACGGAGATGTCGGCGAGTAGCATATCCTCTGCAGGCCCTGCCGTGATTTCTGCCGTCCCGTCAGCGCGGCCGCGCCACCAGAAGTCCATGTCTGCTTCTGGTCACCCTATTAAAGTTACACTGCCCACCATTAAAGACAGCGCCGAAGCTTACAGGCCCGGGTAACATGCTGGCTGCATTTCATTTTGTTTGTTGCTAAGAGTTTAAAAAAAAATACAGCACTGTATAAAAACACATGATAGCCATCACATTATGAGTTGTTATGAAAAGATTCAGTGTCTGCGGCAGAGGTAAAGCTGAATTATTACATAAGCTCACTGCATCCCCCAGCTGTTTTCGGGAAGGTTGCTTATAACTTAAATCATCTTCTGGGGGAATTTTCTTTGTGGATTCTCCATTAAATCCATCTGTAAAGTGAAGGGTTGTTGCCTAATTTATCATTTAGGTAACTGAGGTTTTATGATTTAAAAACAAACCAAAAAACCCCCCACGAGAACTGGAGGTGGAGACCTGGGTCATCTTCCTGGCTCCAGCATCACTTAGTCTTAATGAAACTGTATTTTTAGTTTTCCTACCAGTGACACGGATGGTCTCGAAGAGCCCTTTCTGGTATAAAGTTAAATGACTATTTTTCTGGTATTTCTGTATGTTAAGACTTCTCAAATTCAGGAACATGTTTGATAGTTAGATTTGTTGATTATATGGGTGTTACAGCATTCACTGTCACTGAAGCCTAGATAAAGGCTTTTTGATAATAAAATTCATATTCCACATTACTGAATGGCTTAAGAAAATAGTAAAAAAGAAAAAATTGTATGCAGGGCCCCTTGCCAGGCATTGCTGATATTGAAGAGTATTAGCTTTGTATCCCCGTTTCAGGGATTTCTTAATCTCTAGTAATTACATTTTTATAGAGGCATCTAGTTTGAACCTGAAATTGTATCCCTCTGCAAGCACCACATCTCTACTGTCCCGACAGAACACGGTCGACTAAAAGTAGCCGTAGCTGTTCATTTCCTTCTGGATTTTAGCCAGAGGGAAAGCTTTCTCTGTCCTGATTCTGAAGAGCACGTCTCCACGTGTCCCAACAGCACAACCCAGCGCGTGCCGGCTGCGTCCCCGTCCGCGCACAGCATCAGCGCCGCCACCCCGGACCGCACGCGCTTCCCGCGGGGCAGCTCCAGCCGCAGCACCTTCCACGGCGAGCAGCTCCGGGAGCGCCGCAGCGCCGCCTACAACGGGCCGCCCGCCTCCCCTTCCCACGAGCCGGGCGCCTTTGCGCACGCCCGGAGGGGCACGTCCACCGGCATAATCAGCAAAATAACGTCCAAGTTCGTTCGCAGGTCAGTACCAGTGTACTGCGGCGTTCCGTTTCCTCTAGGAATTATGACGGATATTTGTTTTTTGTTTTTGTTGTTTTCTTTAATCTGTGCAGTGATTTTCCAGAATGGTTTTATGAGATTTCAGTAGAGCTGATCTTTTACAAAAGATTGAAGGAAAAAAAATCAAGGAAGACGTAAAGCCTTTTCCCTTAAGAAAGAGACAGGGGGAAAAAATGAACAAAATGAGAATCTAAAAATTCTATAAAAATAGGGCGGAAAAAACAAAACCTGACATCAAAAATGTGTGTTTTAACAAAGAGTATCCCCTGCTTGAAAGCCTGGAGTTAGAAAGAGGAATTGAATATGACTTTCCATTTCTCCTTCGGATAACATTTCTTAAGAATACTTTAAATTGCTCACTAATGATAGTTTACCTTTTATTCTTCCTTGTAAAAAGCCTATTACTGGAGTCACAGAGATTCTGTAATTTAACATCCCAAAATCTTAACATCAAAATATGGTAACCACAAAATGAATACAAGTATAGTAATGTAATCCAGTACAACAGTGAAATTGTACTCTTTTTGAGGACCTACTGTGTGCGGGGCCCTCTACCAGGAGCTCTTGATATAGCGGTGAGATGGCACAGCCCCCTTCTGGCAACAGCTTATTGTCTTGCAGCATTCCACATAGTTAGCATTTTCCTCACTTGGCTTCTGGTTTTCCTCCTCCCTCTCAGGCTGCCCGCCCCTTCTCAGGCTCCTCTGCTGGTTCTTTTAGGTCCCCTTGCCCTTCCTCTGACCTCTAAATATCAGACGGCCCCAAGACACATTCTCTTCTCTGGTTATCCTCACTCTCGGTGACCTCATTCAGGCCCAGGACATTAAATTCCATCTTACATTAATGACCCCGATATGCATCTTTAGCCCGGGTCTCTCCTCTGGAGGACAGGCTCATGTATCCAGTTGTCTGCCGAGCCTCTCCGCTTGGATGTGTTACAATAAACTCCAACAGAACCTTCCAAAATTCAGCTCCCAGCTCTCTTTCCCGAACCTGTCCCTCCTCATTCTTTGCCATTTTCAGTAACAGCAGCACTGTCCTTCTGGTTGTTGGAACTGGGAGCCTTGATTATCCGTGAGCCCTGCTTTCTTCTTACCACACATCAGTTCCCCCAGTGGTTGTGCTGGCTCCGCCTTGACGTTATTTCCAGGATTTAACTGCTTCCAGCTTTCCTACCACTGCTTTCCCAGCCTGAACGACTTGCATCTTCCAGCCCCCTCTCAGGTCTCCTTGCTTCTGCCCTTGTCCTCCTGTTCTGTCCCAACGATATAAGTCCTCAGCTTGCTTTTCATCTTCCTCAGAGGACACCTCAGAACCATCACAGTGACCCCATGGTCTGGCCACCCCTTCCTGCTCTGACGTCGTCTTCTCCGACCCTCCCTCTTGCTTGTTCCCCACCAGCCACACAGGCCCTCCTGTCCTCGAGCTCACTGCGCACACCTGGTGAGGGTTTCCTATGCTCGTCCTGCCTGGAACCCTCCTCCCCTGAGACCTGCACGCTGGCTTCTCCACCTCCTCCAGGTCTCTGCTCAAGCGTCACTCCCTCAGCGAGGCCTTCCTCATCCCCCTGTTGAAAATCACAGCCTGTTCCTCCCAACACTCCCTTTTCCTGCTTTATTTTTCTCCTTAGCACTGAATACCACCTGAAATAATGTATTCGCTTTACTTATTTGTTCATCGTCTCTCTCTCCCAAGGGGAAGGTGTGCTCCGCTCCGTGAGAGCAGGGGGTTGTCGCTGGCTTGTCTGCTCGCTTTGTCTTGTGTTGAATCTTCTGCCGAACAGTGAGTGCCACGTCTGACATGTAGTATGGCATCCAGTAAACATTCATCGATTGGGTGGATGAATAGTGTGGAAGACAATTTAAAAAGTAGGCAAGGTTATAGTACATTCTGATCAGTGCCATGAAGGAAGCAGGTCCTGAAATAGAGAAGAAGCTGCGGGAAAAGAGTGTTTAGAGGCAGCCTCTGAGGGGAGCTAGCATGGAAGCTTCTAAAGTTCCACCGGGCCCTTATTAAATTTTGAGCAGTGTCATTTAGTAAAGGGCTTTTTTGGGCAGAGGGAAAAGAAGGGAGGGGAGAGGTTGTTTGCTATTCTTTCTCAGAAATTAGGTAGGGTTTTTTAACGCTTTGATTTTTAACATATTTTAATTAATTCTGGATTTGGTTAGAGAAGAGAAGCAATTCTCAGTTCTGCTCCGAGGTCATCTGTCACCATGTGAACAGCTTTGGCTCTGCAGATCTGTCTGTGTTCACGGTAGCCCTTTGTAGCTTGAAGAGGGGCCATCGGATACACCCCAGAGGACTTCATGCAGGAGGACAAGCCGGCGTTGGTTTCAGTACCAGGAAGGAACCTGCTGAGTTCCTTAGCAGCTGGCAGGCTGCAATGCAGCTGAACTTTCTGCACATGCAGCGTGTTGAACTTGGGGGAGGCTTGGAGGCTTGGAGATACCCCGGAGAACCTCTCAGTGCCTTGTTAGTTAATCTTCTCAGCTCAGCTCTCAGATTATCATCCTTCCCACTTGCCTCATCTTAAGTCCATCGTGGGCTCAAGGCCAACCTTTCCCTCTGTTCCCTTTGCCCTCCTCACTTCACTCTACCTGAAGCCTGAAGAAATGGGGCCGCACTCTGACCACCCGCTGTGGGGCCCACACCCAACTGGGGTGTGTGCCAGGCAGGCCTGGCCCTGAGCGCAATTCGGGGGCCAGGACACCTCGCAGGCTCTGGGACTAACAAAGTCATTGTACCACTAAAGGCTTAAAAAGATGGAAAAATGGGATTTTTAGGGGGAAAAGTAAAGGAATTTGGGTTAGTAAGCCTTAAGAAAAAGATGGAGAATAGTTCTATTATTCATGAATTTGAAAACCATTATCACAGAGAAGCCATTGAGTAGTTCTGCTTGGGCCGTCAGAAAGCTGGATGCCCAAAGGACCATGTGAGAGAGTTGCTTTCTGGTCTTAGGAAAGAACTTTGTAATCAGGAAAGTGATTTACACTAGAGTCATCTATCAGGGGAGGGTGTAGATGTGCTATTTCAAATGTCTTTTAAATAGCATTTAGAATGATTTGCTTTGGATCTGTTCTGTATATCTACCGTATGAACTGGAGATCATATCAAACCTCATGATTTTTTAATCATATTTCTTATATAGGGAATAACCTGATTCGTTCAGCTGAGTATGTGTAATATATTTGGCTTGTTTTTAAGTTTTGAGCAGTGGAGAGCCATGCTGCTCTGCAGCCAGCTGCGTGTTCCACATCCCCCTGTGGCTACTTGGAGCTGACTTACTAGACTGTGAAATCATTGCCAAATAGCAGAAATTCTTGCAGGCAGTTTCCTAGTGGCATCCAGGAAGGCTGTGGAACAGGGTATGGGAAAGGATGTGGCGAATCAGTTGCTTTCAATAGTTACAGCAGGGGAAGTGGGGTCCAAGGGGTGTTTCATTCCTGACGCTGACAGTTCGGCTGTGGTCTGCTAGCAGTGATTCAAAGGCAAAGTATAAATAGTACAGAAAAGTCCGGTGAGACATGTCCCTTCCTGCTAAAGGAATCAACATCATTATCTTTCTTACCCAGTTGATAGGCTGCCCTTCAGCATGTTCAGTACATCCACATGTAACTTGAAATATGCATTTCCCTTTGAGCCTGCTCAGAAAATGTTTTATTTATTTCAGTGTGCTATAATAAAAATAGGTTTGTATAGATGGCGTTGAATTTCTATTATACTTCCCAATGAAAATGTCAGTTATTAAAGACAGAAATTTAAGAAACCTCATTTGAATGTGAAAATACACCTTATTATCCTTTTTAATTCAGATAGGAAAATGTTTTTTACACAATATGTTTGTCAAAAGGAAGCCCTGTGGTTAAAGACCTTGAAAAACATGTATTTTTAACCACCAGTTGTTTTATTAATGTGGGAGGTGAGGACGGTGGCACTGATTTTTTTCCCTGTTGCACTCATTTTACATAAATAATATAAATGTTTCTGGACTAGTTAAAACATTAAGAAAATGTTAACTTAAGGGTTCAAGTTGATATTTTTCCTAGCTGTTTAATAGTGTTTTGCTATCACAAGCCATCTCTTAACATATTTAAACTGGTTTGTATCTTGATACTCCTATGTAGATACTTAATTACCTTTGAAAATGACAAATAATGAAAATTTTGGTAGACTTAAAAATATTAATGACATTCAACAAAAGAACAATTAGTAGAGTTTTCCTGATTTTATTTCACAGGTGGATATCCAGGTAAGATCAATGCTTCTGTTTAAGGTTGAATTCATGTTTCTAGACTCACCTGCTTGGAAAGGCTTTGGTTTGCTGTAATATTTTTTTTTATCATGTGCATGACTCATTAGCATAACATCTGAAGTAAATTACTTGTATATTAAAAAATCAGTATTTATTTTTGGAAATACTTATATATGTGTTGAGCTTCATTTCTAACTACAAGGTTAATTTATATTTTTCTAAATTGAGCGACTACTAGAATTATGTTTAATAACCAATAAGAAGTTGATTCTTGCTGTTGATAATTATTAAATAGTTTTAACTTTAGATTGAACTAAACTAAATCAAAAGATAAATTATGACTTTAAAAATGTGGCTGGGAATTGGAAGATCCCATTAAAAAAAAAAATCCTAAACTCTCACCTAGCATCTCCTCTATGGCAATACCCAGTAGACGCTCAATAAATGATAGTTAAGTGTTGGTTATGGTGAAAAACAGTAAGAAATAGTATTAGACTGACAAGTAACAGAAATCTGTCATGCTAGAAGTTTGCTCAACAAGTTAATTTTAAAATCATTTTAGATGTAGGTTTTCTTGATATATTTTTCACTTTTATCATTAAATCTCAACCTTCACTTTGTTTTGAGGGATCCAAGTGAAGGCGAAGCCAGTGGCAGAGCCGACACCCCAAGGTGAGGAGCCACTATCAATACTTGGCTGCTAGGTCCCTGTGTATGAAGACGGCCTCTTGAAATTCTTACAGCACTTAATAAACATGCCTAGAACTAATAACTAGATAGTATGTGTATTCAACATTTTTATATTGGTATGGGTTTTCCTAATGTTGCCGAGCATTTATTAAGTTTAAGTTAATCAACTTTTGTGTTTTCTAAACATTATTTTGAATTGTGTGCTTTATAGCCTTTCTGTCCTACAAAACATATCTTAGCAGAAGAATTAGTAGATTAAAATATACTGATCCTTTTCTCACTAAAATGATGTAAATAAAATTAGACTTAGTCGAATAACCCAGAACATGGAGGAATCCAAAGATACAGGAAGATCTGATATTAGTAATGTATCTTAGGTGGCTCTTCAGTGGCCGACCACATTTTAAAACTCTCACCTCACCATATTTTATGGGTTTTTTGGCATTAATGCTGGCTGTGTGCTCGTTTTAGCAGTGGGTCTCCAACTTGAGCACAGTCAGAACCAGGTGATTGATAAAACAGGTGGCTGGGCCCCTCACCCCAGGGTTTGTGATCGGGGGGTGGGTGGCACTGATGCCTCTGGGCTGGGGCCACGTTAATGACATGTTAGTACTTGTGTTCGTATTTATAAATGGGAAATTTAAGAATTGAAGGCATTCAGTTATCTTGAATGTACATCAGCATTAAGAGTCCAATATAAATCTCAGAACCTTGACAAGCAGTTCCTCGGCAAGGCAGAGGCCTGCCTTCATTTCAGGCATTAAATTTGACCAGCTGAACACAAGCCTCCATGTATTTTCTCCTTTTTAAAATTATTTGAAGTGTAAAACACAGGGCGCTGGGGAAAAACTTTATTGAGCATTCCTGTGTAGTCTTTTGTACAGACCGTGCCAGGTATGTGTGTAGTCATAACAGCTGAAATATTTTCTTCATTGAATGAGGCATCTGAGTCACCGTAGTAGGGAGCCAAAGAGAGGCAGGACAGATATTTTAACTCTTCTGCCTGTTAAATAAACGTGTAGGACTTTGTTTTAGCCCCTCCCTCACCTGGGCATCACTCTTGAGCCCCCTTCTTGCATCTCATCCTATCTTTCTACTCGATTTTCCTCTGAGACATTTAATAGTGTGTAATGTCCCAAGTGGCTGATGATGGTGTGATTAATCTGCATGCACTTTATCTTTTCAGTGTGACTAAATGTCTCTTTTGTTTGGTCATTGTTTTGTTTTCTTTTTTTGCTTTTGAACAAACTTACTGAGTACCTACTGTCTGTAAGGTATGGGCTGGTCATTTAATCCTCATAACAGCCAAGTGAAGAGTATCCGTTTTACAGATGAAGGAGCAGTAAGGAGCATCAGTGGGACCGAACCAGTTAGTGAGGGTCTGTCACTTCAGAGAGATGCGTGGGCTTGATGGGGAACAGCACGGGCTTCGAGCCAGACCGTGTGGGTCTGAGCTGTGTTGTACCACCTACCTAGCTGTGTAACTTTAAGGAGGTTACTCTAACGCTCGTGCCCCTGTTTCCTCCTTCTGACTGCCTCCCAGGGTTGTTGTGAGGGGCAGATGAGTGAGTGATACAGGTCAGGCACCTAGACCCGCTCCTGGTACCTAGTAGGAATCCATCAGTGTTACTGCTGTCAGCATTTCCAGGCTCTTTTACAGTTAGTGTTCCCAGTGGTGATGCCCCTGAGAGACGTGTAGAAAAATATCTTGGTATGTGCCTGTTGTCTTAAGGTTACTGGGCTTCCTTGGTGGAATGAAAGAAAAACTAGACTTGGAATGAAACACCTAATTTCTGGTCTTCACTTTTCAACTCATTAGCTTGATTACCTCAGAGAAGCAATTTAAATTCCCTAGTCAACAGTTCTGTTTTTAAAGGAGTGTTCCATCAAGGGGTCTTTGGGTGCCTTCCTACCCTAGCAGCTAATTCCATAGCCCCCACTGTCCGTGTGGTCCTGGTGAATGACTCTGGTCAGATCTGCACTCCCAGAGGCCTGTGATGCTGTGGCCCAGATTCAGGGAGCTGAAAGAGAACGATAGAGGAGACACTGAGATAAAGCGTCTCCATACTTATTTAATAGTCTTTGGAAATTTATTTTCTCTGCTTACTCCTTTCCTGATTTTCTAAGCTTGCGTGGTTGGCAGAACTTTATCAGCTCAGATATCTAGGAATGAGAAGGAAAACATGCATAAATGTATACATAAAGATTTATATATACATATAACTGTATACATGAATATACGTTATATGATAATATTGATATGAAATATTTATATAGTAGAATACAAACTTTCAAATGTATCATTTCTTCAAATCACATATAAGTGAGCTAGATTAACAAGTTAAAATTGCAGCATCTATGTTTGGATAATTACTCAACAAATTTAATGATAGGGCCTTCTGAATCATAAATAATTTATGAATTTTACCTTTCTTTGATTATTTGAAGTAGGTTTTCTGGTTCTGTATTATTTACGGCAGACCTACAATAAGGAAAATACAATAAGCTTGACTCACTTAACAGATATGTGTTAATCACCTACTATTTGCCCAGCACAGTTCTAGATGCGTGAGACATACCTGAACAAAACAGAACTCCTTGTCCTCCTGGAATTTACAATCTAGTGGTGGAGACAGATAATAAATAATAAACATAAGTAAATGAATTAAATAGTACAAAAGAATATGAGCACTCTAGAAGGGGAAATAGAGCAAGGTAAGGAGGTTGGCCCTGCCAGGGTAGGAGTTGGGGGTGCAGTAGGGTGGTAAGGGTAGATCACAAGGAGAAAGTGAGCAGAAATTTGAAAGAAGTCATGCAGCTATCTGAGGGAAAAGCATTCATGGCAGAGGGAACAGCCTCTGTTAAAGCTTTAAAGCAAAAACATACCCTGTATGCTCAAAGAATAGTCTGGAAGTCAATGTGCCTTGATGGGAGTAAGCAAGGAGGGAAATAATAGGAGGTAAGAGTTGGAGTGTCTGTCATGTGGAGTCTTGTAGACTGTTTTAAGGATGTCTTTAGGAAAGTGCTGAAATCATTAGAAGAACTGAGGTCTGCACCCCTATGTGTGGTATGACCTGGTGGCTTTACTCCGTTGTAGCACAGTGTTATTCCTCAACATTATCAGGTGTAAATAATCTGTAGCCCTTACTGCTATCCCTGTCCCCAGTCCTCCTCCTACCCAAAAAGAGTAGAGAAAAGGAAATTTTTCTTTATATTTCAAAAATGTGCATTGATAAGCAGAATGCTAGTAGTCTCCATTTTGTATAAATATACAGAAATTGGAGGATCTGCATTTGCAAACTTAAACAGAGTATGGAGAAAAAAAGTATTTAGTTCTTCACTTTCAGAACCAAATTTAATTCCCACAAACAAGCACATTTAATATGCTATTTTAAATCAAAGATATTAATAAGAGTCAAAACAGATGGTGTCCTGGGGCCTGATTTTTGTAACAGCAAGATGATGTAAATCCTTGTCTCTATTTGAGGGTAGTCTGCAAATTGGGTAGTTTTATTAGCACTGAACTATGACCACTTAGATTTTACATGTGTTTTGATTTCTTTGCTGAATGGAATTTTTGTTTCCATTTTCCCCCTTGCCCTCTTCTTCCAGAAGTACAACAGGGGAACCAAAAGAAAGAGACAAGGAGGAAGGTAAAGATTCCAAGCCCCGTTCTTTGCGGTTCACGTGGAGTATGAAGACCACTAGTTCAATGGACCCCAATGACATGATGAGAGAAATCCGGAAAGTGTTAGATGCAAATAACTGTGATTATGAACAGAAGGAGAGGTTTCTGCTTTTCTGTGTCCATGGAGATGCCAGGCAGGATAGCCTCGTGCAGTGGGAGATGGAAGTCTGCAAGTTGCCACGGCTGTCACTCAATGGGGTCCGCTTCAAGCGAATATCTGGGACATCTATTGCCTTTAAGAACATTGCATCTAAAATAGCAAATGAGCTTAAGCTGTAAAGAAACTCAAATTTGCAGGATCAGGGAAGATACATCCGTACATGAGGTACAGTTTTTGAATGTACTGGTAATGCCTAATGTGATTGGCCTGTGAATCTCCCCATGTAGAAATTGGCCTTTATTGCAATAAGGTTATACATAGTTATGAACTGTAAAATTAAAGTCAGTATGAACTATAATAAATATCTGTAGCTAAAAAAGTAGGTTCACATGTACAGGTAAGTATATTGTGTATTTCTGTTCATTTTCTGTTTATAGAGTTGTATAATAAAACAGATGATTGCTTAAAAACTTGTATAGTTGTCTAGATTTCTGCACGTAAATGTACGTTTGATGCTTTGAGTTGAAAATGTTCTTTCTGTTATTTACATTCTGGTGGGTTTTAAAATTCTTACCTCCATCATGCAATTTTGAAAATTGTGTCCAGAATTACAAGTGCGCAGAAAGAGTCTTTACAATTGTAGCATGGACTTTTAAAGATTATTTTTAAACCATATTTAAATTTAAACCAGAAGCTGATAAATAGATCAGCTTTATTATCTACAGAATTATTCCTGCTTATCTCTGCGCTCATCCTTGTTATCAGACAAGGTTTAGTTGAAAAGATGCAAAATGTTTACAGTGTTGGCACTTAGAGTTTTTAAAATAAAGTACATGAAAATAATAATAGCTTTGCCTTGAGCTACCTAAGAAGTACTGGGGAAGAAGAAGTTAAACCTCCATCAGATTTCTTTTGAATGTTGAAGTATTTTCTGGCCCACTGCTAATTGTAGCAGCAAAATGAAAAAGAATCAAAACTTCGTCTGCTATTATAACGTAAACTGTCACTTAGGTTTGCTGCCTTCCAAATCCCACGGCGTTAATTGCGGAAATACAGTAATACTGGGACTGTTTCATAGCACAGACTCACCTTGACAGTGTTGGTCAATGCATCAGCTAGGAAGTAATGCCTCCTCAGGAATCAACTGGCACTGGGAATGTTTGCCTCATGTTCCTCCAGCCTCTTCATCCCCCCCCGACCGAGTAATACCTGTAAGTGCTTAGGAGACTTCTGAGCAGAACATACTATTTATAGCAGTGTATTATTGATTTGCGCTTATGTGGTCATTCAGTTTGTTTCCCTGTAACCTGTTTGTTTTTAATATTTTGCCAGATTTCTTGTATTTATTCCACATCGTTAATGCCAACAATGTGCAGCGTTGTAATCGGGCATTTGCCCACTTTCCTTTCCTAATTAGTGACGTATGTGATGTAAAAACCACTAGTAAAGGTATGTTTTCATACTTGTTATTTTATACTGAATTAGCCTTGGAGGTTGACTGTGCAATGTTATTTAATGTTGTAATTGCTGTAATATCAACATATGGGCCCCATCTGCACACTCCTGAGAAATAGAAAGTGTATTCAAACTTTATCAGTTTCCAGAGAAATAAAGCTGTGATGAATACTGTAATTCTAGCCTACAGTGGAAAGCTCTAAGTGGAGGTGACGTGCCATCCCATGGTGGCTCCCAGACTAGGGTGATCTGTGCTGTACTGTGACGTAGCTTTCTTCTGTAACAGTTCTGTTCTAAAATGAAGTGTATTTTTGCCTTAGCAAAGGATGGTGTTTGGGGAAGGAAAAAAAAAAACAACTATGTAGCCCCTTTTTAACCTAGTGTTCATTCAAAAAAAAATCGATGCAAATCTTTATTCACTTTCACTGGTGCACACTGAAATTTTACTTGAACAGTTCTCATAATAAAGCACTTGTCTTTTGCTCTTTGTCAGAATGTGAATTACCTGTTTTCTAGTGCCGAAGTATTCTGTACGGGGTGTTTATTTTGTGTGTTCTAAAGCTAGTTGGCAGGGTGTGAAGCTACATAGACTTTGAAGATGTCATTATGACAAGAAAAATTTAACCTTTCTTATTGGAATTCCTATCAGTTGAAACACTTTTTAAAAAATAGCTGTGTCTTTTCCAAGGTAGAAACTGACGTTTTTTTGACATTTTCTCACTCTGGTTAACTCTTCTGTGCTTGTGGCAAGGAATTTTACTTAAATATTTTTTATGAACTAAAAATGAAACCTTGATATTCACTTTAGATTTCCCCACTTTATATGACAACATAACTTTTTTTTGAAGATTCAGAGGAATTTTACACTATGTTTGCATAAATAAATACCAGTTTATGTTCACTGGCTATTGTGATAGGATTTCCTTCATTTCTGTTTAAGTATTATTTGATATAACACCCCTAATATTAAATTATTTTGTAGAGACTGGGGCACAGTATTTAATTTGATAAATAAAATTTTGATAAATAATAAGACGAAACATACTCCAGAATCTTGACCCAATAATATTTTCTAAGGTAGGATTTGATTTAAAACCCAAAAGACTTTATTGTGGAATGATTTTCACCAATGGTATCATTTCACAGTGTAGGCAACAAAAATAACATTTAATGACTGAGACACCAATTTAGTGTTAAATAAGTGGTTCCATCAGCATGTGTAAATTAATCAAGATATCTGCCTTCATTTAAAAAATATCTATTGAGGTACTTACTGTGTCTTAAGACATGTACAGGAATTGTGAAAGAGGGTTCCTGCTTCAAGATTTTGGTCCACTTGGGAAGACAAAATGTAAACACACATAAAACCCAAAAAACCGCACCCAGATAAAAGCAAAAGTGCTCAAACAAGCGCAAACAGGAGATGCTATCGGCGTTCAGAGAAGGGTGAGTTCTGTATGAACATGAGAAAGGAGAGGCTTTTGAGGGGTTTGAGTATGAATAAAATTTAAAAGGCAGAGTGACACACGTCAGAAATGAACCATTTATTCTAGGGAATGACAGGGTTCACCTAAGTTGATGAATAGAAGGTTATGTAAAGCATTGATTGGCAGCCTCAGCTTGGACTTGATCTGTGGGTAGAGGGGAGCAATTAGGGCTCTTCAAGGCCAGGAAATGCTTAACAGATTGGTTGTAAAAAGAGGAGCAATTTGCTAATTTAGCAATTCTGGCAAGTGCCAGTATACATCAGATTTTAGGTTCTCGGAAAACAGTAAAAAAAAAAAAAAATCTGAATCTAATAAAAACGTGTGGGATGATCTAAGGCTAGGGCCACGAAGATCTTTTCAGAAGTATTAGCAATAAAACATGTATGAAATAGTCTAGATAGAACTGGTTAACACAGGATCAAAGTGGGGTATATTTGAGAGATTGCAAAAGATGTATCAACAAGATATCGCTAGTAGGTTGTGGACTATAAAAAGCGTGAGTGGGTGGCAGGGAGAGCTTCCTGGCATATGATTCAAGTTTTCAGCTTGCTTGTGAAGACTTCCACTTTCATTTACCGTGGATAACAAGTACTGGAGTTATCCTTCCACGTAAAATACGAAAAAAGCACAAAATATGTGAAACAGCAGATTCATACAGTGTGTTCATTTTCATGAAATACTTTTGAGGCACGGGGTATCAGTCAGTGAAGGACAGTGATCCCCAAGAGGAAACAAGTGAAGTGAGCCCTGTGATTGACTCAGACACCTGCCTTGAGAGAACGTCTCACTGTGACATACAGAGGGGGAACCCACGTGGAACCTGGTGTGCATCCTCATTGAGGAGTCAGAGCTGAGAGACCAGGAGACCAAGACAGCTAAAGTCTGGAGGGAAGAGAGCTATAGCAAAACTCCAGAGATATGCAGAGATCGGCACATGTTTGTGAGAAAAATACATGAGGCCAGCGAAAGACCTACCCAAAAGCATTAGAGGGAACAACCATCAAACCTCATACAGAAGTAGTGCCTGTTTCCACCTGCCATAGTGGGAAACCTCATAATTCCTGGGTCAGTGGGTAGAGTACTCAAAAGTTCTGCCTCAGTGGTGGGAACTAAGTAGCCCTAGATTAAATACTGCATTGGTCCTGCTTAGCAGAGTTTAATAAGTAATATCCAGGATAACTATTTCTAAATATGTTCCAGAACAGACCACAAGAATATTAATACGAATACAAAATGTGCATCACCCAACATGGTAATATTCACTGTGTTTAGCGTCCATTCAAAAGTTTTCCTGCATGCAAACATGTAGGAAAATACAACTCACAGTGAGGAGAAAAAAACCAGTTGCCATTGACCCAGAAATAAAAATGATAGAATTAGTAGACAGGGACACTACAAGTTACTGTAACTGTTCCAAGGACACTAAAAATAATTGTAACTGTATTTTATTTGTTTAAAGAGATAGAGAAAAGATCAAATATATTAAGTAGAGACACGAGTGGTATTAAAAAAAAACATAGTTCAGACATCTAGAAATGAAAATTACAATTTCTGAGAAGAAAAACATGCTGGATGGGATTAGCAGATAAGAAAAAGGCCGTGAACTTGAAGACATAGCAATAGAAGCTATCCAAAATGAAACAGCAAAAAGAGGACTGCATCAGAGAACTTTTGGACAACCCTAACCAGCCTAATGTATGTGTAAAGTCTGAGGAAAAGAAGAGAGCAGAGGAAAAAAACACTTGAAGGTGTAATGGCCAAAGTTTTTCTGAATTTGCTGAAAATTATAAACCCACAGACCCAAAATGTTTAGCAAGTTACAGAGTCAAGGAACATGAAGAAAATATACCAAGACATAGCCATCTAATTGCTTTAAAACTAGTGATTAAAAACCACAAAAGCAACTTAAAATCAACCACAGGAAAAAAAGACATTACGGAAGGAGGAACAATTATAAGAATGACAGCAGACTTTTTGGTCAGAAACAATGCATGTTCAAAAATTTTTAAAACTATAGATAAGCTCGTTCTTGTTCAAGGTGGTGATGTGGAAGGATCCTGAACTCACCAACTTCCATGGATACACTGAATCTACAACTGCATATGAAACAGTTTCCTCTGAAAGAAATCCAAAAACTAGCAACTCATAGTTTGAACCGCATTGGACTGAGGAAAAACAAAACAAAACCTCACATCAAAATGGGTAGGAGAGGCTAAGACACAACCCGACAGTAAACCCCACTCCACGGCTCAGCATCTTAATCAAGAGGGAACTTGACTCCCAGCTACCTGAGAAGCAAAGAGTTTGACCCTCTCATCTGGCGTGCCAACTTTTAGGACCTGAGACGATAGAAGTCCTAGAAGAAAACAGATGGTAAGCTCCTTGACTTTTGGCAATGATTTCTTTCATTTGACACCAAAAGCAAAGACAACAAAAGCAAAAACAATCAAGTGGATTTACGACACTAAACTAAAAAGCTGCACAGCCAAGGAAGCCATTAACAAAATGAAAGGGCAACCTACAGAATTAGAGAAAATATTTACAAATCATGTATCTGATAAGGGATTAAGATGTAAAATATATAAAGAACTCATCCTACTCAATAGCAGAAAATTTTAAATTTTAAAAATCCAATTTAAAAAATGGACCAAGGATCTGAATAAACATCTTACCAAAGAACATACATAGATGGCCAGTAAGTTCATGAAAAGGTACTTGACATCACTAACCACCAGGGAAAGGGGCATCTGAACCACAGTGAGATACTACCTAACACCAGTTAGAATGGCTGTTACCAAAAAGATGAGATAACAAATGCTGGCAAAAAAAAAAATATGTGGGAAAAAGGGAACACTTGTGCAACGTTGGTGGGAATGTAAATTGGTGCAGCCACTATGGAGAACAGTATGGAAATTGCTCAAAAAAATAGAACTACCATATGATTCAGCAATTTCACTTCTGGGTATTTGTCTAAAGGAAACAAAACACTAACTTGAAAATATATCTGCACCCTTGTTTTCATTGGAGCATTATTCACAATATCCAAGCCATGGAAACAACCTAAGAATCCATTGATGAATGAATGAATAAAGAAGAGGTGATGGGGAGAGGGTGATTAAGATAGTGGAGTAGGAAGAGCCTGAGCACTTCTCACAGGCACATCAAAATTACAACTATTTACAGAGCAACTATTGATGAGAACAGGCTAGAGACTAGCAGAAAAGATCTCCCCCAACTAAAGATAGGAAGAAGGAACCAAAATGAGATGGATAGGAGGGGCGAAGATGTGGTATAAGCAAGGCCCACACCCCTTGTAGGCAACCCACAAACAGAAGGATAATCACAAAGCAGAGCTTCTTCCCAAGGAGTGAAGGGTCCAAGTCCCACAACAGGCTCCCCAGCCTGGGGGTCCTGCACTGGGAAGATGAGCCCCTAGAATGTGTGGCTTTGAAGGCCAGTGGGGCTTGTGTTGAGAAGGGCTATAGGAAACAGACCTCACTCTTAAAGGGCACGTGAAAAATCTCACATGCTCTGAGACCCAGTTGCAGAGTTGTTATTTGAAAGGAGCCTGGGTAAAACCCACTTGCTGATATTAGAGAGCCTCCTAGAGAGAAGGCAACTGGAACTCCCCCTGTGGACAGGGACACTGATGGCAACCACTCCTGGGAGCTTGTTCTACCAGGAGAACAGTGGTGCTGACAAGCACCATACTGGAGTCCTCCTTGTAGCTTGTTAGCCCTGGAGACTTACCTACCCACCAGCTGGTCAACACCAGTCCTGCGACCTGACCTTACACAGCAGCAGGCCAGCAGCAGTGCTGGACCTCCAGAGACATGCAGCCAGCCACCCCAGAACCTGGACATGCACATCAGTGGTCCAGGACCAGGCCCAGAAACCCCCTGACATTGACAGGGACGCAATAAGAATAAGGAACTTTAACACTCCATTTACATTAGTGAACAGATCATTCAGACAAAATCAACAAGGAAACACGCCTTAAATGACACATATAGAACATTCCATCCCAAAGCAGCAGAAAACACATTCTTTTCAAGTACACATGGAACATTCTCTGGGACAGATCACAAACTAAGCCAGAAAACAAGTCTCAATAAATTTTTAAAAATTGAAAGCAGGCATTTTTCAAACCACAACACTATGGCCTAGAAATCAGCTACAAGAAAAACACTGCAAAAAAGACAAATATGCTGAGGCTAAACAATATGCTAATAGACAATCAAATGGGTCACTGAAGAAATTAAAGAAGAAATCAAAAAATAACTGGAGACAAATAAAAATGAAAAAATCCAAAATCTATGGGACGTAGCAAAAGCAGTTTTAAGAGGGAGGTTAATGGCAATACAAACTTATCTCAGGGAACAAGAAAAATCTCAAACAACCTAAACTTACACCTAAAGGATCTAGAAAAAGATGAACAACAACAACAAAGACTCAAAGATAGTAGAAGGAAAGAAATAATAAAGATCAGAGCAGAAATGAATGAAATGGAGATTTTTAAAAAATAGAAAAAATCAATGAAGCTAATAGCTAGTTCTCTGAAAAGACAAGCAAAATGGGTAAGTCTTTCGCCAGACTCACAAAGAAAAATAGAGCGGCCCCAAATAAATAAAATCAGAAATGAAGCAGAAGTTAAAGCTGACAGCACAGAAATACAAAAGATCATTAGATTACTACAAACAATTATATGTCAATAAAGTGGGCAACCTAGAACGAATGGATAGAATCCTATATAGATACAATCTCCCAAGACCAAATCAGGAAGAAATAGAAAATATGAACATAAAATTACCAGTAATGAAATTGAATTAGTAATAAAACAAACAAACAAACAAACGAACTTCCCAAAAAAACAAAAAAAGTCCAGGACCAGACAGCTTCACAGGTGAATTCCATCAAACATTTCAAGAAGAGGTAACACCTATCCTCAAACTATTCCAACAATTTGAAGAGGAAGAAACATGTTCAAATACAGTTTACGAGGCCAGCATCTGCCTGATACCAAAACCAGACAAAGACACCACAGAAAAGGAAAATTACAGGCCAGTCACACTAATGACCATAGATGTAAAAATCCTCAACAAAATATTAGCAAACCAAATTCCACAATATATTAAAATGATCATACAGCATGATCAAGTGGATTTTAACCCAAGGATACAAGGATAGTTCAATATCTGCAAATCAATCAATATGATACACTATATTAACAAACTGAAGAATAAAAATCATGATCATCTCAATAGATGGAGAAAAATCTTTTGACAAAATTCAACATCCATTTATGGTAAGAACTTTGCAAAAAGTAGTCATAGAAGGAACATACCTCAACATAATAAAGGCCATGTGTGACAAGCCCACAGCTAACATTATACTCAACAGTGAAAAGCTGAGATCTTTTCAAAATTTTTGACACATTGAAATTGTTGTTAGTTCCAGTTATTACCAGAGAGAACCACTAGGGGTCAGAGAAATCCCTGTCCAGGATTCACTTGTGTCCTGTCTATACAAGCAGACACCCCATTGCCCCTGAAAAGCACTTGGTCTCGTGGCCCATATTCTCTAGATTTATCTAAGAGCATGTTTGTTTCTTCTGAGAGCTCACAGATATGACTAACGCCCTTTACTGCTTCAGTTGAATTTTGCACGTTTTTGATTCACTCAGGTTGTTTAAATGTCTTTTTATCTGGCTAGAAAAGCACCTCGGTTTCATTCCATTGGATCCCTCATATCAAAATGTAATGCTTTCATAAGTTCTCTGAAGCTTGATGGAATTCAACATTGTTTTCATACTGTGTGAATCTAACAGGGCCAAAAACCTAGAGAGATAAAAATAACATCCAAAAGCCAGTCTTTTATAACCACATTCTTTATATACTGTACATTTTTTTTTCCTCTTAGAATGGCTTTTCATTGACTAAATTTGTTTCAATTATTTGTGGTCATTAGTTTTGTGTATGTGTGTGTGTGTGTGTATGCGCACATGTGTATGTTTTGGCCAAAATGCTGTTAGCCAAAGCAATCCTTTAACTGGTCCATGTAGCCTAAATGCACAATTTTTTTTAAAGTATTTGCTTTCTAGTAACAAAGGCCATCTTATACTTTCCCCATCACAGATCTGCAATCAGCCCATTTTTCTAAGCCCCATTTCCTTTCAGTGGAAATTGATATCAGAGACCAAACTGTGAGCACTAGAAGTGCTTATTTGACTTTGTGCTCCTAGGACGATGTGACCTATAGGCCATTTTGGTGGATAGAGATGGAAAAAAAATATCTATTTACCCATTTATCTATCTATCTGCACATATGTACAGACACACATATGTAATAAGTTCATAGTAATTTTCAATTTAGTCCTAATATTACCCACAACCATATTTAAATTTTTAATCTTATATTCAAGCTATAACTGTATCTTCTTTTGTTTTATCATAAGTGACTCGTACAATTGTCACTCTGAAGCTCTTGATGCAAAGCTAATAGAATCACTGATTTATTTTACTTGCCAATACAAGAAACAGATCCAAAATAGTGATACCAGTGTTAATAGTAATTATTAAACTCTTAAATGAAATTCAAGTTTGTTTGTTCTTGCCTTTGTCCTTAGAGTGAGCCAAAGGATATAGAGTGAAATTTCTTTGGTCTAGAGAGCTCTGAAGTAACTTTCTCTGTTAGTGAAGTTCTGTCCAAATGTTTCCATTCATTTTCAGTTTACAGGGGTAAGCATTTGACAGTTCTGAGTTATTCCTGTTTTAGTTTCTGCTTTCTACTTTGGGCTGTATTCAGCCACTGGCAAAAGGATAAGTCAGTTTCATTGTTTCACATCATGACAGTAAATAGAAAAACCTCAGCAGTTCCACCTTCTGTGTACTGAACAGGAATTTCATTTAGTCGCTGTCTGGCTCACCTACAATGACTTCGTGCACAGCTATATGTGTGAGATTTATGTCTGCACATTCTGGCTAAATCCAGACAAACACACTCTGACTTCTCCTATTCAATTCTCTTAATGTGTTTAGAATCTACAGTTTCACGTCTCCAATTAAATTTTTATTGTACTAAATTCTATCCTAACATGAGATCTTTTTAATGATCTTTTTCCCCTACCCCCCATCAGCTTCAAAAATTTCTTTTCTCTATTCTGTTGTCATATCAAAATACAGGTCTAAATAATTATTTAGTTTTACAGTACATGTAAACCAGGATAATTTTCCATGTTGCTGTTTTCTAAACACAGTACCAGCTATTAAGACATCTTAACCTTCAGGGAAAAAGACTTTTTTTTAATTATATTAGAACATATTAGAATGGCCTATGGTTGGCAAAGGAGAATACATATCAATGCAGGTTTTTCAGATTTTGTCAGAAATATTCTTTTAACTCATAAGCTCATAATTGTGACCTTATTTCTCTACACATAACATTCTTCTATTATCAATATTAGATGC
Source organism: Camelus ferus (assembly GCF_009834535.1). Classification (NCBI taxonomy): domain Eukaryota; kingdom Metazoa; phylum Chordata; class Mammalia; order Artiodactyla; family Camelidae; genus Camelus; species Camelus ferus. Next base: position 33,408,019 of record NC_045718.1, on the reverse strand, counting down.
AAACAGCTCAGTTGCTTCCCAAATCTTCAGCTGCTTTTGGATAAATACAACCAAGTAAGATATAATTCCGTTCTAGTGTCGAAGAATGATTTTGAATGTTATACATTACACTTTAAAGCTTGATCCACAGGAGACTTCTGATTCTGCTTCTGATGTCGCATGATCGATCCACTGGTGGCGGGCGCAGGGAAGCCTTGGTGAAGGGAATTCCAGGGAAGGACGAGCCTCTCATGGGTGGGCAGCCAGCCGTGCAGCCCGCATTCCCCGGCCCAGGCGCCGAGCTGGGTGCAGGGGAACTCCTGCGGGTGAGCAGGACAGAGCCAAGCTTTTAGTGGCGTGCAGGCTGGCAGCTAGACTGGAATCTGGAAGAGCCCCAGATAAAAAATAAACAAATCATTCGGCCCTACCATGGCCCCCTTATCCCAGAATTGTGCTGAGAAAGCGGCAGAAGGGTAGCCCTGGGAAGCATGGAGGCTTTCTGGAACTTTCCCAGCATGGTTGATGCCAGGGCCCTGCTGGTGTAGAAGCCAGCCGCGAACGGATGCTGACTCTGTGCTCCAGCTCCCTTCCGGCCCCAGTGCTGACAAGATCAAACACTTGGGCCCCTTGACGGTGATGGCCCAGAAGTTTGAGGTTTGGGCTGCCCAGAGGGGAGCTCGGTCTAATTCCTGCTCAGCTGACTCTCGGTGGGCTCCTAACTGTCAGCCCCATGAAGTAAACACAAGACAGGAAAATGCTTACTCTCTCTGGGAAAGAGAAAAAAAACCAACCTTTAGATTTCAGGAGAAACAATTTCTGGAAGACCCTCATTTTGCAATTGTAGCACATTTCCTTTAACTGCAGCCCCAGGCTTACACTGCATTTACCTCCAGTCTTTGATCCTTATCTTTGTTGCAGAAATCCAACTCCTTACATGAAACAAAAATGTCCTATGCCTGAAATTCCCAACTTGGCATTCATTGGCATCTGCATGAATGGGACTCCCACAGATCTACCACAGATACATTGTTTAAGAAAATACTTAAATGCAAATGTTTAATTTCCCCCCTCCTATTATGCTATCTATTTTGACCACCTTTTTGAACTAAAAGATATTTAACATCGAAGTTCCCAAATTAAAAGTAATCTTTTAAAAAAAGAAATTATTAGCGTGAGAAGAGGTGGGGGGTGGTGACCATCCTCCCTTTTGGGGCTGCCCTAAAACTGAGACTTAGTTTGGATTCAAAACTGTTCCCCCTCTCACTCTAAGCTGCAGTCTTTGGAAAATTAAACCAGTTATGTCTGTTTTGTTGTTTATAAAGTTCTCTTCAGCTCCAGAAATATGTTTCTTCTTGTGTCTAAGCCTATCCAAATAAACTAATCATCTTAAGCAACTTTAATTCATAAAACTTCAGGTCCATACAGATCCCTCCTCTCTCCTTGTTTCTTTCCAAATTCACACATTTGTTTCAAAACAAAAGATTAAAATATTAAGCTTTTATATGTCTACAAGCAAACTTTGCTTTCAATTAAATATCTGTAACTGTTTTATGCAAGTTATTCCAAATAAGCAATTATTTTTAAGACTATGAGGTCTCTAAGCATTTTTTTTAACTCAACTGATGGTAGATATTCATGAATCTTAGCCCTCCAGTGTTGTGCTCCTTTGGAGCACAGGTTCCTAAATTCTCACCAGGAAGGAAAGAGTCCTATGGATTGGCATTCAGCCCTTTCTGCTCTCTTTCTGGTGTGCAGAGGTTAGGAGATGAACTCGTTCCAGAGTTCCTCGGGTCCGGGAGGGAATTTAACAAGTTAGCTTATAACCGAGTGCACTCCAAAGAGCTTTGAAAGGCCTACTGGGGTGAAGCCATGCTTCTGTTTTTGTTGCTTCTACTAGTCAGCACAGTCCTGCAGGTGTTGGCTTTTTTTTTCTGTGGGAGTAAAAAGGATCACTTTTAAATTAAGGTCAAGTCTCTGGGTATTACAAGGAATTGGACATTGTAAGATTTGCAATTATATAGACTGTGAACATATTTGCAACTTTGGGATTTTTGATTACTACTGTGCAATCACAAAAATGACAGGACTGCCTCAGTTTTCACGCAGGAGCAAGGGAAGCACTCCCTGCCCTGAATAATTTCTAAAGAGACAATGGTGAGCTACATACAGACGGAGTCTGATGACATCTCCTTGAGTCCTGCTTGCTCACTGCTTATAGAGACTTAACCGGGGGGGGGGGGGTCAATTTTCAGTTGCTCTAGTGTTTGGTCTTTAACAGTAAAGCCAAATGTTGTTGTGATATTTAAAAAGTATTTCTATGGACAAAAATGTACACTTTCAATCCCAAAACATTCCACCTATGTCTCCATTTGATATGTAGTCGGGGAGGAGGGTCTCTGAGGTCAGTTTTGTACTCAGAAAAGGGACAGTTAGGATCTGCTTTTGTTTATAAATTAATTGCTATTTTAGTAAAGTTACAAATCCACAAATCAGGCTCCCCATCACCTTTTAAATTCAGTATTGTTTCATTTTATGTATAAATCTAATAAAATTTAACAGTCACTGTAAGGGGTTTTTATTATTCACTTACTTTAATTATCTTAAACATTTTAAGTGACTTTTATAAATTTAATTTATGTGATTTGCTTTTCAAGTACTTCAACTATGTACAAGACTGTGAAATTCTTTTTTTTTTTTTAATTTTATTGAGTTATAATAAGTTTACAATGTTGTGTCAATTTCTGGTGTAGAGCACAATTTTTCAGTCATACATGAATATACATATATTCATTTTCACATTCTTTTTCACATGAGCTACCACAAGATCTTCTATATATTTCCCTATGCTATAGAGTATAAACTTGTTTATCTATTCTGTATATACCTGTCAGTATCTATAAATTTCAAACTCCTAAGACTATGAACTTCTTACAGTAAATTCGACTAAAGTTTGTATCCCTTTCAAGTAAAACTTGTAAGTCCCAATCTACTATTTGATTTTACACTTTAAGTTGGAATCACAAAACTAATTTTTGATATTCTAATGTGCTAAATTAAGAATATTTTATGTACTTATTGCAATATATCCAAATTATTCTTAAATGTATCACACATTTTTATAGTATTAAAGTATTATTATAATATTACTGCTTTAAAGTATACTTAAGGACATATTAATACTTTAAAAGATATTTAGTCACATAAGAAAGCAAGGCATTCTGAACAGAGATTCACATATCTGAGAATGCATATCTACTAGAGCGATATTCTTGAAAATCGTGATTTTTAATGTTTCCATCATATGATGTCATATTCTTGCACCAGAATTTAGCTTGCCCACCCCTATTGGTTTGCTTCACTTTCTGCCTGGAGTCAGACTGCGATTAACACTGTGGACACACTGCTTTGTGTTTCTGAATGTTTCCTCAGCAGAGGCACACGGAAAACTATAGCTGTTTTTCAGAACTTTTGATAAATATTTCCTGATTGCCTATCCAAAAGCTTGTCTCCAGTCTGCATCCGATGAACACTGTATTATAACCATTATCTCACCATATCCTCAGCAGCACTGGGTATAATCTTTTACGATCACCACCACCATCATCATCATTGGTATCATCTCTGCCAGTCTGCACGTGGGCAAATGAAGTCTCACTATTTGGGGTTCACTTACTTCGTCGCGAGTGCAGTTGAACGTGCTTTGCGTGATCATTGTGCGTTGAGCTTTCAGGGTGTTCCTCACCCCTTTGGTCAGCGGGATGCCAGCGGCTGGGGCTGGCCGCCCGAAGGCCAGACCCTGGTGGAGCCGCCACCCTCCAGGGCCCCACGGCCATTGGGCGCTGCGACCCCAAGTCCCCCGCCCCGTCCGGTCTGGGTTGGGCTTGGGCTGGGCTGGGCTGGGCTGGGCTGGGCTGGGCTGGGCTGGGCCTGGCCTGGCCTGGCGGGGCGGCGGGGGTGGAGGCGCTGGCGGGGAGTAAAGGTTGGCTTCTCCGCGCACCGACCTCAGCCGGAGGGCCCGCGGCGTCATGACGGTGGGAGCCAGGCTCCGAAGCCAGGCGGCGAGCAGCCTCCGGCGCTGCGGGCCCCTCGCCCGGGGGCGAGGGCGGACAGAGGGGGACGAGGAGGCGACCGCTATCCTGGAACATCTGGAGAGCGGGGCGGAGGCGGCGGAGACCGGGAAGCGGGCTCCGCGCCCGGGGGCCCGGGGCTCGCGGAGGGTGCACCTCGCCGTCCTGCCCGAGCGCTACGAGCCGTTGGAGGAGTCGGCGCCGGGCGAGAAGCCCAAGAAGAGGTACCGGCAGAAGCTGAAGAAGTACGGCAAGGTAGGCGCTCCCCACTGCCCCTGGGGATCAGGGAACTCGCGGCGCCCTCCCGGGACCTGGAGCCGGGTCCCCACGGTCTGTCTCAGTCTCTCCACGCTGCCCTGCGCCCCTGCGGCCTCCCACGCCCACCCCCTCGCCGGGTGGCATTCGCTCCGAGAGCCCTGAAACTGTTCACTCTGTCAACTGGGGAAGGGGGGCAAAGTAAGTTGCGGGGAGTGATAGAAACTACATCGGCTTCCCTGCGCGCCGCTCCAAACTGCTACCGCGGTGCTGGCGGGTTAGTAACTTTCCCAAGGGTCGCTTATCAAGGTGGTTCTTCTTCTAGATATGTCTTACTCCCTTGTGTAGTTGGTGGGACGGAAATCAGTGTCTCTGTTTTACAGATGGGAATACTGAGGGATTAGTGTGGATAGGTGACTTGTAGAAGGTGACCCAGTTGGAAAGTATAGGGAATTGAAGCCCAGTTTATCTATTTCTGAGCAACATTATCCCACTAGCTGAGAAATGTTTGAATTATTTCCCCAAATATCCCCAAGGTGATCTCCAGGGCCTGGAAGCTCAACAATCCGTAAATATGCACTTGTGGAATCTACTTTTCTCCCAAGAGGCTATCTTTGTGCTCTGGGCCCGGCAAACACTGTCATTTGCATTGAGGGGTGGGGAGGAGTGGGGCAGGGGAGAGACAGACAGAGGAAGAAAGAGAGGGAGTATGAATATGGGATAAAATGGCAGTTTCCTCCTCAGAGATGGAGGCCCAAAAGCAGTTCCCAGATGCTCCTGCCCAGAAACACTTGAAGCTACTGCTGCCTCTGGTCCCTGAGGCTGGACAAGGCCACCCAGCAGAAAATCACAAAACTAATTCTGTCTCGGCCAAAGGCCAGGGGCCCCATCTGATATAGTGTCCGGTTTCTGTGTCCTCCAGTGGCCTCTTACCATAGCTGAAACTGACCAGTCTCCATACCTAGAAACTCAGGTTTATCATCTTCCGTAAAGGTATGTCAGCAGCTTTGGGAGCAGAACGCAAGCAGGCAGTGGTAAAATAGATTAATAGAAACTATGACGTTGGGACTTTCAGGCTTAGAGTCATGCTTGGAAGAATCATCTCTCTTCCTGGTCCCAGTGGAGTACAAAAAAGCCATCTTTTGCCTCTCAGCTGGTGAGCTGTTAATGTGGAAATCTCAGCTTGGAGGCTGGCTGAGCTGAAGATGTTTTTGGGGTGCCCACTGTGTGCCAGGCCTCGTGCTGAGACTAGAGATACAAAAATGGATACGATGCAGTCCTGCCCTCGAGGAGTTTACAGCCTCTCAGGGAGATGCCAGCATACGGGGCATGACCACAGAACCTGGGTAGTTAATCTTTAGGGGTGAGGTTATAAAGTCAGGGAAGTTTTCAAATCAGTGGTGGCATGAAACCTTGGTGCAGAAGGATGAGTCAAGGTTGCACAGGTTAATGACGAGGTTACTAGTTCACACGCACTACCATGGCTATTATTAAAACTACAACAACAACAACAACAACAAAATCCAGAAAATAATAAGTGTTGAGGATGTGGAGTAATTGGAATTCTTGTGAATTGCTGGTGGAAATGTAAAATGGTGCAGCTGCTGTGGAAAACAATTTGGCAGTTTCTCAAAAAAATAAACATTGAACTACTATATGATCCAGCAATCTCACTCCTAGGTATATGCCCAAGAGAATTGAAAATAGGGACTCAAACAAGTATAATGTATACACGTTCACAGCAGCATTATTCACAATAGCCAGAGTGGAAACCACCCAGATGTCCATCAGTTGATAAATGGATAAATGACAGGTGGTCCATACATACAATGGAATATTATTCAGCCATAAAAAGGGATGAAGTGCATGCTACTTTGTGGATAAAACATAGTGCTAATTGAAAGAAGCTAGACACACAAGGTCACATATCATATGTATGATTCCATTTATATAAAATATCCAGAATAGGCAAATCCAGAGAAGGTGGAAAGCAGATTGGCGGTTGCCAGGGACTGGAGGGAAGGAGAAATGCAGAGAGATTGCTTAATGTGGATGGGTTTGCCTTTAGGGGATGATGAACATATTTTGGAAGCAGATAGAAGTGGTGGTTGCACAACACTGTGAATGTGCTCAGTGCCACGGAGTTATTCACTTTACAGTGGTTAATTTTTACATGATATAAATTTCACCTCACCTGAGAAAAAAAGAGAGAAATTCTCCAGATCGAGAAGAGGTGGCATCCAAGGTGGAGGGAGCAGCACTAGCAGAGGTGAGACAGGTGAACGCTCTAGAGTGTCACACGCTAGTTCAGTAGACCAGCAGGCCAGGCAGGAGGACCCCTGTCATGTTGGAAGGAGGTGGACGTGCCCTTCCTGCCTGCCCTTCAACTTGCTGTTTCTTGGAGGTGCCTGAGGAGGTGACCAGCTAGGCTCCAACACAGAAGAAGATGACCTACCCCTCTTTTTTGAAAATCCCTGAGAATAGCCATGGCCTGGCTAGGAATGTGGGGAAGTGACTTTCCTTGCTTTAGTCCCCAGGAGAAATTTTATCTCACATGGGCCAGTAGAATAAGGAGTGGCCTGCAAATAGCACCACGTGATTAAGGAATGGTTTTTCCTTCAAGGAAAGGTGATTAAAGTTCCTTTTTATCTTAGCCGCTCAAATCCTTCACCAAGTCCCTTCCTGCTTCTATTTACAGGAAAGTATTTGGCTTTTGTGAACGGTACTAGGATAGACTCCCCCTCCCATTCTGCCCCGTGGCCCCAAGCAGGGTGGACCCAGGGCTGCGCTCGCTGGTCCAGCCTCTGGCTGGAGGCTCAGAGCTTGGCAGTCTGGGCACCTGGGACTCTTGGCAGTCAGTGATCCCAGCTGATTTTTGAGTCATGACAGGCATGTTCCTATGGTGCATTAGTGGCTGTGAGAGGGCTGGTTCCTGGGTGCGGGAAAGGGACTTCCGTTTGCTCTTATGAGATGCTGGGAGCTCTGACACATATTGGATGTGCCGCATCCCTGAATCTTCTCAATGACCTTGGAAGGCTGTGGATCCCCCATTTTGCAGGGAAGGAAACTGGAGTTTCAGGAAGTTAAGCTCTTTGTTCGAGTCTGCACAGCTAGAGAATAGCAGAGCCCGCAGTCAGGTGTCAGAAGCAGTTAGGGTGGAGGGAGGAGCTGGGGTGAGGGAACCAAACCCAACACTTAGCTTATTATAAGAGATAGCCTTTCCCGGGTGCCTCAAAAGCCACAGGGACAGATGCAGGTCAGGAAGGTTATTAAATTTTGTTAATTGGGCAGCTAGGAAGAGGCTGGAGGGGAAATACAGGGTGTGGAATAACCTGTAGCTCGAGAGGAAGAAAAATGTCCCCACCTTCCAAGAATGGAGTTAGGACATGGGCCCTGGAGCCAGACTGCCAGGCTGAGCCGTGACCTTGGGCTGTGCTATCCTCTCTCTGCCTCGGTTTCCTCCTCTGTCACATGAGATGCTACTAGGGCTATCGTAAGGAGCAAATGAGTTAATCCACATAGAGGTCTTAGAACGCACCTGGCACGTGGCAGGTTCTGTAATTTGTTGGCTTATATCTAAGGGGTGGAAGAGAGGCCCCGTATGACTGTTTCTTCTCTAATTAGTTTTTTTTAATTGAAGTATAGTTGGTTTACAATGTTTCATTAATTTCTGGTGTTCAGCATAGTGATTCAGTTATGTGTGTGTGTTTATATATAATATATACCCTTATATATATATATTCTTTTTCATGTTCTTTTTCATTGTAGGCTATTACAAGATATTGAATATAGTTCCCTGTGCTATACAGTGGGACCTTGTTGTTTATCTATTTTATATATAGTAGTCAGTATCTGCAAATCCCAAACTCCCACTTTATCCCTCCATACCCCCCTTCCCCACTGGTAACCGTAAGTCTGTTTTCTATGTCTGTGAGTCTATGTCTGTTTTGTAAATAAGTTCATATTTGTCATTTTTTTTTAGATTCCACATGTGAGTGATATCGTATGGTATTTGTCTTTCTCTGTCTGGCTTACTTTACTTAGTATGACGAGCTCCCTGAACGTACCCCATCTCATCTGATTCGTTTTTAATGAGCTCTAACTCAGAGAAAAAAAAAAAAAAAAACAGCTTCTGTAGTTGACCGCCCACCTCAGCTTTGTGCCTGGGTCCTGACCAAATTTCACAACTAAAGATTTGATTTTGTACTCCAGGGACAGGGGTCTTTGTTAAGAACTAGTTCTATTCTTGAAAGTGGAGGGGGCAGGGAAACCCCGACATCTTTGGGGTTAGTGGAATACCTCGGACCCCCCAGAAAAGCATCACTTTCTGCATTAGTTCCTCTGTCGCAGATTACACATGGATATCATGATTAAGACAACACAGATTTAATCTCCTACAGTTCTGGAAGCCGTAAGTCCAAAGTCAGCCTCCCTGAGCTGCAGTCAGCAGGCTGGTTCCTTCTGGAGGCTCCAGCTTCCAGAGGTCCCCTCCTCCATCTGCAAGGCCACTGGCATAGCATCTGCAAATCTCTTTCTCTCTGTCCCTCTGCTTCTGTCAGTGCACTGCCTCCTGCCTGACTCCTCCTGCATCCCTTTTTTAAGGATGGTTGTCCTTATTGGGTTCCTTATAAAGATATAAGAATCCTTAAAAGGATTGGGCCCCCTCCAGATAATCCATGAGAGTTTCCCCATTTCAAAACCCTTAATTAAATCACTTCTGCAAAGTTCCTTTTGCCATATAAGGTAACAGATTCATAGATTCTGGGATTAGGACATGGGCATCTTGGCGTGAGGGCATTATTCAGCCTGCCACACTGTCCCGTGCTCCGCTAGACCCCTCTGCTGCTCTGAGAGATTATTTGGGTTGAAAGCTCTACTCAGATCAAAGATTTCCAAATCTCCTCCCTCTAATGACACTGAAATAGTCGATATTTTACATTTCTTTGCATCACATTTCTCAAATCTGTGTTTTGATTGTGTTCTACCTAATGAGCTATTTTAGTAGGTTTTTTTTCTCAACTGCAAAGATGAAGGGACAAGCAGTTTTTAAAAATAGCGGGGGGGGGGGGGTACAGCTCAATTGGTAGAGCACGTGCTTAGCATGCATGAGGTCCTGGGTTCAATCCCCAGTATCAACTCTAAAAATAAGTAAATACATAAACCTAATTACCCCCCAAAATATGAAATAAATAAATAAAATAACATTTAAAAAAAATAGCAGGCAGCATAAAATGAATATGCAAACACCCAAAATGTCAAGTTGAATGCAGGGCCATCCATGATGCTAGGGGCATGGCTTAAAAAGGATGCTCTTGATTTTTATACTGGCTCCCAGAAAACAATTTTTATTGTTGTTATTTTTTCAAATAGGCAAGTAAAACTCTCCCACTGAATTTTATTACACTTCTATAGAGATGTATCTCTTAGCAACACCAGCCCCCACCCACTGACACACACCCTAATGTCTCATTGAGAAGTAGACCAGGCAGTGTCTCAAACATGAGTATGTAAAGAAGCAGTCAGGGTTACCTTCCTCTCCCAGAACTCCTCATTTGGCCTGAAAGCAACCCAAGGAAATCTTTCTGGTACAGGGGATACAGTGCTGAGGACAACCTTATTCCATTATTCTGAGGACTATGAAAGCTGAAGTAAGTAAGCCAGAAATCATAAGAAAAGACAGTCTTAAGAAACTTTCCTGAACAGATAACAACATACCTTAGATTTCAAAATGACCACCCCAACCTAAATTACTATAGAATAAAATGAGGTTATTTTTCAACTAAGACAGCTGACGTGTGAAGGCACTTAGACCACCTGCACTGGGTGCCAGGCACAGTTCTAAGCGCTTTCCTTGCATAAACCCATCTAATCCTCTTCACCTGATCAGGTGGTAACTAAATATTCCCATTTTATAGATGAAGAAACTGAGGCCAAGGAAAGTTTAGTAAGTGACTGGGTTGGAGTTTAAGCCCAGGCTGCAAGCAGTCAATTGCGAGGGTACATACTGCCTTCATTAAAGAGGGGAAGTCTGTGTGGGGATTCAGGACACAGGCCCTGAGATGAGATTTCTTTGGGATTGGACTTCAGCTTTGCCTCTTCCCAGCTGTGTAATCATGGATAAATTTAACTCCTTGGTGTGTCTTTCTTGTTGAAGCCTGGTAGCCAGAGACCTGCAGGAACATACTGGTAGCCAGTCCAAGTCAAGTTTATCTGTTTGTTGCAGTAAGGGAGAGTGTATCCCAGAGGAATCGTGAGGTTTCACAAAGTAGAGACCTCAAGTAGAGAGCTGAATATTTGAGGCTGAGCCAAAGATACAAATTTGGGATTTATCAGCCTACAGGAAATAATGTGATTGGAATTGGATGAGACCACCTATGGAGAGATTGTAAGCCAAATTTTTTTTAAAAAATGAAAAATAGAGAATGGTATTGAAGAACTCCAACATTTTAAAGCATGGTAGAAGGGATACTCCAGTAAAGAAAGCTGAGGAGGGGCTGCATGTGAAGTAGGGGAAACCAGAGATGTGGAGTCCAAGAGGCCAAATGATTGTTTCATGAAGTATGTCCAAAGCTGCTGAGAGGTTAGGGGGTGGAGGGAGACAGAAAAGTGTCCACTGGATCAGGCAACATGGCGGTGGTGGATGTCCATGACCAAGCAGTCCTGGACGGGTTTGGGAAGGAGCCAGAGTAAGAGGGGATGAGAAGGGAGGAAGTGGAGGCAGAATGTGTGGATGGCTCTTTCTTTTGGTTTGGCATGAAGGAGAGCAGAGACCTGAGTCATGACCTAGAGAAGATGTAGAGTCAAGGGGATGCCTGAGCATATGTGTAAGCTAATGGAAAGGATCCAATGGGGTGGAAGAGGATGATGAAGTTGGAGAATGGAAATCTGAGGGCAAAGTGAGAGAGAGTACCAACAGCAAGGGTCAAGGGAATGACTTTGGGGGGGGAAAGGCCATTTTCTCCACTGGAATATGGGCAAGGTTGGAGGAGAAGCTGGGGCAGGTGTAGACAGACTTCTGAGTCTTTCAGTGAAAGACGAAGTGGGATCATCAAATGAAGGTATGGACACTGTGTGCGTTTGCCTGTGTGCCCTGGGGGCAGGGAGGCTCGTGGAGAAAGGAGAAAGTAAGAAATAGTGTCTGGGGGAGAGAGAGAAAGTCAGCCTGCTAGACCGACAGGGGAGGTTTGCCAGGCAGCGTCGGACGTCAGCGTGAGGTTTGTGATCGTGATCAGGGGTCTTAAGTAGTAACTGGAGTTGGAAAAGTTAGAGGGCAGAGAGACAAAATGTGTGATGAGGTCCAGTCACCTATATGGATGCTGACGTCATGGAGAATGGTGACCAAAGTCGGGGATGGGGAGAGAAAGGGGGAGGGGCAACAGCACAGTCAACGTTAGTCGATGGTGGTGGTCTTAATTTTTCTGTGGCGGCTCCACTTGAATCCTTTGGATGCCCTCAGTCTAGCACCAGACCTTGAGGAGGAGGAGGAGAAAGAGTGTATACCAAGAAAGCGAGGCCCAGCCCTTACTTTCAAGGAGTTTAGAGTTGTATCTGGAACCTGAGACTTCCCCAGATGCAGCAATGAGAGGGCAGCGGGAGACTTTAAAGAGCCAGATGTGGGTCAGACAGGAGAGTGCCCTAGGAGGTAAAGGGAGGACTGATCAGATCAGGTGAATGAAAGAGAACTTGACCTAGACTTCAGACGATCCAGTAGCTTAGCTGGAACAGAGAAGAGTGGACTTTGATTAAAACAATACAACAAAACAGGTTTGGTTTTCGAACTAGCAGCTTCACTGATGTTTCCAGGAGGATTTCTGGATTATCTGGAACTAAGTGGGGCTTGAAAGCCCTTTTCAAGGCGCTGATGTCTGTTCTGAGCCCCCGCGTGTTCTCGAGAAGGGGTTGGGTGTGGGACAGCAGAGACGTGGGAGAATGCTAACTTGCTGATTTGCCCTGGGGAAATGAGGCAAAACGATTCTTTACGTATGTCCCCATTGTGCATGAAAGATGACAGAGCTGCCTCTCCTAACTCGTTGCTTTTCTCTTCTGTTCCTAAAAATAGAATGTTGGGAAGGTTCTCACCAAAGGATGCCGCTACATCGTCATTGGCCTGCAGGGATTCGCCGCCGCCTACTCCGCCCCTTTCGGAGTGGCCACCAGCGTGGTGTCCTTTGTCCGCTAGTGGGAGCTGCCTGGGCTCCCACAGGAAGGAATGGACGCCTGTGTTCTGGGAACAGTATGAATCCAGGAACATTTCAGACTTGAACCCACAAAATACTCTGGAGGAAGAAAAACGTCTTGGTCGAATTGGATGAGTGTTATGAATGAGTCATCCCTGCCCATCTGCTGAGCACTTCATGTCTCTTGGACACAGGTGGCCCTGATGGACAATCCCGCAGAGAATTAGGCTGAGATCAGGTTTGGGATTAGAATTAATTTGCTAAAACCGGAGCTTCCCGTGAAGGTGACGGGGTGGGGGGGAGGGTGTGGAGGCAAACACTTGACAGAAGCCAGCAGTCTGGGTGGGCAGCAGAGTGGTGATTAGGGATGGGGCAAGGGGTGGGGGCTTTTGATCTGGAGTGAGATGATTTGCTCTATTCTGGAAAGCTCGCAGGCTGACAGGGCTCTCAGCCCCCGGCTGCCTCGATTCTGAGGGCACCAAAGGAACTGCTTGTTTCTGAAGTCATCTCCTTCCTGCACCCCTTTGCCACCCGGAGTTTAATTACAGCCTTGAGAAGAAGGAAGGAAGAAAAATCTCTTTGAAGGCTACGATGCTTTGAAAACTGTTGATGACATGTCATGACTGTCGAAACTAGATGAAGGCTTGTCATTTTCCTCACCCTTCTCTGACATAAACATATAGGGGGTGACGAGAGAAGGAGGAAGAGCAAGGGCAGGTTGTTTGAGGGAGGGACCGCTCCTGAGGGCTGCTGTGACCAGTCCAGCCCAGTCCGGTCCAGCCAGACTCACCTGCAGGCAGATGACTGGCTGAGGTCGGGTTGTGGGTCCCCATGACTCAGCTTCCTGGTACCATCAGCTCCCTCATCCTCTACACCCAGCTGGACGAAGGGAGCCCTGGCTTGGGAGAGAGGGAGACACTACACCTGGAAATGACAGTGCATGATTTAGAGAAGGAACTGGAAAGTAGGAGACAGGTACGAAGAAGCAGAAGAAGGATGTTGGATGAGAGAAGGGGACGTACAGGAACCAGGCCTGAGTTATCAATGCTGGAAAACCTTAGGGTCTGGGTGGGGCCAGGGGAGGCCAGAGGCGCCATGTCAATGCTTCCAGACCCTCGGAGGCCTGTGAGCTCACACTGGCTGCCTTTATAGCAGCCTGCCCCCTCTGTACGGCCAGCTTGACATCATCTCAGCTGGGTTCAGTTAGAGTGGGCCAGGATCCTGTCCTAACACTCCTGGAGGGTGACCTGTGGACTGCCTATTGGACCATTGGACTAGGGAGGTGCCCGAGGCCAGCCCCCACGACAGGCCACTGTTCTGACCTGGTTTCCAGAAATCCAAAATAGTTATTGCTGACCAGTCCACAGGGTCGGTGGCCATGCCTCTTTGTTGCCCCAAGAAGTTGCCGGGTCCCATCAAAGGAGGCTGCAGTGCTCATGCTTGACCCATCAAATCCAACCAGATGGTGCTGGGAAATGGAGAAGGTGGGAAGACAGATGGACAGACAGACAGAAAGAATAATGAGTGGAGGAGAGCGTTGTAACCGCGAAGCGAGATGAGCTTCAAGTTCTGGAGGCTCGTGTGGAAGGTGAACTTGGACCCTGTTCCTGCATCATTCTTATTCATGAGGGAAAGAGGAAACAAATGGCCTTGCTTTAGCTGAAATGACGCAAGTCGATAATGGCACATTTTCACACACGTGAGATAATTGTCACTTGCCTGGCTGCGTGGGGTGTCGGGGAAAAGAGGAGAAAAAGCAAAGTGTTTAGTGGGACAGAGTCAGGCCTGTGTGGCCTGCTGGTCCCGGGAAAGGCAGGCAGGAGGAAGGGGACCTGTGGTGGGTTGGGGGGCACCTCCCTGGTGGCCCAGTGCCACTGACCAGCCCCAGAGAGGCCCGTTGAGTCTCCTGGGGGACGTGGAATAGTGACCTGGGAGGGACAAGAGTGGCTGAGGCCTGTCCAAGGAAGACCCCTCCCCGCCAAATTAGAGACATAACTGTAAGGCCAAGCACATGTGGCCCTAACATTTTTGAATTCTGGTTAAGAATTAACCCAGAAATTTCAAAAGTCAGAACCTGGGAGCCAGATTCGTGTGCACAGAAAATGCACTTCCCTTGATTGTTGCTCAGCTGAATAGTCATTTCCCCCTGAGACAGGGCACCCATGCTACAGGTTGATTACCTTTTTGCCTTTTCTTTCTCTGCAATTTTTAAATATATATATATATATATCAGGGTCCACACCTTCCTAAAAACTGAGTTTTAGAACTTTCCTTTCAATGCCCGACCAAGAGGCTTCTTTTATATCTTTTTCTTGCCCTATTATGTAAATAAAATCCCAATTTGTCTAGTGTTTCTGTGTGTGAAGAGTTTTTCTCCCCCTCATACAGTGGCGGACCCCTCCCTGAGGCCCCCAGGAGGAACCCAACGCTGTCCCCGAGACCAAGGGGCGGGAGAGGGGCCCTGATTCACTGGGGACTCCACTTGGGTGTCAAAGGGAGGCCATTCTCCAGAAGCCCCAGCAGAACAAGAAGCCAGGGGCCAGGAAGCTGCATTTTCCACAAGCAGCCTAGAAGGTTCTGAGGTAGCTGTTGCTCTGCCTGAGCTGGGAAACGCTGGCCCCCAGGGGCTGCTGCAGGTCGCATTGGCCAGTGGGCTCCATGTGCCAGCCCGCGTGGCACACCCGCTCACTGAGCCCTGCGGAAGCATTGGGAAAGGTCTGGGTGGTGGTCAGGAAGGTGGGACTGAGAGGAAAGCTGCTGGGCAGCTGTCAGATAAGCCACACAGGCGGGGTTGGGGCCATGTGTGTCCCTATACCTTTAGGCTTAAAGCAGAGCAGAAGCCAGGTCCTTGATGTCTTCAGCCACCTTGGAATCACCCCTGCCGACTCCTGCCCAGCACCTGTGCTTTGCACAGAATTTCCAACCAGTGTCCATGACCAAGAAGCACCCAGGAGCAGGACTTGAACTCAGACCTCCCCCCGCACCCACCAATAGTCCTCCCGGGCATGGCAGTGCCTTCGGCGGAGAGTGGTCGTGGGAGTGGGAAGCCATCAATGCACTTCCAGCACCTATGATGTCCCCTGTCTTCCTGCAGGAGCAGAGATGAACTGAATTTAACTTTGTGATGCCATCATCCCTGAAATGTTGTGAAAACTTTATAGATCTCCCTGTAAACTTATTTTGTAACACAAATTCTACACAAAGTTAAGGACAAAAAAATAAACTAATGCCGTCAGCATCCTTGTACAGGCTGCATTTGACAGGCTCTGTGATTTTGCCAAAAGCCCAGATGATTCCTGAATAAAAAAAATCTCAAACTCCCTTGACCATTTGCGAATGTAAAACGTAACTCAACTTTCAGGTTGTGCCTTTTTTTTTTTTTTCAGTCAACACGTTCATGGGGAAATGGGGACAAATTCATAATACATGGAATTTTTGTTGTTGTTCAGGCAAAGTTGTTTTTGAGCCAAACCACTCCACCGAGCATCCTTGCCAAGGGGAAAGAAGGTCTCTTTAGATTTTCTAGAAGGCTCAGTGCTGGAGCCCAGTGGCTGCACAAGCCACACAGGCACGGAGTTGGGGGGTGGGCAGAGACAGGAGGGGGTTGGAGGGGAGAAAGGGGCTTGCTCGCCGGATGTCCCAGGAGTGCACAGTGCCCTGCATCCTGCAGCTCCGTCCAGAGATAGAAATGAGGATCAAAATTCAACACCTCCCAGCACCGGCTCTGCTTTTTTTAAAAGGTGTTTCTCAGGTGATGCCTCTTGCATAATCTGTTGACAAGGCTCTAAGCAGATGTATCTGGTTCAAAGCAGACAGAAGAATCAGGGCAGACGTGCTCAAAGACAGAGCTGAGAGCTCACACTTCCCATCACTTGCCCTTTAATTCCAGAGTTAAAACCTGCCACCCAAACTTGCTTTCTTCTTATAAAATGGAGAGAGATCATTTGTTTTGTTTTTGTTTTTATTTTGCTTCCTACAGATGTTTAGAATTGCAGTAGAAGTAGATAGTGGTGACATAACCTTTTTCTTTTCTTTCTCTTTCTTTCTTTCTTTTTTTTTTAGGCAGGGGGACTTAGCCATTGGAAAAAACCCTTTACATGTTTATCTTCTTTAATCATTGAAAGCATCCTGAGTTAGGTATTATCACGCCTGAGGTCATGGAGCCAGGAAGCAGAGATTATGTTGTGGGTGATGGTTTGTGTATTTTGAGCTCTTCAAAGTTGAGGAGAAAAGGGCATAAAAGTGATTTATGAACTTTTCTTTATCACCATCATGTTTCCGTACAAAGTCAGACTTGAGTTTGTCTTTCAGTGTTTTCGTTTCAGTAAGTCAGTGAGCCATTCCTCTGATCGGCCCTGCTCCCCCAGACATGACTCAGCTGCACAGCAGGACCGGAGAGGAGAACCAAGATGCAGCAAGGCATCTCCTAGATATGAGGCTGAGATGAAAACAATGCTGCCTGTGGGTCCAGTTCTACAAGGATCAAGCCATCAGACACCCCCATCGCCCACCTCCAGGGTCCCGAGGGGAATTCAGGATGGAAGAAAACAAGGAGCTATGGTGCTTTGGATACACTGGCCCTAGATTGTTAAGATGCATATAGGAAAGATCTCAATGACCCAAGATCATTGCACCTGCCCATACACAGAAAAGCACTTGTCATTAACTTGAAACGTCTGTTCTTTGTGATTAGCGGTAATTTTTTATGCTTGACTACATGTCCCGTCCCCCCACCACTGCACAGAAAAAGTACATATAGTTTTTGTTTGTTTTTTAACTCAGACTTTAATTATGTACATAAATAGCAACATGAGAATCAGGAGTTCTTATGCATTATCTCTAGGTGAAAGAATTTCAGATCAAGCCACTGGTAGCAGGGAATCACTCAAAATAGCAAAGAGGCCTAGCTCAGTTTCTCCTGTGCTCGCACACCTCGGAGCTACCTGAGAGGCTGGGCTCCAGTCCTCAATGAGATCCCCCAATAAAACTTAACTCACAGCCTTTATGTTTTGCATTTTTCTATCAGTCAACAAGGCACTGTGCTGGGTGGCTTAAAGGCATCAATTTAATTCTCAGTTTCATCTCTTTCTCATCAAAAAAGTCAGCGAGAGAGATACTATTGTTATCATTTTGGGGATTTTGTAGCTGAGGAAACTAAAGCCCAGGGAAGGCAGGGAATTCCGCTCCGATGCCTTGGCCAACAGGCCTGAAACCAGAACCCACATCTTCCATTTTTCTGCCAGTTCCACTGCCTCTCCATTTCCTTTCCTCTCAGGTTCCTGTTACCACCAGCGACCATGAGGAAGGGTGATGCTTCAAATGAGAATCACATTCAACATGGGCTCCTGGCTCCAAGGTTGTGATGCAAGTAGTTAGAAAGACTCAAGGTGCTTACCTGCTCAGCACACTCTTGGTTTTTGAAATGCTGAGATTCTTAGCTGCCGCTTTGGCATGGTCAAGGCACAGAAGGGAGGACGTGGGGCAGGGCTGGGGATGGGGTCTGGGACCCCAAGCCCGTGAGGCTGAGTTTACTGAAGTTTGCCATGCTTCCTTGGTGTGGTTTCTGCCTGCCACAGTAACTATTCCTACTGACAGGTCACTGTGCCTCCCGGAGCCGGCCCGCCCCTGTTCGCCCCAGGGGCCCCAGGGCCATGTGCCAAAGCCCCAAGGCTAGCAGGAAGCCACCCTGCAGGACTGGATCAGCGCTGGCATCCACATCCTGGCTTCCAATCCTCCAGCCGTGTGACCTCGGACAAGTTCCTCAACTTCTTTGAAATTCAGGGCTTGGTTTGGGTTCTTTGAACAGTAGAGTAAATTGTATCTACTTCAGAGGCTTATTTGGAAGATGACATATGGGGTGTATTCAGGATGGAGCATGCAGGGTATTAAGTGTTCACCTTCCCCAGGGGCCCCAGCTCAGCTCTCCATTTGCCCTGACCTGTGGGAAGGAAGGGAAAGAAGCCTGAGGAATGGGGTGAGGGGGAGAGTGCGAGGGCAGGAACCCGGCAGAGTGGAGGGGAGCTGGGGGTGGGGGTGGCGGGGAAGAAGACACAGCCTGCCTCCCCATCCTCTTTTCCCCTAAACTTCTCCTTTATCCCTGCGAGTGGCTTCCAGGGTCACGGTCAGATGAGAGCCCCACCTTTCCCTTTGCTGGAAGACAAACCCAGCCGGAGCCGCCGCTGCCGGGGAGCGGGGCTGGGGGTGAGCAGCCGGGCCAGGATCAAGGGCTGCAGGGGGCTGACGGGGACAACCTACCCAGGCAGTGCCCGAGGTGGCAGGAAAGGGTTTGTTTGTAGCTTTTAGTCTCTACCACCCACGAGGAAGGACTCTGCACTTTCAGCCTGGACTTTGGTCTGGTGTGCCAGTGGCCTTGTGTCTGGACACCAGACCGGCCTTATCTGCAATGAGTCCTGTCAATGCCCCCCCCCCCACTGACCCCCGCCCCGGGCACAGAGTGTTCACAGGACAAACAGGCAGCCTGAGATCGATGGGGAAGGAGTGGTGGGCGGGGGCCTCCATCCCCCTGACCATAAACATGCAGGGAAACTGCTGGCCTGGTGTTAACAATAGTGAGGACCAGGAAGGCAAAAATGCACTTTTAGGGAATCACCCATGGAGTCTCTTTGTTTATGTTCATTTGTTTATTCAAACAACATTTTTAATTGAAATATATTTGATATATAACATTGTGTACATGTAAGGTGTACAATGTGTTAATCTGCTACATTTGGGTATAGTAATGTGATTGCCGCTGTAGCCCCAGTGAGCACCTCCGGCGTGTCAGGTAATTATCTTTTTTATGTGCGCATTTGGTGGGAGTAATTAAGATCCGGTCTCTTAGCAAGCTTGATGATTCCAGTACAATACTGTTGCCTTTATTCACTGTACTGTGGGTTGGGTCTTCAGGACTTATTCATCTATTCGTTGCAAGTCTGTGCCCTTAAACAGCATCTCTCCCATCCCTGTGCCCTGCAGACCATCATTTTGCTCTTGGTTTTCACAAGGTTGGCCTTTTTAGATTCCGCTGTAAGACTGGTGAGATCATACAGTATCTGTCTTCCTCTGACCTGTCTCACTTAGCATCATGCCATCAGCTTCCATCCATGTCACAAATGGCAGGAATTCCTTCTTTCTTGTGGCAGAATAATATTCCATTGTGTGAATACACCACCTCTTCTTTATCACAAATAAATTCTGAGCACCTGTTGTCTGCCAGCACCCGGCTGGTTGGGGGCGCCGCTCCCCTGGAAGACAACAGGACGGATGGTTACAGCCATGTGTCCTGGTGTCAGACGGACTGTTGGAGGTTGGAGATTAGTGTGCAGGTGGTTACTGGGATGCTTTGGGATCAAACCCCAAGGAGAAGGAGGCACAACTGAATAGAGGGAGAAGCTGGGCTGCAGTGCAGGCCCAGCCCAGCCCTCAGCCCACCCACCGGAGCGCTGATGCTGGAAAAGCCCTGCAGGCTTGACTCGGCCTGTCGGGGGAAGGCCAGGCCTTGATACCCAACATTGATCAGTCAGTGGATGTGGGCTGCCCTGGGAAGGGCTGTGCCTTTAGCTGAACCTGCTCTCAGAGGCTGATACAATCTTGAAAGGGCTCTTCTCAGAAAAGATGTCCACACACAGCACTCCTAACAGACACACCTGGGCGGCACGTGGTCGTGTTCACTGCCCTGGAGAAATCCGTCCCTGCAGCTCACTGCCTGTGTGACCTTGGGCAAGAGTCTCGGCCTCTCTGGACCAGGGTTTGCCCGTCCGACAAATGGGGGTGATAACTCTACTCACTTCGTAGAGTTAGCAAGAGGACAGAGTGAGTTAGTTCTCGAGGCACTGAAAGCCCCAGGAGGAACTCAGTATGTGTCACTGTGTTATTATTTCTGGGATAAACAAGGTAAGGTTTGGTCCTGAGGGAACTTGCAATCAATTGTAGTTTCAGACAATCCTGTGTGATGTGTGCATGTATGTGTGTGTGTGTGTGGGGTGGGGGTACCCAGGGGCCCATATGAGGGGCCCTTCACCCCGTCTTGGGAAGGCTTCCCAAAAAGTAGGGATGTCAAAGCGGAGGCCTGTGGGATAAGCAGGAGCTGCCCAGGCACAGGGGGACGGAAGGGCTTCAGGCAGTGAGATCTGCATGTGCAAAGGCCCAGAGGTGAGAGAAGGCCGGGGGTGGTGGGAAGAAGGCAGCAGCCCTGTCTGTGTCACTGACCTTGGCAAATGAGGAGCTGCCTTCTGCTGTGAGCGTGGCCGGCCCCTCTTGCTCTCCTGATTGCCTGGAGCTGGAACCAGGCCTTGCAGACATCCTGGGCCTTAGAGCCAAGGAGGTTGATGTACAGGGGGTGGGGAGCAGCAGTCCCTGCCGGGGAGCCGTGCTGAGGCCCTCCCTGTGACACTTGGGCAGGGGCTGTCCTGCCTGGTTGGGAACTGGGAACCCTCCCCTGCTAACTCAGGAGGGAGGGAGTAGGGACCTGGGTCCTCCCTTCCGCTTGCTCTCAGCCCCTGGAAGTAATCTGGGCTCTGTACGAGGAGTCAGGAAAGCAATGGGCCATGCAGCCTTGAACCAGCCACTTCACCTCCCTGGGCATGAGCATCCTCTTCTGTAAAATAATGAGGTTGAAGTGGATGGCCCACAAGTCCTTCTTTGCCTGGTGTGCTGAGTCTGAGGAAGTTTCTCGCAGCCTGCTTCTCACAAAATCACGGCTGCCGTTGTTTGATCCTTGCTTAGCTTTTATTTCTTCAAGGGGGCTGTTTCCTGGTCTGCCTTACTCTTGAGATCTTAAAGAGCCCTCAAGGCCACCAACAGAGACCTGCAGCCTCCTCTCAAAGTGCCCCCCACAGAGGAAACAGAGACAATGGGAACCACTTCCCCAGCAGCCTCCGTGCCCTGCCGATGAGAGGCATCCAGGTTGTTTTTCTGGCACCACTGCTGTTCTCCCCAGCCCCCACCACACTCTCTGCCCACGCTCCCTCTAGACCAAGGTTCCCCGGGGTGGAGGGCTGCCAGGATTGGCCAGGAGAGGCCACCCCCTGTCCTTTGCCCATTCCTGTCAGCTGCCTCCCAGTTCCACCCTTGGAATTCTGCTTCTCTCCCATGGTTCAGCTCATGGCCCCCTCCTCCATGAAGCCTTCCCTAATCTCTGTGGCTAGAATGAAGCCATTCTTCTGCACACAGCCACAAGTCGTCCCATTTTATTCTGCTCTCTGTTAGAAATCGTTAACACAGGTGATTCCCCCAAGCCGTCCCCAGCCTCAAGTTTGTATAGAGTCGGTACTGGAGAAGTGTTTGCCATGGAGAGGGGGAAGGAGGGAGAGAATGAAGGAAGAAAAGGACGGGAACAGCACAGATCTCTATAAGGGGGCTTGGTGGTGCATCTGGAGCAAAACTGGTCCCTGTTTATTGTTTTATGGCGACATAAAACAAAAATCAGCACGGGGCCCATGGGCTCCAGCCACCTCAGTCGGATAACCCGGCTGAGGAAGAAGGAAGCAAGCTGTCATTAAGCTTTCCTTGTGGAACTGCTGACAGCACTAGAAAGGTCACTTGAAATGAACCTGTGGCTGCCCTTGGCTGCCTCTCACCCTGAGCTTATGGAAAATGTTCATGAGATGGGGGGAGGGTGAGACCCTGAGTTTCAGTTCAGAGGTCTGGTCCTGCGGCTGCCCCAGGACTGCTCTGGAAGGGAGTGGAGTGTGTTCCATGTGCTGCCTGGCCTGGCTGAGGAGCAGCAGGACACTCAGAGGGAGTTGGGGGTGTGGTGGGGTTATGCGTTTAGGGAGGTGAGGGTTGGGGAGGCATGGAGCTGGTGATGGGGACATCACACAGAGCCTGTGGGCTCTGGCAAAGACATGGCTCTTACTCAGTGACAGTGTTAAAGCAGGCAGATAGCTAGATATGAGCAGAGAAACGGGGGCACAGGTCAAACGGCAGGAAACCATATCCCATGTGAACAACAGGGTCCCTTGGGCAGACAGAGGAAAGCAGGAAGCTTGGGACTGATAAGAGATCACACATTTTGGGGTGACAGGGTCCTAGAGGCAGGCAAAGAAAGATGGGAAAAGGCAGAGACCTCCAGTATCGCAGTGAAACCTTGTGCTCATTATGCACTCATTACAATAAAATTAGCCTTGCAGATTAGAAGTACCCATCATGAACCGATGCCATAACATTTCTGATCCAGACTAAATAAGGACAAAAACATCTCCTCCCCTCGAGCAGGTGGAGCTGGGATGAAAATCAGGGAATACGACCCCAAACCCTCCTCCTCCCCAATGAATATTTCACCCATGCATTTTTACGCCCTATGTAACCAGCTGGCCAAAGAAACTCAGCACAGCTACTCACCTGAGTCTGCCCACTCCCCCCTTGAGAGCATCCTATCACATAATAAATCCTCACTTTACTTCCTTAACCTCTATGTCTTGTCTCTGAATTCTTTCTGCTATGAGACAGGAACCTAATCACTGACCACAGCAGGAGGCACTACTGCTAGCTTTGAACAGACGGAGGTGGGACCTGACTTGTGGGCTGATGGTGTCCTATGAGAAGGGATAGTCATCAGCCCACTTCAAAGTAGAGGAGACTGAAGCAGAGCAGGGGAAGAACTTGCCTGAACCCCTCCTCTTCCCCATGGGCCTCAGCAGTGGAGGTAAGTGAAGCGGGTGAGGGAGGTGGCAGTGGAATCCATTCCACGGTTTGTAAGACCGTCCTAGCTGCACTGGGGACAGTGTGGGCTCAGGTGGACAGGGTCGACGTGAGGGGCTTCTGAGTAGTTCTGCAGAGAGAGCCTGTGGCCAGGGCTGTGGGAAGGAGAGAGCTCCTGAGAGGCCGATTCAGAAAACAGAAGTGGCAGGACACGCTGAGGTGGGTGCAGGGATGCAGGAGAGAGTGGAATCAAAGAACTCTCTTGGCTTCTGGCCTGAGCGACAGGAGCGGCACCAGCTGCGGGGAGAAACAGGAGAATGCCAAAAGCCTTTTGAGCCCAAGGCCAAGACTGCTGTTTATTTGTTTAATCGGCACAATGCCTCTCTACTGGGCCAGAAATACAATATACAAAAACAAGCCCGAGGGTCTTCTGCTGCAGTCCCGGTATTTCCTGCGCAGTGTTGTCATTTTTACCTTGGAGCCTGGGCAGTCCCATGACTGGCCCGTCCCTGACCTTGGCCTCCCGGGGGCAGCCAGGGACTTACTGTGCATTCTGCTTGCGGGTCTCTGCTGGCACCAGGGTCTGCTTAAAGACACGATGTGACAGGCCCTGGGGGCCAGGGAGGAAGGCCACATGTGCACGCATGGGAGGCAGGGCCGCGTGGAGGAAAGTAACACACATGCCTCAATGAAACTCAGGTGCTACCAGGTGCTTAATATCACATGTCATTTAATGACATAGGCATTCTTATCTCCTTTATTTAAACCAGGAAGCAGAGGCAGAGAGGCCCCACAAGTGCACCAAGCCCTCCGGGACGCTGCTCAGGTCCCGTGAATCCCAACCCCACCTACTTGGTCAGGCTCTCCTTCCGGGTGGAGACTGAACCACTTTTTCTGCCCTGGTCCCCTTCCCCCCCCCCCATACCTGACCCTGGAAGTCCAAGTGGTCTTCACAGTAAGTGTCACCACCCCCAGGCACCTGTCTTCCCATTGGATTGTATGCAGGTTACCATGTTGGTTTCCCCCAAGCTCAGGGCAGAAGCTACTTTGTGTGACTTCCAAAATAATTGGCTCTCACCAATAGGGGGGTTCTGTGGACTCCCCTCTCCCTGGGGAAAGGTGTGCAGTGCTTTCTACCTGCCTAGTTGCCCTTGTTATGCAATGGATGGATGATTCCCCCGGTGTTGTCTCAGGCGAAGGAGGAGAGGGGAGTACCAGTTGTGGAAAGTAGGGTTTAGGTGGATCAGGATGGGTGGACCTCAGGGCTCTAGGGATGATCTCCCTGGGGGAACCCACCATGTGGGCTTTTGCCTGAACAACTTTGCCAAACCTGACATAACTGTGTGCTGGACCCAGACATACCTGTGTATTTGTTTTAAATCCTCAAGGATTTAAATTCTTGAAAGGGTTTTTGTTTTATTAACATTTATTGTTAATCTTCTGTATATTTTAGTCACAGTAGAGCCCATCAGTAAATTAATGGATGAAGAAGATATGTGGAATATTATTTAGCCATAAAAAGAGGGATATCTTGCCATCTGTGAGAACATGGATGGACCTGGAGGGTATTATGCTAAGTGAAATAAGTCAGACAGAGAAAGACAAATACTGCATGATTTCACTTACATGTGGACTCTAACAAAACAAAACAAAACAAATGAACAGACATAACAAAACAGAGTTACAGATACAGTGAGCAAACAGATGATTGCCAGGGAAGAGGGGGAAGGAAAGAAATAGGCAAGGGACATTAAGAGGTACAAACTATAGGTTGTAAAATAAGTGAGTTATAGGTATGAAATGAACAGTGTGGGGAAAATAGTCAATAACTGTGTAGCATCTTTGTATTGTTTCAGCAAAGTGTGTTACAGCTCAGTGTTACAGCTCAGTTGTGACAGCATCGTGGATCCAGGAGAGACCAAGCAGCACTCGGAGGGTTGGAGAACTCAGGTTTATTACACCAACAGGCCCAGAGGAGTTAACACTCCAAGCCCTAGACCCCGTCTGGAGGTTTACACAGGTTTTTATAGGCTGCCAGCCTACACTTTGCAACATCATATGCAAATAAGGTGTAACGAAGTTGACTAATTAGGAACGAGCTTTGTAGAACTGGGCCAATCAGGAGTAATAGAAATGGACCAATCAGGAGTGATAGAAATGGACCAACCATATGCAAATGAGGTGCTACAAATGGACTAATAGAATCTTAGAGGTAAGTTCCACTTTCCTAGAAGCAAGTTGTTTCAGAGGCAAAAAGCAAGATAATGCCACCAGGCCAGGAAACTGGATGGTGCTGGCAGGAGAGCAGTGGCCCTGCCTGGGGATCCTGCCTGTCTTTTTCATGGGGCTTCCCACCTCAGTATGGTGACATATCATAACTAGACTTATTGAAATATAGAATCACTATTGTGTAACAGGAACTAACATAGTGTTGCAGGTCAATTATACTTCAAAAAAATAAAAAAAAGCAAAAAACCTGTCTCATTATTGGTGTTTTCTATTTAACGAGATGATGTCATCACACCTTCCTTTATTTCTTTAAGCATCTTTTCTTTTAGTTCTTTGAACACATGTTTAATATCTGGTAAGTCTGACATCAGAACCCTTTCAAAGGCAATTTCTGTTGCCCACTTTTTTTTTCCCTGTGTAGAGGTCACACTTTCCCATTTTTTTGGCAAGTCTGAATTTTTGTGTTCAAAACTAGACATTTAAAAATGATACATTTAGCAACTCCCCCTTCTTGGCTTGTTGTTGTTTACTTGCTTCATAACCAGGCTGGACTATTTCACTGATGTCTGTTTCCCCCATGGTGTGTAGCCTCTGATGTTTCTCCTTAGAAAGTACAGCCGTGGGCCAGGGCATGCGAAAAGAGATGGGGTGGGGTCAGGGTGGAGAGACATTACTAAATCTACTGGCTCCCCGTTCTCATTACTGAAAAAGAGAGACGGAGAGATTTTCAAGCTGTCAGAGGCTCTTGCTCAAATCAAGAAGAGTTTATTTGGTTTTTTATTTGTCAGGAAAAATTCTTTCAGTGGTAGCAGTTGTGGATTTTAGTTATAAAGCAGCGTTCTCCACCCAAAAACATTCTTTCTCCAAAGCTTCTTTGTTAGAAGTTTTAATCTCAAATCATCTGGGATTCCTTCTGTTAATGTTAACAAATGTTTTCACACATTGTTCAGGCAAATTTATTTCCTGCTGTGTTTCACTGGAGATTCCAGGATGGTCTCAGATTGACACTACCCCCATCTCTCTCTCTCTCACTCTCTCTCTCTCTCTCTCTCTCTCTCTCTCTCTCTCACACACACACACACACACACACACACACACACACACACACACACACACACAGTGTTCCTGCTCTGGACTGATAAAGAATTCAGCTCTGTCTTCCCAACCCATGTCCACTAAAACATGCAACTCTGGCTCCTTCTCAGTAAGTGAGCTGTGCTGTTGTGTGAGCTCCAGCGAGGGGATGGATTTTCTATAGTAGGATGCATTGGACGTATTGTTTTAATGAATTAGTTGACAATATCACTGTTATGTTTCATTGTATACTTTGAGGGGAACATGAAAAGAGGAGAGTTCTAAAGAAAGATCTCCTCACATTTCTTCATTCTGTCTTTGACCAAACCCTAGCCAGATTTCTCCTTGGCCTCTGGGCCTCCACCTTGGCCTGAAAAGACTGGAAACATTAACATAGATTCCAACAGCTCAAGGCTGAATACCTAGGCTGGCCCTGGCTCCGCTTAAAGTGCCTGCCTGAGAAACTCAAGGCTGCAAAAAAACTGACCGTTTGTTCCGGCCAATATCTAAAGATAAGGCCTGTCTCCCAGCCTCTGTGGGAGGGCAGAACCTAACTTCGGTAAGCCCCAGTTAGCAGCCCGGAGGGGTTTCCAGAGCCTTACCCTCCTTCCCACTCTGTGCGCTGTTACTTCCTTGGCTCTTCTGAGCCCCACTCACTCCCTGCCCTACTGTCTCCTCCTCTTCTCAAAACACCCAGTCACCTCCTACCAATCGATCGAAGCTGAACTCAGTTCATGATGGACTCTTTTCCTCATTGTAACAGCCGTTACTGATTAAAATCTGTCCATTCAACTAGTGTCCAACTTTGTTTAACCTCTTTAGCAACGCAGGTTCACGTGAGATCATCTAAATGATCCCTTAACTGCTTGGCTTAAGAATGAAAGGGATGTTGAATGATAAGAGGTAAGATTGAAAGGTCAGAAAGTACAAAGCTCAGTCATAAGACAAGTGAGTCCTGGGGGTGTGCTGTGCGGCACGGCGGCTCTAGTTAACAGGACTGTGTTGTATTTTGAAAGCTGCTAAGAGAGTAGATCTTGGAAGTTCTCATCACAAGTAACAACAGCAAAAAAACTAGAACTATGTGAGGTGGTGGATGTTCACTAAACGGACTGTAGTGATCATTTTGCAAATGTATGCACATGTCAAATCATTATGCTTACACAACATTGTAAAATAACTGTAACTCAATAAAAATGTTTAAAAAATCATTATGCTGTACATTTTAAACTTATACAATGTTACAGCCAATTATATCTCAATAAAACTGGGAAAAAGTGGAAGGGAAATTCATATATTGTTGGTGGGAATGTAAAATGGTGTAGCCCTGGTGGAAAACTGTTTAGTAGTTCCCCCAAAATTCAAACATAGAGTTACCGTGTGAGTCCCCAGTTCCACCCCAGCATAGACACAAGTGAGTTGAAAACAAACATTCTCACAAAACTTGTACAGGAATAGTCATAGCAGAATTATTTTATTTTATTAAAGAAATTTAAATTGAAGTATTGTTAATTTATAATATTGTGTTAGTTTCAGGTGTACAGCAAAGTGATTTGGTTATACATATAAATGTATATCTATTCTTTTGATTCTTTTCCATTATAGGTTATTACAAGACACTGAATTCCCTGAGCTATACATAAATCCTTGTTGCTTATCTATTTATAGCTAGTAGTGTGTATCTGTTAATCCCATACTCTTAATTTATCCCTCCCCTCCTCTCCCTTGGTAACTATAAATTTGTTTTCTATGTCTGTGAGTCTGTTTCTGTTTCGTAAATAAGATTATTTGTACTATTTTTTAGGTTCCACATATAAGTGACATCATACACTTGTCTTTCTCTGTCTGACTCTTCATTTAGTACGCCAATCTCAAGGTCCATCCATGCCATAGCAGCATTATTAATAATAGCCCAAAGTGGAAACTGATTAATAGATAAACAAAATGTGGTGCACACAAGCAAGGATGCAGACATACACACAATCACAAGAAGGAATGAAGTGCTAACACACGCTGCAACATGGATGGACCCTGAAAACATTACATTACG
This sequence comes from Camelus ferus, assembly GCF_009834535.1. NCBI lineage: Eukaryota > Metazoa > Chordata > Mammalia > Artiodactyla > Camelidae > Camelus > Camelus ferus. The sequence goes on along the minus strand of NC_045718.1, from coordinate 33,379,550 downwards.
TGAAAGACACCAAACACACAAAGCCACATGTTGTATGATCCCATTTATATGAAATGTCCAGTATAGGCAAATCCATGAAGGCGGAAAGCAGATTAGTGGTTTCCAGGGGGATGAGGAGGGAGTTGAAACTGACTCCTTACACATATGGGGTTTCTTTCGGTGGTGACAGAAATGGTCTGGAATGAGACCGAGGTGATGATTGCCCAATGTAGTGAGGTTCCTAACTTCTACCAAAGTGCACACTTTAAAATGATGGACTTTATGTCGTGTGAATTGCATCTGTTTCAAAAACTAACACGGCAATGCTCAGGACTCAAGTATTGCCATTATTTTCCGGTCATACTTAGTAAGATGTTCACGACTTTGGCAGGTAAAATAAATAAGTAACTAGGATAGAATAGAGGTTATTTTGTGACTAACCATAGGTGAGGAGGCACTTTGCATATTTTTTTCTTGGGGGAATAAGGGGAGAAAGGGAGGTTGGAGAGACACCCCAACAGGCATGTACTGCAGAGGGGCTGTGTTTCAGGCAGGACAGTCCAAGCAAGGAGGGTTTCTTCCCTTTCCAGACCTCCATATCCATTACTCCAAGCAGACGACATGCTGCTCAGATAAAAGCAACTCTCCCTATAGCAGCCAAAGAAAACAAACACAGAGAGAAAGCAACTGAAAACTGGGTGAGGAAGCAGGATTCTGCATCCTGGCTGATAACATCCTCAAAATCAAAGCCACAAAGACACGCGGCCCCAGTCATTGGAGGAGGTTGGGGGATACACGGGACCAGGTTTGCCAGAAAAGAGAAGGTCCCTGAACTTCAGGGTCATTGGCCAACACCCTGCAATTTTGCCTTTGACATCAGTGGGATCTCAGTGCCCTTCCTGTAGAGGAAGAGGGCCAGTGAATTCCTTGGAGTATCTATTTATTCACCAAATACAAACAGATTTTGCTGTGCCCAGGATACACAGGTAGACACAGTCCCAGCCGATGGAAGGATGTGAGGAAGCTGGCTGAGACAGACACCTCTCAGCTTCTTTCTCTGGAGCATTCCTTGCTCCCTTCCTCCAGCAGCATAATCTTGGTACCTTGTCTCCGCCCAGGGCTTCTGTCTCTCCACCAAAGGGAACATGTGAGCAAACAACCATGGTGGGGACCTGCCTCTTTCTCGCTGGCTGGGCTCGCTCAGGGCAGACAAGGGATTCTGAGTGTCTCAGGGGTCCAAGGGTAGATACCATGTCCTGTTTCCGACACAGCGTGACTGTGCAGACGGAATAACCTTCTGTCTCTGACCGGCTGCATGGACTGCAGAGGAGTACACGAGTGTCCGGGGTAACAGAAAGTGCAGCTTTGTTTCTCCACCTTCTGTTTCAAAATTCTTGGCTTGCAAGTAGCTCCTGGTCCTGACTCTTCACCGAGTTGGGTCAAAGGAAGTTGTGCTTGGGACTTACTCTCCAGGAAGGAAAGGAGGGCTTCCTTTCCCTGACCCGTGGAACCAGCGCCATGCACTTCCTCCCCGCCCTTCTCTCCTAAACGCTGATCCCAGCGCCCTCTGGTGGAAATCTGGAGCAATTGCCCCGTAGACCCAGGGCAAATCCAAAGGCCCAGAGGAGTGGGGTTGAACTCGGGGAGGGTAGGAGCTGGGGCACCACGTGACTCCAGGGGACAGGCTCCAGTCAGGTCCAGCTGATTATAGACCACGCATTACTAGATATTTTGACTTTTCAAGACAAACTAGAAACGTCTTCATTGGAAAAAAAAACAAAACCAAAACCAACTGTATAAGGCAAAGAGAATAAGCTGTCAGTGAGAGTTTGGGCTTGCAAATCATGAGGAAGCCTTGATTTCTATGGAAAAGATGAAAACCGTTGATAATGTTTAATCCCAACACATAAACAAGGAACAATCTTGAAAATAGAAATATTTTATATAAAATAGGAAAATCATAACTATAAATATATTTGACAAAGAGAAAAAAAGAACAAGCTTATTCATTTGCTTCTGAGGTTCCCCATTTATATTTGCTTGTTATACTGAGTTTTTTTCTTTACTTCTTATATTAACCAGCAGAAACTAGGAGATTTCAGTAAAAATTTTGTGAGGAAAAATACAAAAGAGAAAAAAATTCCTTTCAATAGGTCCCCCCCCAAGCTATTTAGGAAAAAATTAATTATCCTAAAGGTACTATTCACTGGCTTATTACCCTATTATAACAATTATTTTGCTTATATTATAATTATTTGTTTATACATCTTGGACATTGGGAATCTATCCACAGGTGGCTGTATCTCTTTCAAAACACCTTGTAGATTAGAAGCTGACTGGGGCAACTTTGGCTCACCAGGGCCTTGTACACAGCTAGATTCACTGCAAGCAAGATAATTGAAAAATGTATTTTAAAATGCTTTTATTCCTAAATATTTTGAAAAAGTAATAATTTTCATTGTTCAAAATGCAAAAAGTAGAAATGAGTGTACAAGTGAAAAGCTTCCATCTCTCCTGTGTTTCCAGCCACCCAGTTTCCCTTCGGTCGGTAAATGATGTTGCTTATTGTTTATATCCTCTGGCTAAAGACCACATTCCTCTACACACAGGGTAAGTCTTTCTACCACCCGGGGTGGCTTATCTTCCCGGCCCTCTCCCTCCAGCCAGACTTCGTCCTCTGCTTTCCAGACTGTGCTGAGTTTAGCTCCTCAAAACGCTGTGCCCTGGGTCACCCTTTCTTCATTTAGCAAAATATTCCTGAGCAGTCTGGCCTCAGTTTCTGTGTTGGCAGTGGGTGCCTGGTGTCCAGTGGGCTCCAAGCGCCCTCCCTCCTCGCCTTCTCTAATTCTTCTCACCTGGTAACCTAATTGCCTATTTACTCATGTGTATCCTTGTCTCCTGGCCCCTTGAGATCTGAGACTTCTCAGTCATTAAAGACTAACGGCCAGGGTCTAGCACAGCAGGGCTGCAATGAAAGCTGCCTTCCTTCCAACCACAATCGGCCGCTGGTTCTCCAGGACTTGTGATTCCTCAGCTTCTGCAAGTTCTGGGGTTCACGTTTGGCAGGTGAGGCCTAACCTCCCTGGGTGTCCCTACCCCAACTCCCCCAGTTCCCCCAACTCTAATGTAGTCTGGGTGCGTCTCCTCCTTGCAGCCTGAAGGGGGCGCCTGGCTAACACGCAAGTGACCCTGTGAGCTGGTTGTTCGGATTCAGTATCTGTTGGGAAGAAGTGTTGGTCACACTGCTGAACAAGCTTACGACCATGCAGAGATATTTCTTATCGAGAACGGACAGAATAGCCTGATGCCAGCCGGCATAGATTTAGGAAACACAGAATTTAGACTGGTATCTTAGAGATCTGTCTCTATCATTTTACAGTTGAGAAGACAGAGGTACAGAAAGGGCATGTTACTTGTCCAATAATTATTTCTTCTTTGATATCCCACGAATAACGCACACTCACTGTCCACAAAAGAGCTCATCATTTTTCTTCCCAGACCAGCTTCTCCTGAATTCTTTATCTCAGAGACTGGCACCTGTGACCTACCCATATAGCTACACCAGAGAGCTGGGAGTCACCACAAACTCCATCTCACCCTTAGTCTCAGAGTTCCATCTGTCACCACCTCTTGCTAATTGTCTCCTATTTCTCCTATCCACAGCCAAGAATGGACCTCCATCTCCATTGTTGTTTCTCCCTGATTCAGGATTACTTCCACTTGACCTAGAGGACATTTGCCTCTCAGATAACCACCTCTGGCATTATTCCTTCCCAGAGCAGCCAGAGTGACCTTCTGACACCCAAGTCTGATCATGCCTCTTTGCTGTTTAGAATTCGGAAGTGTCTCCGAATTAAGATGAGACAGGTGCATCTTGATCTGGCCCCGCCCACCTGTCGTGCCTCAATTCCTGCCACCAGCTGCATTCACAGGTACATTCTGATAAAGCCGGATTGCTAGTGGTTGCCCAAGCATGCCACATGCTCTCGTTCCTTCAGTGTCTCCACGTTGCATGTGCTGCTCCTTTGGTCCAGAATCCCCTCCTGAGGCCCCTCCCCGAAGCCCTCCAAGTTTCAGCTCAAAAGCTCCCTCTGTCCTGAGATGCACCTTCACCGAAACTCCCCTCCGACATTTCCTCCCAGTCAGTCTTCCAGGGGCTCTGTAAGCTTCCTGGCAGGGCAGCCTCTTGTAAACTTTAAATCCCCAGGGCCAACCTAGGGCGAATGATCGATAAATGAGTGTTGAAAGGAACAGCTGATTAATCAGCAAGACTCTGCCCCCTGTCTGGGAGCTCATGAGCAGCGAGGAAGACTGACTTCTACGCACTCCGTGCTGACAGCAGACTCGTGGGGCGGGGGAGGGCTCCGACCCTCCCCGAGTGTCCGGAGAGGCGAAGGGGACCGGGTGCAAGTTTACATACACCTTTTCACAACACCACGCTGGAAAAAGAAATCCAAGTCTTGGCCGCTGAGCTTGATGATAATGTGGGCTGGTGGAAAAGGCAGAGTCGCCTGGCTTGGGATTTCAAACAGAGTCTGTTTGGAGGGGAATTTTGACTTTCACTTTCCACAAGGAACAGAGGAAGGGAGCTTGGCTGGTCTCCTCCCACGCCTGGAGGGCAGCAGTCTTCTCCAGAGGGTGACCAATCCGGCTGATGGGAGGTGGCTTCCTGGCCGCCTCCTTAAATGCTCCTAGAATCGTGCTGCAGGTTAAGGGACAATCTTTGAAAAATAAACAAATGACCTCAAACCTTGTCTAAGAAAAATCCACTGTTCACCAGAGTCTGCTTTAATGGACTTGGTAAAGAGAAACAAAGGTGGACTTTAGTTAAAGCAGTACACAGAGTTTCTTCAGTAACTACTGACACGTGGGGGAAAGAACTGAGCTCCAGCCCCAGGAACGCGGAGGTGACTGGGTTCTAAAGGGTGAATGAAGGAAGTGGGGCTCGAGCGCACACTGACAAGGGTTAGGGCAGGAGAAATGGTGCTGGGTCTCCTGTGTCTGCTGGCGGGCAGTTAACTAGGCGACGATTCTGTCGTTCCACAGAAACAGGAACAGGCCCTGTCGTTCTGGATGACTACAGTTCAAAGGAGTGGCTCTCAGGTCCTTGAGAAAGGCACTCGAGCTGTAGGAGGCGCACACACAAGTGGATGGGACAGACGGAGGACTCACAATGCTGAGCCCTTTGGAGAAAGGGCTCTAAGGGAAAAGGGTCAGGGGCCTGTCTTCGGACTTTGGCAGGAACACACAGTGACATCCCCTGGCAGCAGCGAGCTTTTTCCGGCAGGCATTTTAATGGGGGACTGAGGTCACCCTCGGGAAGTGTCCTTACGCGGCAAGAAGCCACGCTCGAGTTTGCTCCGAGCGCAGCAGTTTCCCCCGAGCAGTTACGGGCTGAAAGTTCTGCAGCTCTGAGAGCGATCTGTAGGAGTTCCTAAACGTTTAATAATCTTCCGTTCGGCGCCTACAATCCACTTTCACTGTTCCGTGCGCTCCAGTCGCGCCAACTAAGTGGGCAGTGCTGGGGGACAAGGAACCGTGGAGAGCGGGGAGCGGGGGACAGATGAGGGGGTTACGGTGCGCCGCAGGGGACCGGAAGGGGAAGTCCAGAAAAAGTGACCACCCGAGAAAGTGGATGGTGAGACCTCGGGTTTGGGGCTTCCCGAGCCCCCTCTCCCGCACCCCCCACCCAGAGGCGCCGAAGCGTCCCCTGCGCTCTCTGTCTCCCTCCGCCCGGTTACTGCGCGGCCCTTGGTGCCGCAGTGAGGCGCTCGCTCCCTCCGCACGGCGGGTCCCGCCGCCTCGGCGCGCGCGGAAAGGGTGTCTGGGCCAGTGGCTGAGCCAACCCTGGCTCCTCCCGCCGGCCCGGAGCCCCGAGCGCCCGGGCGCCCTCCCCGCGCCAGTCGCTGCCCCTTCTGTGCTCAGGGTCGCGCCCGCAATCGCTGGGCCATGGGCGCCGCCGGCTCGTCGGTGCTGGCCCGCCTCGGCCTCCCCGGGCGCCCAAGGCCCGGCTGGCTCGCGGTCGCCCCGCTGGGACTGGCCGCGGTGGCGCTGGGGGCCGTCGTCTGGCGCCGGGCGCGGCCCAGGCGGCGCCGGAGGCTGCAGCAGGTGGGCACCGTGGCGCAGCTCTGCATCTACCCGATCAAGTCCTGCAGTGGGGTGTCTGTGAGCGCGGCGGAGTGCACGGCCCTGGGGCTGCGCAGCGGCCACTTGCGGGACAGGTAGGGCCGAGCCCGTGCGCGGGGACAGCAAGGGGGGATGGGGTGGGGTCGGGGAGCTGGGGCCTGTCCCGGGAAGGAGAATGGAGGTTTGCCACCTGGGTGTCCTAGGCTGCTTCTTGGTTCCTCCTCCTTGGATCCTTTTGCTGGGAAGGTCAGCTTCCTGTCTGGTTCAGATTGGGAAAGGTAGTCAGGACAAGTCTCTGTCCCTGATTATTTCCAAGGCTCCTGCTGGTTCTAAACTTTCTGATTCTGCCTTAGTATGAGCACAATAGTAGAAAAATAAAATGATATTGGCACTAGTAGGCAGACAGGAGTGCTGCTGAAACCAAGTCTTGTTCAAGGATACTGGCTTTGGCCTTGCTGGAACTTGGTCCTCACAGTTTCCGGTCCTGGGGAAGGTGCCTAGGGGATGCAGGAGATGGGGTGGGGGGGACGCTGGCCTACTTTAATACATAGTGAGCAGAGTGAAGTCTTCTGTTGGGGAGAGGAGGTGGCAGGGGGACAGTGAGTGTAATACTTGCCATTAAGGAAATAGTGTCCCCTTCCCTAAGAGGCAGAGTGGTTCCCGTTTAGAAATTTGTGTAAAGTCCCTACCCCCATAGGGCCTGGTACATAGAAATTTCATTCCCCTTCCTCAAAGCAGATGCCCCTGTTGTTTTGTTCACCCCAGAGGTGAGCCCACAGACACATTCTCACTGACAGAGAATTGTGCAGCTGGGTATCGGGAAGGTGCTCTGGACAGGGAAGGATGCTAAACCCTAGAAAGAGTGATCAGGAAGAACGGAGCCTCCTTCTCTGCTTCCTTAGGATAAGGATGCTTCCCTGTCTGGCTGGGATGGTTTAGCTGTGGACCTGTCTAGGGGAAGGGAGGTTTGCATGATGGTCGTTCAGGGAGCCTTCTAGCAGAAGCTGTCTGCTGCCCTGAGTTCACTCCAGGACACGTGTGTTCGCTCTCCTCTGAAGAGTGCTGTCCTCTTAAAGAAGTGTGGACATTGAAAAACTTCAGCTTGTTTTAGAGAACTGTTGTGTGTAGGCATGTAACTCACGAGCCATTTTCTATCCCCCTTCATCCCAGATTTCTGGCTCTGGAGAGTTTTTTTAAGACTTTTTTTTTTTAATGCTCAGATTATCACAGCAGCTTTATTTGTAATAGCCACAAATATGGAAAGAACGAAAGTGTCCTTCGGTTGAAATGTCCCATTCAACCAAAATGGGTGAATAGTTAAGCCAATATCTCTTTACTGTGGAATATCACTGAGCAATAAAAAAGAAACCAAGTAATAAATAGAACATCACTCAGTGAATAATATAATTTCCTGAGATTGTCATTTCAGACCCACAGAATCATGGCGGTATAGCTCAGGGGCAGAGCATTTGCAGAATCAGACTCATTAAGAGTGAACTCGTGTGTCACATGCGTATGTGTGTGAGAGAGACAGTGAGGGGGGTGGTTGCTTAAATCTCCCCAGGTGATTCTGATGCTATAACTAGAGGGGTAAGAAGAAGAGCATTTTTAGAGCTGATTCAAGCATGAAGTGTTAGAAAAGCCTCCGACTGCTGGGAAGACTTCCCGCACAGGGAAGAGGTTAATTCTCACGATGCACGTCTGGAGAAGATGGACTTGTGCAACGTCCTTCCTCACGTGAAGGTCTGACGTTCTTTCACAGAGAGATTTCCAGTTCTTATCTGTGTTTCCTCTGTTCATTGGAATACCTGTTGCTTTCCTGCTGCTCATTGTCATGACCTGGCAGGGACTCATGCTTCCATGGAAAGAGAATATTTGTCCTTTGCTTTTCTGCTTCTGTGAGCATCTGAAAATAGATGGAACTATGTCAGCTCTGCCTTGTTTTGAACAATAAGTGCTTGGGATGGTAGAGACTGGGCTGAGGCAGGGAAGAGCAAGGGAACACACTTTTATTCCATTTTTCCTATGCAGCAGTTGCTCAGCTAAATCCTGTCACACACATGATGCTATTTCAGCTTCATAGCAGTCTCATGGGCTCGATATTGTGCCCACTTTGCCAGGAGGGAAACGCTATCAGAAAGGGTGAGTGTCTCACCCAGGATCACAGGATCCTTCTGTGCTGGTGGGGTTTGAACTCAGATCTCTGAGTACAGCACTCATGCCCTTGCTGGGAAACCAGTGTGAGATTTACAGAAGTAAGGGCTGCACAGAGGATCAGGAGACCTCGGGCAAAGTCACTTAACCTGTCTGAGCCTCATTTTATTTTTTTTTTCATTTGCAAAAGAGGTTGAACTTGATGATCTGCAAGACCCTATCTAATCTAGATTTTGCTTATTAAAGGATAATTGAAACCTGAGAGCAAGCTGGAAAGAGCTCTGCTAGATAATATCATTCTCTCAACTTGAGATTTCAATCACAAAACTACGAGCAGTCTAGCATGCAGGGAAAGCCCTCCTTTCTTTATTTCTAGTTTGAACCTGTGTCTTTGGAACTGATCTCAGAAGCTGAGACCTTCCTCTGCAAGTGCTTGGTGCCTTAGATTCCTGGAGCTGTTTTGATCAAAGTCCTTAAATATTTGCAAATGCTTGGCCTGAGCACACTGACCTTTGAGCTCGTTTCAAGTCTGCCCAGCAGAACGCTGGCATTGGCCGTTTGGCACAGATGCTGGGAGGGCATGGCTGCCCTCCTTGACCTTGTAAACCCTCACTCTCCTTAGCAGCCATATGTGACTTGCCCATTGATAAATCCATCCCAACCCTTTACGGAGCCAGTCGTTCTGCACAGACTATGATCTCCTGGAGAAATGAATCCCCTAAGTTCATTATCCCAAGCATCATTCCTTCCTGCCTTCACCCACTAGCTCCGTGCAGTGGGGCCCCATCTTCCCCGCTGCTTTCCCTGCTCAGTCATTCCTGCATCCCAGGCCAGTCAGTCAGTTTAGAAGTGCGACCTCCGGCTGCCTTGGACTCTGCGTCCTGAGCACACAGCTGGTGGTTGCTCAGGGCTCGGCTGTTTTTTTGGAGACTCTGAGCTCTGGGCTCTGCGCTGCTCTTCGCGCTGCGTTCTCATGTTTGGTGTGTGAAATGAAGGTGTCGGCTTTCAGGGTGGCAGACGAAGTTGGGGAAACTTGATCCTGAAACAATTTACACTCCACACATATCCTTTCTTTCAGATTGGGCAGAAAAGAGGTACGTATTCATTCCCCGGGCATCGTTTGTGTGCCAGAGGTGGGAAACATCATCTCTCCTGTTACAGGGTAATGAGAGGCAATGACCATGGCTGGGGATTGTATTTTTTAATTGCTGTCTTCCTCCTAGTACAGTGTTGGGCTGATTGCAAGTTGCCACTTGCCCCTTCACTGGCAAGGTTAGCGCAGAACCCCTAGCCGCCACTTCTGTGACCTCCCAGGGGTTAACCCCCATGTGATTATGCAACAGGCTAGAGCTGCAGGTGGCACTTGAAAGCCAGAGTGAAGGGCTGAAGTTGGGGGGTGGACGGGAGGTGAGAAGTCTCAGCCCAGGGAGGACTGTTAGAAATAACGGCCACCCACGCGGGCTGTGACCCATCTGGACGCGTGTCTGGTCGTGCGCAGCTCTCAGAGCGGGGCGGGCCATGTTGGAAGTTCAGGTGCAGGCTGTGCTGGAGTTAACTAGAACAGGGTCGTCCCAGACTCTGTGCCCAAGGATGAAGCTGGAAATAGGGAACAGTGCTGTAGCAAAGTAGGAAATCCCTGGGTCACAGGTGAGCAGGCTAGAGAACCCTGGGAACCAAAGGCTCCTAGAGAGAGAAGGGTGGGTTCCTTAGGGAGTCGGGGGCCTGCTACTGCCCAGCATCCCCAGCTCCTGGGAAGAGCGTAGTCACAGCAATTCCTAAAACGCACTGTCACCACCACCGCTGCTGTACCCTCGCCCAGTGCACATGCCAGTTAGCAGGGCTCGGGCCGGCCCCTGTCTGCAGGCTTGGTTGCAGGGGAGGGCGGTTTATCCAGCCCCTGGACAGGGATAGGTTGCCTGACTGGGAGGTTCCAGCGGGGAGGTTCCAAGTCAGGTCAGGACAGGGCAGAGACCGGGCTCCCTGCGCTGTGACTCTGGATGTCCTCACCAGGTTATCTCGAACCTTCCATCTGGCTCCAGTCATAGTTGGAAATGTCTCCCTCCTCCCGAAAGGGGCTGCCCTTTTTATCCTGCTGACCTGTGGAAGGCCCCAGCTCTCGGTGGTGGCTCACATGTCAGAGCCCACAGAGTTCCTCACCTTGTTGTGTCTAAAGTAGTGATGTGGAAACTCATTTTCCTTAGAGGCAGAAAACTTTCTTTTTTAGTGCTCAAATCTGCGTGGTGTAACCCCAAGTAGGTGCTCTGCTATAGATAAGAGCCTAACAGAGCTAACGGGTTCAGTCTCCCTTCCTGCTCTTCAGCTTTCCCCCCCCCCCACGCCCCCGTGGATATGACACACAGAGTGTGAACATGAGCCTAGAGCAGTGGGCCCTCCCGGAGGTGAGTGGAGTTCTTATCTAACACATGGTTTGCACGAATCTTTTTTTTCCTCCAGCTTCATTGAGATACAATTGATATATAATGTTGTGTAAGTTTAAGGTGTGCAATGTGATGCCTTGATACACGTATATATTGTGAAATGATTCCCATAATAAGGTTAGTTAACGCATCCTTCCCTTCACATGATTTCCATCTTGTTGCTGTTGTTATGATGAGAGCACTTGAGATTTTCTCTTAGCAACTTTCAAGTACACAATACAGTATTGTTAGCCATAGCTGCCATAGTGTACATTACATCTCTTAGAATTTGGTGCTTTGTACCCGTTGACCACCTTCATCCATGTCCCCCACCCCCTGCCCCTGGCGACCACCAAGCCGCTCTCTGTGTCTAGCAATCTCCCTTTTTGAGATTTCACAATTGAGTGAGATCATATAGCATTTGTCTTTCTCTATGTGATTTATTTCACTTAGCATAAACTGTCAAGTGTCTTCCATGTTGTCATCAATTGCAGGATTTTCTCTTTATGGATGAATAATATTCCATTATATATGTGTATATATATAACATTTTCTTTTTTATTGTGATAACATTGATTTATAACATTATATTAGTTTTAATGTTTGCATGAAGGGAAGAGGCTGTTTAGGGGTTTCCTGATTAGAGTCTGCATACTGCAGCAACTTAAACCAAGGAGAAGCTGGTTTGCATCCTCTGGAGTCACAAAAACTACAAGACTGTTGTCTAGAGCTTCAGTCCACTTGGGCCAGTAGTTTCTGGTCAACCCCATCTTGTCCCACAGCAAAAAGATCTGGAAGACATTTCGCTTCAACCAGAGAAGCGTTTAAGAGGCTCAGGGAAGTTTCTGCCCAAAGCAAATTCCCAAAGTTAGCAACGTAGCTGCTCCAGGGGCAGGGAGGGTTCCTACACCAGCCTCATTTTCTGGATTTTCAGGACTGGGGATTTTCATACATTGGCCAGATCCTGTCTCCTAGCGCTATTTGTGCCAAACAAGCCCCTTTTGGGGACACTAACTTTTGGACCCAAAGAATCCAGCCAGACCTAGATTACTGTCTAGAAAGAAATTGTGCGATCCTGAGTCAGGGCACGAGGAGGGTTTTGATGGAACAGAAAGCTCTAGGGAAGCTGTGGAGAGGGCAGCAGAGGATTTTCTGAGTGTGTCCCTTGTTTGTCTCTTGGCAGGTTTTGGCTGGTGATTAAGGAAGATCAACACATGGTGACAGCCCGGCAGGAGCCTCGCCTTGTGCTGGTCTCCATCACTTATGAGGACGATCACTTCATCCTCAGGGCGCCAGGCATGGACCAGCTGGTTTTGCCGAGCAAGCTGCCCTCCTCGAACACGCTCCGTGACTGCAGGTGCTCTGTCTGGGGGCCTCCGGGGACCCGCCACAGAACTCATTTTCTTTTAGGCTCTCCCCTGCCCTCTGCCTTGATGCCCTTTGTACAGTAGGTGATGAGATCGGTAAAGAAAATATTTAAGAGACATCTAGTCTATGCTGGGACCAAGCCAGTGGTCAGGTGTGAGTGGGTGAAGCAGAATGTTGCATTAAGGATACTTGGGATTTGTTTTCATCAGGTGTGGCAAGACATACAGACACGGAAATGACTGTCATGAAGAAAGAAGTCTTCTATATTTACAGATCCCTAGAAACAGGAGGCCATGCCATGTAGGGCCACACGGGGAAGTCCCAGGGTCCGTCAGGAGGCAGAGGGAGCAGGGGGAAATGTGAGCAAGTCTCTGCTCCGGTTTCTGTGTGCTCTGGGGTACAGGGGCTGCCTTAATTGTCTGCTACCTGGCCCTGGGTGATTAGAGTTGGGGGATAGTGGCTGGAGTGTAAAATCACAATGGAGGAGGTGGTTGGGGTGAAGGCTCTGGATTGGCTGGTTTGTGTATAAAAGCCTTGTGTTTTACTATCTCTAGGGGTTGACTAGGTCTGGGAGGGGCAGTCCCTTCAGCATCACCAAATCCCAAGATGTCAAAGCATCAAAAATATAGAAAATAAAAGGACATTATTAAACAACTATAAAGAGGGTACAAAGGGCCAACCTTTAAGGTTTGTCTCTTTTATTCAAGTAGGATGGACTTCAGAATTGCCAGCCCTCCAGCCAGCCAGACGAGGGCATCAGTGGAAATGTTACCACCTGTATCTCAAGGTTGGGTGATAAGGATGCTGGGCCTTTTCAAGGTGACTCTGTAGCCTCTGAGGTCTGAGATTGAGACCAGGGCACTTCCAGCAGGATTCAGATGTAAGAGACTTCACCTCTGGCGAGAGACACACCTCAGGACTGGGCTTCCTTTCAGTCTATGAGACCCTTGCAGGGCCGTCCATTTCCATGGCTCATCAGGGAATCCAAGAGGCTGAGACACTTGTCAGGGGTGCTCTGGGTCCCTTTGTGACCAACGGAGCATTTTCAGCATGTGGATAGTGGTGCTGTGGGAGAGCCTCAGAGCACCCTGGTGCCCTCGTAGCATACTTTTACCAGCAAAGTATCTGAACTTGAGCATCAGGGTGCCACAATTTTGAAAGCCTGAAGCACTAGTTCATTAAATACAATATTTCAGTTAAATTATCTCAGCAAGCTTATGAAGTAGATATCAGTAATTCCACTTTACAAATCAGGAAACCAAGACTGAGATCAGTGTTGTTACAGAACAAAACTTGGGTCTGCTCACCCGAGGGGAGCAAGGTCCATCTGCTGACACCAGGCTGTAGTGAAGGAAAGCATAGCATTTTTTTTTTTTGCAAGGTGCCCAACATGGGACCAAGCAAGGAGAACGGAGAGCTCGTGCTCAAAAGACTCAAACTCCCCGATGGCTCTCAGGGCTGATTTCTGAGCATCTCTACCTTGGACTCCCTCAAGTACATCACCTCAGGAGCCTTCAAACTGGGGGAGGCACTCACACGGGGAGATGCAAACACTTCCTGTGGTACTTAAAGTCATGGTCACTTTAAGGGAATCAATTTCCAGATCCTCAAATACCGTAAGTTCTTCCTCCAACAGTGATCCAAACCTCACCTGCAGTGGGCAGGTTCTCCTCTCTACCTCCCCTTTGTACAGGCAAAAAGCTTGCCTTCATATCTTAGGGAGCATTGCCCTTGAAGGGAAAAGCCTAAGAAGCCCGAACAATAAAAACATTGGTGCTGATAAAGGAGGATGTCTCTAATGACAGGGTAAAGTCATTCTACAGGATTGTGGTTCAAAATCTTCGTCTTACACTAAAATGAAGGTGCCTCTAGCCAAATTGTTGCTGATAAATCATTAAAAATACTTTTTTGATGACTGATTCCTAAGTGGCAAAAATCATAGAGGGTTCAAAGAATGAATGAAGTTACTATAACTCCTTCCATTCCATGTTTACGTGAAAAAAGTTTCTTAAGGCTTATTTTTTAAAAAAGGAATAAATTGCTGCTGAGCCTCGTCTTACTTGAGTAATAAGATTCATACACAGATACAGGGAGGCTTTACAGGATTCGTTAAGAGATTAATTTCAAATAAAATTTTCTTTTTTATGCTTAGTAATTATTAAAATGGATGATTCACTTTGTTGTGATTAATTGTACCCTAATAAAAATTGTAATGATAACTCAATCCTGGAATTCAGAAACGAAGAAAATTCAGTTGGTTAAAAGGTGATCCATAAGTATAAAAATATAGCAAGATAACATTATGTTAGAGAAATAGAATGTACACATGAGATCAAGAATAAAAAGTGGAATAGTATAAAAATGCAGACCATTAAAAGAACCTAAATAGACGTTTTTCTAAAGATATGTAGATAACATTAATCATCAGGGAAACGCACATCAAAACCACAATGAGATATCCCCTCCTGCCTGTTAGGATGGCTGTTATGAAAATCACAGTGATTTCAGAGGGTGTGGAGAAAAGGGAACCTTCGTGCGCTGCTGGTGGGAATGTAGATTGGTGCAGTGACTATGGAAAATTTCATGGAGATTCCCCCCAAAATTAAAAATAGAACTACCATTTGATCCAGCAATGCCACTTCTGAGAATATATCTGAAGGAGATGAAAACAAAGCAGTACATCAGAAAGATATGTACACCCCCATGTTCATAGCAGTGTTATTTACAATAGCTAAGATGTGGAAACAACCTAGGCGGCCATCAGTAGATGAGTGGACAAAGAAACTGTGGTGTGCATGTAGACAGTGGGATATTATTCAGCCATAAAAAAGAATGAAATCTTCCCGTTTGTGACAACATGTGTTGTATATCAATTATATCTCAATAAAACTGGAGAAAATTAAAAAAATAATTTTTAAAAATATGGACCATAAAAGAAGCCCTTAATCATTTTTTTTTTTTGTGGATAGGAGTGGCTATCAAACCACCATGGCATTTGGATTCCATTGTATGCTTTTAAAAGCATAATTTTATTTTACTTCAATCTTTATGTATTTATAATATTAATATACAATATGATTTATGTCTTAATTTTATTTTAATTTTAATATTTATAATTCAATGGAAATTTTATCTTCCCCAACAAATTAAACTTATAAAAAAGTTTACATGTCAACTTGCAATTCTGTGAGGGGTAAATGGCTTTTAAAAAATCTTTTGGGGATACTCAAGCAAAAAATCCCTGAAGACTTCTTTTTTATCTAGTGGAATCTGTTTCCACCATGTGGGGCAAGTACTGTATTATTGTCTTCAGTTTATAACTGGAGACAAAGTATCAGAAGAGTTTAATAATTTGCTCAAGGTCACAGGCTAGAGACTGGCAGAGTTCCAATTTGAACCAAGTCTACCGGACTCCAATCTCAGCGTGCATCCACTTTACCATGGTCCTTCTCCCCATCTGAAAGCATCCTAAATCCTTGCTACTCAAAGTGTGGTCCATGGACCAGCAACCTAGACATCCTAGCATTTGGAATGTAGAATCTCAGGCTCCAACACAAACTACTGAATCACAGTCTGCATTTCAACAGGATCTGAGTGAGTTACAAGCGTATTAGGGTTTGACGAGCTCCTCCCTGGAGCATGTTCTGCTCCTTCCCCCTCTGCATCTGCCCAGCTTTTGTCCACAGATCACTTACTGGTCTTCTGGGATAGTCAGGTCCCAGGAGACCAGCTGTTCTTCTTGACCCCATCACTCAGTGTGTTGGTGTAAGAAAGTAACCCTCCTGCTCTCTGTGATCCTTCCAGGGTGTTTGGTCTTGACATCAAGGGTAGGGACTGCGGTGACGAGGCTGCTCAGTGGTTTACCAACTTCTTGAAAACAGAAGCTTTCAGGCTGGTTCAGTTTGAAAGCAACATGAAGGGACGATCATCAAAGAAAATCTTCCCTTTTGTCCAGAATTACCAGGTGAGCTTGCAGAGAGCTGCCCTTCCCTTTTGCCTTCCCTCTTGGCCCACAGAGAGCCTCTCTTGGGGCCCCAGTTAGGAAAGCGCAGTGACGGCCCAGGGGAGTGGTACTGAGGGGGCCACCGGTGGGGCAGGTACCGGGGATGGAGTGGGAAGGGGATGAGAGCCTGCTGGGCTCTCCAGGACGTGTGGAGGACAGACTAAGGGAGAAACTGTGGAGGGAGAAGCCAGGGCTGACTCCCAGGGAGATGGGGACTCAGGAAGAGATGGGCTGGGAGGCGAAAGTGAGGTTTGCTTGGGATTAAATCCAGGTCTCCTAAAATTACAGAAGCAAACTTTCTCCACGCCCTCCCTCCACAGCCAGTGTGGTGTGGTTGTTTCCGGTGCTGAGAAGGCTTCTCCTGTGTCAGCTACAGCCCCCAGACCAAAGCCTTTAATTCTGCAGTGAGATGAGGTTTAAAATGCAGGCATCTCAGGGAGCCTCTCCCCACACTCCCTGAACTACAAGCTCCTTGAATGCTGGGTTTTTAAGAATCTGCTGTATTCACTGCTATTTCCCCACCTAGAACAATGCCTGATACATAGTAGGTGCTTAATAAATGCATGTGAGTGAATGGGTGCTGCCGAAGGAAATCATTCCTAGAGTATAGCTGATTGGCAGCAGACCTTTCCCCTGTCTGATGATGATGTGGGAAGACGCTCACTGCTCGGCACTGGAGGAACAAGAGATGGGGCCAGAGGGTCACGCTGGCCCTGAGCCTTGGCTGCTGCCTTCAGTGTGTGGATGGGGAGCCCCTGCCTGAACTCCACGGGGCAGGAACCGTGCTTCAGTGCTGACTTGGCAGTGTCCAAGCCTGCAGTGTCATCCCTCCTTCTCGAACAACATGCTCCCTTTCGGCACTTGGGAGGTTTTGCTTCTGGACTTCGCTTAGCTTTGCAGTTGGTCTAAGCAGTTCCGCGGGCAGTGAAGCCTGGTGGTGCTATGTCCTCGGCACAGGTGGCCTACCCGGACTGCAGCCCCATCATGGTCCTCTCGGAAGCCTCCCTGGCAGATCTGAATACGAGGCTGGAGAAGAAAGTGAAAATGAGCCAATTCAGGCCAAATATCGTGGTGACAGGCTGCGATGCTTTTGAGGAGGTAAGCGGCTCTCTGCTTTTATGCTGATGCCCAGATGTGCTCCTTTCGCTGGCGCCAAGCCTGGCCCTCCGAACCTGGCAGGTGGGAAGCCTCTCCTTTTCCAGGAATCACCTTAACCTTGTGAAGTGGTTCTCTCATTGCTGCCACCATCACCTCGCTGGCCTAATGGGGGCGCTGTTCACCCTTTAGTGCTCAGACCTCAAAGCAAGCAGTCCAAATTATAGCAAGTCTGGGAGGAGGCTAGAATGTATAATCATAGCCCAGAGGTAACTAAAGGGACATGAAGAGAACAGCCATCTCTCCTTTTCCTGGACCATCCATGAGCGCTCAAAGGTTTGAGACCTCTGGAAGCCCCAGACCCCATAGTGGAGGCCAGGAGGATACAGGAGACCCACCTGTGAACAGGGCCCTGGGGACATTCCATGCTGTGGCCTGAGTTCTTTCCCGGAGGACCCACATGCTCTCCTATGTGCTTGAAACCAGAAATATCTACCGTCCAAAGACTCAGCCCCTTGTAGCCCTAAAAGGACAATTACATCAGAACCCACTTGTGACCTGCGATCTGTACACGAAATACATATAGCCAG
Source organism: Camelus ferus (assembly GCF_009834535.1). Lineage (NCBI taxonomy): Eukaryota > Metazoa > Chordata > Mammalia > Artiodactyla > Camelidae > Camelus > Camelus ferus. The sequence goes on along the minus strand of NC_045718.1, from coordinate 33,361,818 downwards.
GTGTTGCTTTGTACTAAGGAACACCAGCAATCACTAAACACTGGGAGTGGGCTCAACTTTATAAGCTACATTTGCAATGATTACTGCGGCAAAGCAATCTGTGTGAAACAACTCATTGGTTCGGTGCCTGGCACCCAGTAAACACCCAATATATAACATTTGTTGCTGTTATTTCCAGTGACTGGGTGGGCAGCACCGTCCCAGGAGAACCTCCTGTGAGCAAACAGGGCTGGAGACGCGCTGACCCGGGAGGGATGAGGGGCGAGGGTTCTGAGTGGGCAGGAGAGGAAGGCCATGGGCTCAGGCCATTCTCAGGCCATCAGCTCCTGGGGAAAGAGAGTTGACTTTCTCCCTAGGAGTAAATCCAGATTGGCATGATCCGAGGTGTATGCTATCTGAGGGGACTCATTAAGAAAAGAAAGTAACAAAACCAAAATTAAGTGCAAGGCTTTGAAAGGGTCCGGGGCCTGAGGCTCAAGCTTCATTATCAGAATTCCCGCTTAACTCACCTGTTTCTCCTCTGTTCTGCTTTCCTGTGCTGATGAGCAGAGGATCTTGAGCCGTGAGATGCTTGTTAAACACTGAAGGAAATCAGACTGAGCCTTAACAACGCATGTTCCTGGAGACGGATTAGAAATTAGTCCATGAAGCAAAAATCCTTGCGCAGGAGTCCTATAACTGGTCCATTCTTTGCTGAAAACCTTTCTTTTAAGGAATATGATTTTTCTTGATTTGACTCCACTGAAGATATGAATTTTAGTTTAAGCTCTTAACCCAGAGGAATGAGAAAAGATACTGTCATTCCTGGCTAAAGAGTTTTTGCTTTTCCGTAAATTCTTAGTTCGCCAACTAAGAATTTTTGCTCACGTCTAACTTGTTGAACTGAACCTAATGTAAGCCTAGTCGTATTCTGTTAGGCAATTTGAATGGGTGGAGTCTTTTTTTTTCTTCAATTTAAAAAATTTAAGTGACCTTGTACTCCCAAGTCCATTTGCTATTTTAGTCCTGCATTGTGATGGACTTACAGAAATAGTACGTAAGGTAGAATACTCTTGTTTTTCTAGAGGAGCTCTCTGGTTATACACATTTAAAAAAAATCTTTACTATAAAATGATGCTAATGTTGCTGATTTATTCTTCCTTAAATTAAGAAGCCCATGAGTTAAGGGCCTGATACATTAACCTGTCTCCCAGGCACCATCACACAACTATAACCCTTCCAATTAGTGGGACTCTGTTAAATATTAACATAAAATGATAACACGCATGAATATTTCATAGACTAACTAATAATAAAAATATAGCAAACCTAAGCATGGTGCAAAAATTTATTGCAAAATCATAGAGCAATAGAGGGTGCATTATGCAACGTTTACTCTTTGTGACTCAAAGCACTTTGTACTTTTTCCATGTAATTCAGAGTATTAAGCAAATTTTAAAAAGTGGCTTCCATTGGGCCAGCGGGGTGTGTTCGAATTCTGGGAACGTGGAGCCAAGAAATTTTAAAATGATATCATTGACCAAAGTTTCTTATCTCTGTAGTTGACTATTTCGGGGGTCACTGTTTCCCAAACTTTGCTTGCTGTCCTGGTTAGCAGGACTTGGCATTTTGGGGGAACGTTTGGTTTATATCATTCCTCACTCCACATTATGAAAGATCCGAGGAGAAGCTTGCAGGAACCCCTGGGTGTGTGGTCTGTCACTCGGAAAGTGCTTCTCCCAGGAGCTTCTAGAGAGGCAGGAGATTCAGAGGCCAGACACCTGTGGTTTGAACCCCAGCCCCATTGCTCTCCAGCTGTGTGAATCCAGTCCTCCCAGTACTATCCTCTGTAGCTGCTGAAAAACAAAGTTTTTGCAACCCAGCGTTACTTTTCAGCCCCCAGTAACCCAAGCTGGGATGAGTTAGGATGAGTTTATTTGAACACTTAGAAAAGAAGTCTCTGCCCTGGGATTAGAACAGTAATCTCTTCCTGGTTTCAGGGATTTCTGAAGCCATGATAATAATAACAACACTATGTAAAACAGTAACAAAAATGACAGTAACAATTACGGCTCACGGTTCCCCAGCGCTTACTGTGTGGCAGCCACTGTGCCAGACCCTTTACTGGCATTATCTTAATCTTCCCAGTTACCCTTTCCAATCTGCGGGTCACAACACATTATCTGGTTACAGTATCAGTTTAGTGGCATTAAAAAAAAAAGAACAGAGGGGGAGGGTATAGCTCAGTGGTAGAGTGTGTGCTTAGCATGCACGAGGTCCTGGCTTCAAACCCCAGTACTGCCATTAAAAATAAATAAGTAAATCTAATTACTGGATTTTCCCGAGTGATGGGGCGATAGGAGCATTTTTGGTTGTTAATAACAAGACCCTTTCAGTCACCCCGTAGTTTATGCTAATGAGGTGAGTGTTGAGATGTGGGAGACAGGTAGGTAGCTTCAGGATGGAGGCTGGCCACCAGAAAGACCAAGCCATGATTACAGGGTTGGAATTTTTCCCCCACCCTAGACCTCCAGGGAGGGGAGGCGCTGGGGATTGAGCTCAAGGATTTAATCGGTGATTTAATCAATCTTGCCTATGTAATGAAACTGCCATAAAACCCCTAAACAATGGAGTTTGGACACATTGAGGTGCCAGGAAGGAGGCACGTTTGGAGAAGGGTGGAAGCCCCCCGCCCTCCTCCCATGCCTGCCCTAGGTATCTCTTCATTCAACTGTTCCTGAATTGTATTCTTTGTAATAAACTGGTAACAGTAGAGCACTTTCCTGAGTTTTATGAGCTCTTCCAACAAAATGTGGTACCCAGGAAGGGGTGATGGGAACATTTGATTTATGCTGGTTGGTCAGAAATATGGGAGACCTAGGACTTGTACTGGCGTCTGAAGTAGGGGCAATCTTGTAGGACTGAGCCCTGAACGCTCTGGGTCCGTGCCAACTCTGGGCAGTTAGTCAGAATTGAGTTAAATTTTTGGATAGCAGTTGGTGTCAGAGAATTACAGAACTGGTTTTGAAAAATACATCATGTATTTGATGTCAGAAAGAATTTGAGAAACTTTCTAGGCTAAAATGATTTTTTAAATGTGTTATAATACTTTTTATTAAAAAAAAGCAAAAAGAAGAAAAAAAATCTATTTAAAAAACAAATAATACTATTTAAATTTGAGGAGCCTTCCAAATACATTGTTATAAATATACACACCTAGGTATTTATACAGATTTTTTTACATAGATGAAATCACCCTATGCACATGTGGTGTATATTATAGATGTGCTTTTTTCACTCGGACACCTTGAACATTATTCAGTGTGATTAAATGTAGATTCACACCCTCCTGTCCAGTCCCCAAACAGGAATTCCACGTGTATTTAGCCAGCCTCTAGTGGATGGCTTTCTGAGCTTACTGTAATCTTGTACAGTCATTGGTACCAAGCCAGGAAGATTGCTCAGGATTTCTAAACAACAGTTAAATGAAACTTACTCACTCATTCCCTCAATTTTCCCCAACAGAGCTTAAAACTGCTTCTTACAATTACATGTACGGCACAATATAATGAACTTATGAGTGGCCATGAGAGAGTCAGGAGCAGGGAAAGGGAAGCCCCCATCTTCTGACTGAGACTCAGGAGGAGAAAGGTCTCTGGCGGTGGTAGGTGGGCCCGGCCTGAGGGGTAGGTGCCCAAAGCCTCTGCAGCTGTCGGTCTGATTAGAATTGCTGATCTGATCTGTGCTCTTCAGGGTAACTCCTTCTGTAGCCCAGTGAACACAGAGCACTCAGGGCTTCTGTCTTTCCATCTTACTGTCCGATGTCTTGTCCTTCTATGGTTACCTGATAGCCAAGAGCTCACCTTGGTCTCCATTCTCACCTGCTGTTCTCTTCTCTGTCTCTCTATATAAATATAGATAGATAGATAGATAATAAATATTTATACATGTGTATATAAATATATAAAGATGGTATAGTTATATATTCTCTCTCTATATCCATTCCTTCTCTCCAACTATATATAGCCTTGTATATATGTATATGTGTGTAGACACATGTGTATAATCCTATACCATATGTGTAGAGAGAACCATAACATATATAGAGAAAGATGGGTATATATTGTCTATATGTCTATTCCCTCTCAGTATATGCGTATAACCACGTGTGTGTGTGTGTGTGTGTGTGTAGCATTATGGCGAGAGAGACTGATCTCCTGTCTTATCTTTAGTTTTTTGCTGGGCACAGGCTCTGACACTCTCCAGGAAAGGCTCCCCATAATCAGACACCCTCCCCTGTGCTGTTCCGTGTGTTCCACAACCACCACCCCAGACCCTTACTTCACATCTTTCTCTGGGTGCTACGTGTGATAGGAAACCATGCAGTCTTCATTTAGTGTTTACAGGATGCCTGCAAACTACTAACAAATTCTCAGGATTATTCCACATCACTGAGCCCATTATGTGTAGTCCTTTCCCCCTTTCTCCCTGCCTTCTCTCTTCCTTTCTCTTTCCACCTCCAAAACTCCAGGGTTCTATTCCCTTCACTCTAAGGGAACATCACAGGGGCCTGAATTTTGCCAGGCTGCAAAGAGGCTTCTCACCAGCAGGGGGAGCAGTAAACTTTTGGGGGTGTTAAGGGAAGATAACCTCCAATGACTAGTACAACATAATGGAAAATTTAATTTCATATATTATTAATTTAATTTACACTTATTTTTTCAATAAACTGAAAATTAATTATTATTTTCCTCCTACAACAAGATTCATAGTTACATTTAAATTTAATTTGTTAGGTTTTTGTTGTTGTTTTTTAATGCAAATAGTGCTTCACACCAAAATGCTGACAATGATCAGATTAGGATGGATGATGTTATTAAATAAGGTGATTAATATTTTAGGGGGTAATTAGACCTGGCATTTGGAGGATTTCCCACAGAATGGGCAATCTGGTATTCTAAACTGGGTACTGCAGTTGTCTAGTAGCGCAGATTAAATAGAGCAGATTAAATGTTTTGTTAAACTAGGAAATCTAACTGAACTTTTCAGACTACCTGCTTTATATCATTGTCATGAGGCAAACTTTCCACAGATACGTGGCTTTGAAATATGGAAGTCATCAGCCCTTGTAAAACGAAATCGAACGGAAAGTACTTGGAGAGCTGGGGGAAGAGCTGGGGTGGGATTCAGCCCCTGCTGCCGGATCGGCTCCCGTGCCTGTGGCCGCAGCGCCCTCGTGTGGCGAAGTGCGTCCAGCCTTTTTAGCCGCTTCCGGGCCCGGGCACCGCAAGACCCATTACTTCGCCCCGCGGGAGCTGTGTTTCTGGCCATACCCCGCGGGAGGTCCCATTCCTCCCGGAGGTGAAACAGGCGCTCTGGCTGTCTTGCAGTTTTGCGTTTGAACATTGTTTGTAAAAAGTCCTGGCTGGGATATTAAGATTCCATTTTGCAAGATGGGGCCTTGCGTTTTACAGGGGTTACCTAGAGTTCACCCTTTGACTCGTTGTTTGGAACTTGGAGTTTCTTTCCAAACAGAAGCAGTTTCATAAATGATGATTGGGAACCAGGGCATCCAGAGACCTCTCTACATCAGTCGGGTAGCTGTGGTCATATCCCGCAGGAGATTTCTGGGTTGGGAAGAACCATGGAGGTACTGGAGTTCCTTTTGTGCTTTTTCTGAATCACCCCTACGGGACCCACGGATTGGGGCGGGGGTTAGTGAACCCCGAAAGAGGACCCTAGCCTGATTGGAGCCTGGTCATAAGGGGCAAGGGGAATGTTACCAGTCCCGTCTCCCTGCTCTGCCCTGCTTCTTGCAGGACAGACGTGGTCTTCTCTCCTGCCCCCCAGGGGGAGCAAGCCACCAGGTGAGAGGAATAGATGCCTCATTTCTTCACTTGGAAGCTGATTCTCATCAAATCCCTTAGACCCGTGGTCTCCAAAAACCTCAAAACCTCACTCGGGTTGAGGGCAGAATACAATTTTCAAGGGACTTTTTTTTTTTTTTTTTTGCATCTGATTATAGATACTGTTGGTTTATGGACCCCACCCCCCATCTCCCAATGCCTCCCACCTGTCCCCCTGGGGCCTGGATAAAGGATTGTCCCATGAAATGTAAACTTCTTGGAAGGCTTCCCTGTCAGCAAGAGAGGCCTGTGTAACATACCCTCCTCATGTATATATGCATTTATATGTATGTGTGTATATATGTGAATGCGTGTATATACGTATATATAATGTAATCTCTGTAAGCTCCATATGTGTGTATGTCTGTGTGTGTACAGATAGATAGACAGATATAGTTAAAAGCTGGGTGGTTAAAAAGTCCCCAATCAGAACGGTTTTCAAACCTGGGTGCTGTGACCTTGAGGAAATTTTGTAATCTCTCTCGGCTTCTGTGTCTGTGTGAAATGGGGACCATAAGAGCACCTCCCTCAAAGCTGTGAGGCTCTGTTGAAGCCCTGAGGCAGACATTGGCAGGGCCTCCAGTTCAAGGGTGGGAAAGCAGGGCCTACGGCCGTGGGGGGCCAGGACCGGGCTGCAGGTTGCAGCTCTGGGGAGGGGGAGGTGCTGAAGGGGTGAATCTTATAACTGACTTTCCTCGGGTCATGTCCCACCCACCACGGAGCCATCAGACTGTAATGTGGTTTCCACTGCAGCTTAGCCAAGGGAAAGACGTTCCTCATTATATATTATTAACTTGACCTAGATCTGCTGTGTGGCTCTCATGACAGACTGCCCCTCAGAGAGCGGTTCTTCTTGCTGTTGCTGATGGAGGCAGGCTTCTGAGATGGAGTCAAGAGCTCCATCCTGGACACACCGAAGAGCCGCCTCCCTGGGTCCTTTGGGGAGGCCCTTCACGACATCCAGTTGCTCTGCCCTCTTCCACTGGCTTCCTAGGACCAGCCCAAGAATAAACTGCTATAAAGCCTAATGAAGCCTTAATTCAAAAGATGTGTTTCCTCTTCTAGGACACCTGGGATGAACTCCTCATTGGCAACGTAGAAATGAAAAAGGTGTTGTCTTGTCCCAGGTAAGGATTCTCACGAGACTGGACTACTTGGGCATGGCTCACCCATCGGTTCGTAACTGTCACCTAACCCTTCTTTATTGTGTGACAGGTGCATTATGACCACAGTGGACCCCGATACCGGAGTGATGGACAGGAAGGAGCCGCTGGAAACCCTGAAGAGGTAGAGCATCAACGTGTCTGGTGTATTTTTAATATTATCCCTGTCCTTGAACTACGTGTGTCTGTAGGCGCTTTGTCTGGGCACCTTTCTGCCTTCTGGTTGCTTTGTGGCTGTTGGTTAATGTGAGTACTTGTTGTTTTCTCTGTCTTTTTTTTTCTTTTCCTAGATGGATCTTCTAGTGCTTTTGACAAAATTTTAAGTGTAAAAATCCTATGTTTTAAAATTTTCATCTCTCATCAATTTTTTAATAGCATTTACATGTGTTTGTAAATTAAGACCTCAAATTATTTTACTTTGATGGCAACTCATATTTGTTTATTAGAATCAATGTCAAGGGATATGAGAATAATTGAGACGTAAAATGAAATATTTGAAAAAAGGGAATGGAATGAGTAGTCAGAGTTTGTTTATACAGGAGCTTCTTCTGGCCTGGGGTGTTTTGTTATTTAGAGAATTTTGACTGACTTTGGTTCTCAGTGTAGAATCTGTTTTTTTAAAAATATGTTTTATGGCTTTATTTTTTTAACCTGAGTTTTTGGCAGGGGGGCAGGGGGAGGGAGGTAATTAGGTTTGTTTATTTGTTTATTTTTAGAGGAAGTACTGGGAGTTGAACCCAGGCCTCCTGCATGTTAAGCATGCGCTCCACCACTTGAGCTGTACCCTCCAGCCCTCGCCCCCCAGAAGAGGTTATTTCTTGAAGCCTTCAGATTTACAACTCTATTTTGTTTTTTGATTTTTAAGACACAATGAAGTTATTTTTTTTTCTTTAGACAGGCCTTAAAATTTTTCAACTTCAGTAATAGTCCAGCCCACTTGTTAACTGCATCTCTGTCTTCACTTTTCTTCACCAAACAACCCCAGCTTGGGGCTTATAAACTGGGAGAAGTAGAAAGGATAGAATTCAAGGACATCCAGACTGTAAGAGCATCAGTTTCCATGATTTGAGAAACTGGAGGTACACATGCAAACAGAGTATTTATTTTGAGTAACGCATACAAGTATTTTCCTCTGGCTTTCATACCGAAGCCACAGAAAAGTTGTTTGGACTCTCAGCACATTTCTGGAAAAGCCAGAATTATTTCCAGTTTGACTCATTGCCCACAGACTTCTCTGTCCACATTTCAGAAAAGGCTTGCTGCTTGTTTATAGGTAGCGAGAGAATGAACAATTTTATCCTATTGAATTCTATTGAAAGCACTTAGATTATCTCCTTTGTGTGCCTGAGGGTGAATTTTTGCTTCTTTTAGCTACCGCCTGTGTGATCCTTCTGAGAAAGCAATTTACAAGTCGTCCCCACTTTTTGGAATCTATTATTCGGTGGAAAAAATCGGAAGTCTGAAAGTTGGTGACCCCGTGTACCAGATGATATAGTGACAGATCCACTAGGATGATTACGGTAAAGGACCAGGGTTGCTTCTGGAATGCAGTGCCTTGAAGCCCCTGCAGTATTTTCTTCTGATGAGATGTTTTTACGTTTTGCTGCCTTAACTCTTGGGAGAATGCGTGGTTTGTGTTCTAATCTTTAGAGCTGGAAAATGCCCTTTATTTTTATTCCCCTCGGCTATCGGTGTTCTTCCAGCCTCTTTCACCCCATTTTCCCACCCAGCTACAAAATGTGGATGCAGGAGCCCCAAGACAAGGGCCAGGAGGTGTGGGGTTGTTAGTTTTGATGGGCTCAGTTTTTTCATACGTGAACAAGTGGGAGGATTATTCCAACTACTTTGGGAAAGGGGCTGCGATTCCCAGGAATTGGTCCACCACTCACTTTTTGACCTTTTATGATCAGCCTCGGAAATGTCCTGAGACCAGTGGGAGCACCATTTAGCAGCTATTGTATCACAATGTGCATATAATGAAGCTCAGGGTCTACTGGGAGTTGAATCTCCCGCCATGTTGGTGCTCATTGCACTTTAGTGGTTGTGCGCTGCCCCCTTCCCTCCTGTCTCACTTTGGACCTAAGTGCCCTTTCAGCATTTTTTATCACCACTTCCCTGCACAAACCCTGAGCACTTCCCAATGGCTCTTTCCTGCTTCTCTGCTCTGAACACGAGCGCCAGCCCCTCAGAGCCCCACCCAGGGAACTTTGTACCTGGTCTTCCCTGCTGCCCGCCCCCCACGGCACTGAGAGGTCTCCTCTGTTGGGCTTTAAAAATAACAACCTTATTCCTCCACTCTGATTGTGAGCCTACTGTGGTTTCTGCATTCTGGAGGAACTTCTTTATCCAACAGGTTGATTCAAGCCATTAAAAAAACAGCTGTTCATACTTGCACCAGGATTACCTGAGTTGTTTATCCATTTAAAATACAATTATACAAAAGTTTATCTTGTGAACGAAAAATACTGCAAACCATATCAGTAAACAAAGAAGCCATCAAGTCATCAGTGGCTGCTGCCACCCCCAGTGAGGACAGGCCTGCAGCCCAGCCTCTGCAGCCACTCACAATGGTGCCCTCTGAGGGGACTCAGAATAAGAAAGGACAGGATACTGGCCCTAGATAGCTAGGTGCTTGTCAAAGGAATGAATTCAATGAGCCCAAATGTTTGCTCCGTCCCATACATAGAAAGGTGTTTATTTAAATTATTTAACTTGAGATGTCTGGTTTTCTTCAGTTAACAAGTAATCTTTTAATGTTCCAACTACCTGGTCTTTGTTGTAAAACTCCTATACATCCTAGCTCCTCCCCTACCTCTTCAGAGCAGACCCTCAGAGCCATCTGAGAGGCTGTCCTCCCGGCTCAAGTCCTCCTGCCAAATAAAAAACATTACTCTCAGCTTTTAGGCTGTGCATTCATTTCTGTCGACACATCTGAACATCAGAAGAATAGTGCTAGTCACAAAGAACAGACATCTCAAGTTAATGATTTTAGTACTTTTCTATGCATGGAGAGATGCAAGAGTCTGGGCTCATTGAAATTATCCCGCAGATATGCATCTTAACTCTTCAGGGCCAGTATCCAAAGCACAGAATGCTTCCCATTTTTTTTCCTCCATCCTGAATTCCCTCCAGGGCGTACTTTCTGAAGGCAGCTGCCTTGGCTGATGGCTTGATCCTTGTAGAACCGGGATGGCGGGCAACGTCCTTTGTTTACTGAAATGGCAGGCAGCATCCCCTGTCCACATACCATATGATATATGTACACAGATTTATATACGTGTAAATCTATGAACTATGAGATTGTGAATATGTATCTATGAATTATGAACTATGTGTATGGAGCCAGCTGGTACTCTCTGGAGTCATAAAACCCCCACTCCTGGCTCGGTGTGCCTGGAGCCGTTGAGACCCTAACCCCCACTCCCCACTGCAGAACCACTCTGATTACCTGCATTTCTGCAGGATAAAAACATCTCTTGAAGCGTGTTTACCCTAACAAAACCCATCGCCCCAGGAGATAGCTGGTCTCATAATACCCCAGGGGACAGGTCTCACATCTTGCCCTTTTCAAAGTCATAAATCCTGTGGTTCAGAGTGGTCCGTGACAGATCTTACAACCAATCAGGTGCCTGTTCACACACTGATCATGCAGCCCCTGCTCCTTGTATGCACAGCCCCCTCCCCCCAATAAAAGGCCCTGCGTGTTGGCCCCAGTGCTCATGCAGGTGTCTTGCCTGTGTGGCCTCCTGTTACCTGTAGCAGCACATCTATTCAAGTTTCCTAAGCTTTTCTCTGTCTCTGATAATTCTTCTATCAACCCACGTCACCGGCCCGCCGTGCTGTGCCGACAACAGTAAGCACTTTTCATAGTCCTCCAACCTATTCAGATGTCATTTTTGATGGCCTCATAACATTCCACTTATAAATACATGACATTTTTTAAACACCATTTTACAGTATTTGACACAGACTATATCTAATTTTGTTTTAATAATATTCTAGTATATACCTTTATATCAGAGCATTTTAAAACTGTGTCTTTCTGTAAGTTAAATTTATAAAAGTGGAATCACTGGCTTGTGGGTGTAGACATGTTTCCCAGCATCTTGACCGATTGCTTTCAAAAGGGTTCTTCCCACCTGTACCCTTACCTGCCACGTGAGAGAGATCTCTCTGGCTCTGGGTCTTTACCAGACATGGGTGTGCAACTCAGCCTTAACAGGCTGCATTTTCCATTAAGGTAATTTGGTGCAGAACATAGCTCTGCATTTTAACCTCAGTAAGTGACTGTTTCGTGCCTGTTTGAATTATTTATGACTGGTAAGAGAAAGAACAAAATAACCAGAGATTCTTAAAATTTTTCCAGGTTTCAGCATCCAGAAGGCATCCAACAGGATTTTAACGACCGTGCCAGCACCACCACCTGCGCAAATCGTTATTACCCAGCCTTTGCCCATCTCCTACCTGGAAATGAATCTCTGTTTTTGACTTTTTTGGAGTTACGGATACTCTGTGTTAATGCAAGGAAAGTATTCAAAGTGATTTGGGAATAAGAAGATATATAGATTTTAGGTAATGAAGACTTTTAAATAAATAAAATTGTCAATACAATTGTTTTGAATGTTACTGTAGCTACTGCACATCTCCAGTCCCCGACATTAATACTGATGAGTAAGGAAAGTTGAAAGAATCAGCTAAAAAGCTGAAACATTTTTTCTGAATGTTTATATTTGATCACAATCATTCTATGTTTTAGGAGAATTGGGAAACAGCCGGTTTCCTGATGTGCCTTTACATGTTAACACACGAATTCTTATTAGTTGGCTTTTTTGCATAGATATTGAGTCTGTTCACTTTTTGCTCCTGTGATTTTTGAACCCACTGGTCTGGAATCAAGTTGGATTTGAAAATGGAAATCATTCTGTAGACTTTGTTTCTGTGTTTAATGCTGCCTCTCTTAAGTCATGTAAAAGTACTTGTGTGTAACTGACAGGTACATCACTTGGAATTCCAAGTCTGATGGAGAATAGGATGTGAAAGAGAATGGAATTTTGAGAGTCCAAGCAGGAGGAAGGGAGCATGAACGTATTTTCCTAGATGTAATTTTTAACATATTTTCTTAGATGCAATTTTTTTGGTAACAAAGGGAAATGAACTATTTTCATATGACCAATCAAGAATTCTTACTGAAGTAATATGTGAATGAATTAACTCATTTATAATGTTGAGGTTTCTTTAATATTAATAAATGTGACTCCGAATTGTGCTTTTTATTTGGTATTTCTAAGTCTGCTTCTGCAGCTTTTCTCATTTTGTATTAAAGCTCCTGTCACTGTTGTTTGGTATTCTTGACCTTTTCTGATAGCCTAGCAGAGATGCAGTCGGACCCCACCAACCGTCCCTCCTGTCTTGGGTAGGGCTAGGGTCATCAAGAATTACACAGACAGCCCGTCTGAGGCGGGACAGCCAAGTGACTGGCTAGAGGCTGCCCAGTGTCCAGTGAGGGGCAGCTGTTCCTTCATTTTCCACTTTCCTGTGCTGGGTTTTGGGACTGAAATTAACCTCCATTCCCAGTACCCTGTGAAGTAAAAGTGTTCATTTAGCTTTATCCCTGGATGGATTTTGGAAATGATGAAATTGAAAAATCATGCTCACTTAAAAAAAATTTTTTTTTAATTTAAGTGTAGTTGATTTACAATGTTAGTTTCAGGTGTACAGCAAAGCGATTGAGATATACACACATACATATACACATACATACATATACATACATATATATTTTTTCTTTCCAGATTCTTTTCCATTATACGAAAAATTGAATATAGTTCCCTGTGCTATACACTAGGTCCTTGCTATTTAATTTCTTTTGCATACAGTATGTGTATCTGTTGATTCCCTTTGGATGGACCTAGAGATGATCATATTAAGTGAAGTAAGACAGACAAAGACAAATATCATGTAATATCACTTATATGTGGAATCTAAAGAAAAATGATTAAAAAATCATGCTCACTTTAAAGTCAACCATTAAAGTTGAGAGACATTTTATTTTCCTTTTAAATTTCTGAGGGCAAATTAGGGAGCGAGATAAACAGACCTGCACAGAATTTAGTGCCCTCGAGCTGTGCTTTCTGCAGAGAGTACAGAGGTCAAGTCCTCATCCAAGCTGTGTTGCCCTTCATTCTGCGCAACTCAGCCACCTGCGACCTCAGGTGCACATCACCACCAATCAGCATTTCTTCTGGGAAAGCTAGATTTGCCCAGACCCCTTCCTCCTCCAGTTGATTCCTGGAGATGAACCACAGTGGCTGAAGCAGCACGGAGCCCTGGACCCTGAGCACAATCCTGGGATTTCAGAGGAGTGGGGAGGGAGGTGGTGGGAAGAGAAAATTTAGGACAGATGTACCCTATTTAGGCCTAAATATTTATGGTGAGGAACACTGTCCCAGGACAGATCTTAGCTCAGCACTGGAGGGCCCTGAGGTGTGTTGCCAGCTGGGGAGAGAGAATTTGAGGTCCTTTGGAGACTGTCTCTTCTGTGATGTGAGACACCCTCCATCTGCCTGGGTAATTTGGGGGAGGTCTTGTAACATCCTGGCCCATGTGCTGAGCTGGGCCTGTTGACAACCTGCTTGACCAAACCTTAGGCAGCTTCCTCCGAACACTCCTCAACTGGGCCTCCACCTTGGCTATAGCCTTGCCAGACCTGCAGGACCCAGTTTTAGCAAGAATCCCACTAAACCCGGTTTTAGAGAGAATTCCCCACCCCTGATGTCTCCTCTGTGTTTCCAGCCACTGACCCCTTCACTGTGCTCTTTGACTATAAATCCCCAGATGTCTTTGCTGTATTCAGAGTTGAACCCTATTGTAACCTCTATTGTAGTAGTTTTATTTTTCTCATTGAAATACAACATTGTATTAGTTTAAGGTGCACAACGTAGTGATTTGATATGTGTATATATAATGAAATGATGATCACAACAGATCTAGTTAACATCCATTACCTTACATAGTTATAACACGTCTGAGATCAGTGCCTTACAAGGATAAGCGACATTTCCTACTGCCCGGAAGAAGCCTCAGGACCTTGTGGCAGTACGCCCCTTCCTAGCCACGGCTCCTGGCAAATGCAGCTTATCTCAGAAGCTTGATGCCTGGAGGAGGCAACCGAGTTCCAAGACCTACTAGAAGGCACTCGCTACTGCGGGCCGCCTCTCTGGGCGGCGGGTGGCGGCCAGACACCCCTGGCCACTGCCGGCTCCTCGCATGCCTCAGCTTGCAGGTCCTGAGGCCCTGGTTTCATGCCTCCACTCTCAGATTCCCACTCGCCCAAAGCTCCTCGCTCCTGCGCGGGCAGATGAGGAGGGTGGCTGAAAGCAGCCGGAGACTCTCCGGAGGCTACGTGGTGTAGACCCTCTCCCCACTATCGCTAAGAGATCTGCCCGCTTCCTGATCGCTAATTTCGAAATTACGTTTCGTCCTGCAAATTTTGAGGAAGGAGGTTTATTTTAGGTTAAACAACTCCCAAATACGTAAATAAATCGGTCACTTGGGGCGATCATGGGGGAGGGTACCTCGCCTTGCAGCAGTGGGGAGGGGCGGCGGAAGTGGCGGAGGCGGTGAGACTAAACCAGGTTGGAGCCGAGCCACCACCTCCCAGCCGCAGCGTCCTAGGGGCCACCCCTCAGGAGAAGGACGCGATGACCTGATCGGCCCGGAAGGGATTCAGGAGCCGCCCTCCCTTTGAACTCGGGGCCAAGGGCCGCACCTCCCCCAGCAGCCCCGGGCGGCAGCCGCGCTCCGGCCAGGCTTTTGCTGGCGCGTCCAGAGTGTGGCCCACCGGAGTCCCAGCCGCGCCCGCGATCGCGGGGCCATGGGCGCCGCCGGCTCGTCTGTGCTGGCCCGCCTCGGCCTCCCCGGGCGCCCAAGGCCCGGCTGGCTCGCGGTCGCCCCGCTGGGACTGGCCGCGGTGGCGCTGGGGGCCGTCGTCTGGCGCCGGGCGCGGCCCAGGCGGCGCCGGAGGCTGCAGCAGGTGGGCACCGTGGCGCAGCTCTGCATCTACCCGATCAAGTCCTGCAGTGGGGTGTCTGTGAGCGCGGCGGAGTGCACGGCCCTGGGGCTGCGCAGCGGCCACCTGCGGGACAGGTAGGGCCGAGCCCGGGCGCGAGAACAGCGCGGGGTGTGCCCTGGACGCGGGCGGGAGCGGGGGAGCATCAGGTCCTTGTCTTACATAGAAAGTGGGAACTGGGGGCCAGGGGCAAGAAAAAAGAGAAAAAGAGGCCATCACCGCCCAACTGCAGACGCAGGAGCCGACCGCCTTCCGGAGGCGGCTGCGTTTCCACCTCCCACCCGCTCTTTCACAGCTTGCGCGGGGTCCACATGTGTGTGCCAGGGAGCGAGCACGCTTCTCAAACTCCGTCTAGCGGAAGCCGCGAGCTTCACGGGATTGGTCCCCGCCATTTATTTTTAGTAACTGTCCCTTAAGAACTTGGGGAAACTTGGAGCCACACGGAGCCCAGCCCTCCAAGAGCGCACCAAGGTGGAGCATGGAATCATAATGACAGCAATTAAAGCTTAAGCTTCTTGCACCTTAAAAAGCGCTACTGCAGGCATTATTTTCCCCAGTTTTCTCACGCACCCTTTTATAGATAAGGAAACTGAGATTCAGAGCCACCCAGCAGTGGACCCAGGGTGTGGTTTCCTTCAGCACACTGGTGCTTTGTAAATAGTGGTTTTATTCTTGTCCTACCCAGGTAGTCACGATCTGTGAATTTCTAGGGTTCAGCGAAGATTGTAAAGGCCCGGAGCAAGCAGCTTTGTCCTCTTCTGGGTCTGGCTTCCCGCCAGCCCTGGGCCTCATTGTAAGGCTGCACTTTAAACTGCCTCCCAGACCATCCTTCGCAGTTTCCACAGGTAACAGGCAGGACTGATGGGGGCTGTAACTTTTACCCCCTCCTGCTCCCCAGACGGAGGGCAATTCATGACAGAATGGAATGGTGAGCTCTTTTTATCATCACATTATCAGAAAATGTGATCAAGAGAAGGAAACAAAAGGCTTGCAGTCCTCTGTGATGACTGACTCAACGTGACAGGTGCCCAGGAGCACAGAGGACAGAACACCAGGAACCGTTTGGGGTGGTCAGGCACCACTTCATAGCTAGAACTGAAAATTTCAATTTTCCAGGCAAGTGGTTTGGGAGAGGAACATTCTGGAGAGTGGGAAAAACACTGGGCTTGGAGGATAGGTATCCTGGCAGAAAGGCTGGTCCACTCTGAGGTATTGACCAAAAGGAATTGAAAACAGGGACTCAAATAAATACTTGCGCACCCATGTTCATGGTGGCATTATTCACCATAGTGAAAAGATCATTGTTCACAAAACCCAAATGTCCTCCACTGCTGAATGGATAAACAATATATGGTATATACACACACTGGAATATTATTCACCCACAAAAAGGAATGAAGTTCCAATACAGGCTACAGCAGAGATAAATCTTGAAAACATCATGTTAAGTGAAATAAGCCAGACACAAAAGGACAAATATTGTATAATTCCAGTTTTATGAAATATCTAGGATAGACAAATTCACAGAAACAGAAAGTGGATTAGAGGTTGCCAAGGGGCTGGGAGGAGGAGGGAATGGGGAGTTACTGCTTAATGGATCGAGTTTCAGTTTGGGGTGATGAAAAGATTCTGAAAATAGATAGCAGTGATGGTTGCACAACATTGTGAATGTACTTAATGCTGCTGAGTTGTGCAATTACAAATGGTTAAAAATAATTTTTTAATGTCCTTTCCCTGTTGTTAGACACTTCGGTTGTTTCCACCATTTGGGGTTGTGAATAATGCCGCTGTGAACATGTGTGAACAAGTACCTGTTTGAGGTCCCTGTTTTCCATTCTCCTGTGTATATACCTGAGACCATGCCATGTATTTTATGTAGTATATATTTTACCACAATGAAAAAATTAAAAAAGAAACGACAGTCTGACATGTGTGAGGGCACAGGAGGTGAGACTGGCTGGGAGGGCAGCTGGATTATGAGGGGCCTTGTCTGCCTCGCTGAAGAGTTAGGATTTTATTTTGAAAGCAGAAACCATGGGGCAGATTTTGCATGAGGGGGTGGGTGACATGATCAGATCTGGGACAGGGCAGAGCTCTGTCTGTGTCCAGGATAAGAGGGGCTGATACGAGAGGATTCCCTCGGAAAAGAGCTTACACCAACTTGATTTTTCTAGCGTAGCCGAAAAGGCAACCAGGATGACCAGCTGGAGGTGATGATCTAAAGTATCCGCTGTATTTTTTCCTTATGTCACGGAGCCCCAGTGCACAAGCTCACTTCTATCATTGTAACCATTCCATTCAGTGGGCATCGAAATGACCAAAATGTCAATGTGTTTAGCTTCCTTGGGAGCTGAAGGGTCACCTATGCAAACATGTGATTCTTTTTCTGGAAACAGTTCTTTCTGTTGTTCTCATTTCTCTGTTTATCTTTGTTCTGGGAAGTACCGCTAGACCCTAAGTCCTGGGCCAAAAAAAAAAAAAAATATCGTCTATATTAACAATAGGCCTTTTAACAAATTGCGGAAGTCACAGCTCTGAATATTGAAACATGAATTTTTTTTGAAAGGTGGGGGTGGATTTGGCGAAGTGTAAGGGGCATTGTTTGCTGGTCAACTTGACCCCCTGCTCTGAGAGCAATAGAGCGGCGCCTTGTTTCCATCAGCAGGGGCCCAGTGCCTCCTCATGCTGGGCACCATGCTTCCTTGGACCCTTAGGGTCTTCCTGTGAGATGGATTCCTGTCATCGCCTTAGTGCATGTTTATGAAAATTCCTGGCAGTTGAGATGAGCATGTAAAAGCTTCTTTGATTTCTGAGCCATCCAGAGCTCAAAATGTTTTGCAGATACCACATTGGATGCTTGAGCAATTATTGAACACTTTGATATTAACTGCCAGACTTAGTCTTGCTGTGCTGCTGAGCTGATGTTTAGGACACACACACACACACACACACACAACTCCCCCACGCCAGGCCTGCAGTGAGGACATCAAAGATGACAGTGCATCACTGAAGAACCCCCAGAGACGGGCTGCCTGCCTGTCGTGATGGTCCATGCAAATCCTGTGTTTTGAAAATGGCAGGTTTTGGATGGTGATCAACAAGGTGGGGAATATGGTTACTGCTCGACAGGAGCCCCGCCTGGTCCTGATTTCCCCGACCTGTGAGGGTGACACCCTGACCCTCAGTGCAGCCTACACCAAGGACCTGCGGCTGCCCATCCAGACACCCATAACCAACGCTGTGCACAAGTGCAGGTAAGGAAAGCCTAGATCTTAATCCTTGCGTGAGAATTTGTTCATGAAGGTCTGGGAAGGTGTGAACTGTGGAGAGACTCCAGAAAAATGCTGTCAATAATTAACCATTGATTGCGTATATACTGTATGTTGGGTCAAGTCCTTAACATCATGACAATCTAAAATTTAGGAATTTGGTATCTGCAAATGATAACCACTATATATAAAAATAGATAAAAAACAAATTTCTTCTGTATAGCACAGGGAGGAACTATATTTGATATCTTGTAATAACCTTTAATGAAAAAGAATATGAAAATGGATATATGTATATATATATGTATGACTGGGACATTATGCTGTATAGCAGAAATTGACACATTGTAACTGACCATACTTCAATTAAAAAATAAATTAATTTAAAAAAGGGAAACATCCTAAACATTGAAGCCAAAAATAAATAAAAAATAAAAGGTGGGAATGGCAGAGGGAAATAGCTCAGTCGTAGAGCACATGCTTAGCATGCAAGAGGTCCTGGGTTCAATCCCCAGTACCTACACTAATTAAAAATTTTAAAAAAGAAAAGAAAAGAAGATAGGAAAGGAAGCAGCTTCAGAAATGTGTATTGATGTTGGGCTGAGAAACATAAAAGTCTGATGCAGAAAACTATAGGAACAAAAGCATATTACAGCATTGACAACCAGAGAAAAATAACCAAAGGAGAAAGGACACAGATGGGGTGGGAGGAAGTGGGGAGACGGTCCTGGCAGAAGTGAGGTTACATCGATATATCTGTCACCTTGGAATTATCTCTATGTTGCTTGGAAAGACCGAGAACCTTCTAAATCTGAGTCATGGGAGGAGTCACAAATGGCTATGTGACCTATGGTATTTAGTTCTAATGAAAGGAAGTTCCAAAATAGAAAAGAACACCTACAACTGGACGAATGACCTGACCTGCAGATACCCAGGGGTCCGCATCATAATAGGGGTGGAGATTCAGCCAGGAGGCTGCTCTGAACAGAGGCTGTTTCCCCAACATCAGAAGGACAGCAAGGGAGCAATTATTACAGGAAAACTAGCTCTGCTTTTAAGAAGTCATGTCTAGAAATGATCTTTTATCTTATTCTGGGAAAATTAAAATACAGTCTAATTATACTCTGGTCACAGTTGTCACATTTTGAATTAAAATGCAACGCAAATGCTAAATTAGTCCACGAAGAAAATAACATCACATCAAAAAATAGAGTTTAGCTGAAAGATGTCTAAATACCCCCAAAAGTTCATAAAATGCAAAAACCAATATAATTTCTATAATATCAGAGTTTTAAACATAGTGATATGTTTTTATTTTAATTTGGTGGTTTTTTGATTGTAAAAGTAATACATATTCATTGTTAAGAAAATGGAAAATATTGAAAAATAGGAAGACAACAAAAACCATCTGCGATAGTTCTAATTCATATTTTGACATATTTTCTTCCAGTCTCGATGGCTAATACTTTCAAAACCAAATTGGAACAGTGCAGGAAAACAGAGTCTTCAGTACTGTTTATATACTTAGGTGGATATATTGCGTTTTTTTTCAGATTGCTAAAAAAAAATCTTCAAAAAATAGCATTTTTGTGTTGGCATTGTATTTCATTCCATGGGTGTCCCTAATGCATTTTAACACATCCCCATGATTAAACATTTGGATTGATTTCAGTTTTTCCAGGTATGAAGAAGAATGTGATGAATAACTTGGCATGAATCTTTATTCATACGTCGTATTATTTCCTTAGGGAAAAGACTTGAGCAGTGGTTTTGCTAGTAACAAGAGTTTGGGGCCCATAGACTTTTGATGTACGCTACTAAATCATTTTGTAGAATGGTTATTCCAGCTGTATACCCACCAGCAGTTTATAAGCATGGCTGTCTTATTGCATTCTGACCACTGTGTTCAAAAACATTTTGTCAATTTTGTGGGGGAAAAGGTAATTTCTTATTGATTTAATTTGTATTTTTGATTGTCTGAGGCAAAACTTTTTTTTCTCCCTTTGGACATACTTTATTTATTTATTTTCCCTTTTTTACTGAAGTGTATTTAATTTACAATGTTGTGTTCGTTTCTGGTGTATCATAGTGATTCAGTTATTATATATATATATATGTGTGTGTATATATATATATATATCTTCTTTTTCATATTCTTTTTCACTACAGGTTACTATAAGCCATTGAATATAGTTCCCTGTGCTATACAGTAGGACCTTGTTGTTTATCTATTCTATACATAATAGTTTGTATCTCCCCATCCCAAAGTCCCAGTTTATCCCTCCTTTTGAATACGCCTGTTGCAATTTGTATTTCATATTTCTCCAAATCCTGGTTCCTGTTTGTCTGCCATGGTTAGATATTTACCCATACTTTCTTGTGGTTAAATTTTTTTTTTCATTTAATAATTTGTTCCCTTGAAATTATGTGGAAAGTTTTTTCATGGTCTCACACAGGCTTTTGGTCCATGCCCAAAAGACTACACAAGAGCATGTTTGGAAATTGCAAAATAAGAAGGCTTAGACATGCCAGAGTAGTTTGCAGACCCTTAGGGTAAAGATACCAAGGCCCCTTTGGACTCAGGTGTCCTTTAACAACCCAGGTCATTCTCTTGGGAAGGACCTGTAACTTCAGCCCGCAGGTTCCTAAAGACTTCTGGTGAGTTTGGGGGACCCCAGGGTCACCTTCAAAAGATCATGATCATAGTCAGTACTTTTGTTCTACAGCTGAGGTTGTTACTTGATTTTCTCACAAGCCGTGCCAGCTACTAATGGGAAACAGAGAAGTAGGACTTTTTTGTGGGTTTTTCAGGCAAACAGTCTCAAACTGTACCTATATCATCTTTGTCAAAGGTTTTAGGAACATTTGGATTTTTTGTTTGCTTGGATTTTGGGGACAGTGTGTTAATGGAATGCTGGGCCCAGAGACACAGCTGAGGCTGCTCAAACCCAGGAGAAATAATAACTTCTTATTTAATATAAAGAGCAATTAAATTAAATAGGACTGACATCAGCATCATGGAAGAATAAGATGCCCCTGGTTTGTGTCCTTCCCCTCAGCAACAATTTGGCATCCGTCCCTGGACAAAAGTGCCTTCGTGGGAGCTGTGGGACCCAGCACCAGACCCAAGGGACCTGGGAGGAGTCTCGCCTACCTGTGCATTGGCTAATAGGCATACAGACCTCGGTCCCAGCCCTGGGCCCAGCAGTGGCCTGTGAACTGGCTCCAGACCCTCTGGGCTGCAGTCTGGGGGCCCCTGCAAAACACTATCTTAGACAATCACCCACGGACAAGAGAGCCTTTGTGGTAATCCAGGTTTCTAGCACAGAAGTTCCAGCACTCTGTTAGAGAAAAAAAAAAAAAAAAAAAAACAAAAACAAAAGACCCAACAACAACAAAAAACCCAAAAACAAGTTTGAATGCAATGGAGAGGGAAAGAAAAACAGTTTGATTTATCCACCCCCGTCATCCCTCCCCGAAGGCAGCACAGCTTAGGGCCAAGCGAGATACCGCTGCCAATGATTTCTTCCACAGAGGAAGCAGAGAGTGTGTAAGTGAACATCCGGCTTCTTCAGCTGTGTGGGACATTATTTCTCTCTCACCGCATCCAGAGGACTGAGTCATGAGCTGCATGATGGAGGGGTGGGGAGAGGCTGGGAAAGCAGCAGACAGCACTCTCAGAGAGCATTAAAGGGATGCGGACCCTGCTAACTGCACTGCGGACTCCATCAAGACGCCTGCCCTTGAGTTGCTGGGATCACGTCACCAGTGGATTCCACTGACAACAAAAAAATGTCGCCCCCCCCATCGGGTTCCACAAGAACAAGGTCACTAGCCACTGTAGTCACTGACCTTCAACACACCCTGAAAGGAGTTCAGGGCGGAGATCAGGAATGAGGCCCTCTGTGCTCTGGGAAAAACTGGCAGAACAGGCTTTTAGGTATCTGTACTTTCAGGAAAAAATTTTATGAACCCAATTTCTTGCATCTTCTCATACCTAGAAAAGCAGTAAAATCATTAACAGAGACACCTGCTCCTCATGACTAGCAGCAACTTTCTAAGATGTGTTCTTGATTGCACATACCCCCCTTCACCAAAATCATATCCATACTGATCTTGCCTGTCTCCCCTCTTCTGAGCAGTTCCTCAGAGCTATCTGAGAGGCTGTCTCCTGGGCTACAGTCCCTCAGCAAGGCCCCAAATAAAACTGAACTCACAGCTCTCATGTTGTGAGTCTTTTTTCAGTTGACACCCCCAACTGGCCCCACAGGTACCCCCAGCTCTCAGCACAACTCACCCATAACACCCCCCTCTCCCCGGCTGGCTCCCAGTGTGCCCTCCTGATGGAAAGCTTTGGCAGACAGCTAGTGAGCACATGCAGTAAGATAAGCCTGAATCTGCAGGCCAAGGAAGGAGCACAGACTTGAGCTTTTGTGTTAATTTTGAAGGAAAAAAAGGGAGATTGACAGTGCTTGGCCTGATGGGTTGCAGGACTGAAAGAAGGCGTACAAGCTTAAGAATTCTGCAATAAGAGAACAAGAAGCATGGAGTAGGTGTATCCGTAGAAGGCTTGATAAAGCCTCAGAATCCATAGCAGGGCTGATACAAGGTATTTCTTTCCGGAGGGCAGTTGGTAAAGGCTGGAGGAGGTGACTGCTACTTCAAATGCAAAGCCAGCACCACAAAACTCCAAGAAGCGTGAAAAATCAATAAAACGGTATCACCAAAGAATCATAATAATCTTCCACTAACCTATACCAAAGACATAAATTGTGCTCTTGGATTAGAAGAATTAACATTGTTAAAATGTCTATACTACCCAAAGCTGATCTACAGATTCAATGCAATCTCTGTCAAAATTCAAGTGGTAATTCTATTTTTAGCTTTTTTGAGGAAACTCCATACTGCAGACACTGTGGAAAACAGTATGGAGGGTTGTCAAAAAAGTTAAAAATAGAACTACCATACGATCCAGCAATCCCACTTCTGGGTGTATATTCAAAGGAAATGAAATCAGGATCTCAAAGGGATATCTACACTCCCATGTTCATTGCAGCATTATTCACAATAACTGACAACCTGAGTGCTGACCTATGGATGAATAAAGATATATATATATATAAAACAATGAAATATTTAGCTATGAGAAAAAAGCAAAAAGAAAATCCTACCATTTGCAAAAGCAAAGAGGACCTTGAGGGTGTTACGCTAAGTGAAGTAAGTCAGACAGAGAAAGAAATTCTGTATGAGATCACTTATATGTTCTAAAACTGCTGAACTCATAGAAACGGAGAATAGAACAGTGGTTTCCAGTCCTGGAGGCTGAGGAAATGGAGAGATGTTTGTCAAAGAAAACAAACTTCTGGTTAAAAGATGAATAAATTCTGGGCACCTAATGTCCAGCATGGTTATTATAGTTAACAATACTATATTACATAATTGACAGTCATCATCAGGAAAAAAAATATATATTTTTTAGGAAAAATATATTTTTCCTCTGTTTTGTGTCTATAGGAGATGATGGATGTTCACTAAACTTACTGTGCTAATCATTTGATGATGTAAGTCAAGTCATTATGCTTTATACTTTAAGCTTATACAGTGCTGTATATCAGTTACATTGCAATGAAACTGGAAGGAAAAAGAAAGTTGCTGAGAGAGTATACCTTAAATGTCACCACAGAAAAGAAATGTTAATTATATGAGGTGAATGGGGTGTTAACTAACAGTACTGTGGTAGACAGTTAGCAATCTATAAGGGTGTCAAATCAGCACGTTGTATGCCTTAAACTTACACAATGTTGTATGTCAATTATATGAAATAAAGCTGGGAAAATTATATGGAAATATATTAAGTATATATTTTTATAAAAATATAAAAAATCATTAATATATTTTATAATATAAAATACTTACTATTAAAGAATAGGTGTTTTTGTTTAATTACATATTTGATTTATGGAGTAACTATACAAAGATAACTTGAAATAACTGAAAAAAAGAGTAATTACTGGTATCTACTGAGCAGATATAAAACCGAAGAATTGTTTTTGGGACTTCGTATAGATTATCCCTAATCCTTACAAGAGGGTTGTGATTTTATCCCCATTATATATATGAGGAAACTGAGGCATAGGAAAAAAAAGTAACTCCTAGGTCACTGAGCTAGTCATTTGTGGAAACAAGATGCTCATCCAAGCAGATCTCCTTGACTCTCCTCTTTCCCAAACTTCAGACATTTGCATAACATGACTATGATGTGGGTCGAATTATAAACCACCTCTACTCTTATTTACTTAATGTTTTTCTTTAAATTCATTCAACTTTTAAAAAACCTTGAATATGTTTATTTTCAAAGGAAATCTTGTATGGTTACCTATATAATTTGGTGGGACTAGAAGGTAACTGAAATAAATATACTACAAATAAAATGTTACCTAATTCCAGCTAGAAGCTATTGCCTAAAGAGGTCTCTGTACCTGAGGTCTGTTCTTTTCTTTTTTTTTTAAAAAAGAGGTTATTATCAGGTATTGCTAGAAGTTAAAGACAGTTAACACTAAGCTGAAAAGAATCACTTTCTTTCCATATAATTCACCATTATTTCCTGGTACACCCAGGCACCACCTACAGTAATCTCGAATACCCACAGTGGTAGTGGTCTTACACGTGGGAAACACTGGCCAATACTAAGTGTTTCTTGTTTTCGTCTTTGAAATACATGTAATTCCCAAACAGTTCTGCCCAGTGTATATCAGGGAGGAGGAGGCTTCAAATCGGACAGAGTTAGTCCCAGCAATCAATTATTATTTATAAGTTTTAGATATTACAGAATATTTTCACGTACATTGCTGCACTGGTTTTATTATTAATATACTGGCAAAGTAGACCCAGCTCTGTTAATAAAGATTTCTGGTTGAACCAGATTTTACAGTAATTATAATTTTACTTTATCCTAATATGTTAGGTTTCTTCTGGAGAACTCACTAACTTTTCAAATACATGATCTCATTTTATCCTGCCTGTATTCCTTCCAGGCAGGGAGGTACAGTTATATATCAGTCTGTTTTATAAAATAGATAAGCACTAAGAATATACTGCATAGCATATACAGTATCTTGTAATAACTTGTAATATGCACGTTGTATAGTACAGTGTACAACTTGTAGTATACAAGGTACCCAGTATCTTGTCATGCCTTATAATGGAGTATAATCTGCAAGAATACTGAATCACTATGCTGTACACCTGAAATTAACATAATATTGTAAAGCAACTATATTTCAATTAAAAAAAAATGGGGAAAACAAGGCTTGAAACCGTGTCTTCATTTGGGCTTCCACAGTGGCCCGGAGGCAGGGCCAGGCTAAAATGATGTCTTTTGATAACAAAGGAATTCCAGCGGCATCAGAGCCTGGTGCAGCCTTTCTGATAAGCACAGGATACGTAGGGTGTCCAGATTTTCAAAGCCATGTCTGTTCTTTGCTCCTGTCACCCCCTGGCAGAGTGCATGGCCTGGAGATCGAGGGCAGGGACTGTGGCGAGGCCGCAGCCCAGTGGATCACAAGTTTCCTGAAGACGCAGCCCTACCGCCTGGTGCACTTCGAGCCCCACATGCGACCAAGAAATTCTCACCAAATAGAGGACGTGTTCCTGCCCACCGATCAGGTCAGACCAGCACCCCTTGGCTTTGGCCTTTGGTGCATCCTATAGAAGGCCAGCTTCCTTGG
The DNA here is from genome assembly GCF_009834535.1 of Camelus ferus. Classification (NCBI taxonomy): domain Eukaryota; kingdom Metazoa; phylum Chordata; class Mammalia; order Artiodactyla; family Camelidae; genus Camelus; species Camelus ferus. Next base: position 33,335,706 of record NC_045718.1, on the reverse strand, counting down.
GAGCAGAGATCAGGGCATTGTGTCTGCTGAGCTCAGTTCTGTCACTTTGCCATTGCTTTTGTTGCAAGCAAAAGGCAAAAAATAGAGCCCTTCCCTTGGGAGCACCCTCTGTGTTTCTTGATCTGGGGACTCTTGCACTTTTTTCCCAGGAGCATCTTCCTTCCGATTTATGTAAGCCTCCTGGTGCGAGTAAGGCTTCAAAACTGCTCTAGGCCAGTACATCTCCTACTCCATCTGTAACTGCATGCGGAGTCTAGCCCTTTAATACTGCGACGGCAACTGTGTGTCAGATCACAGGTGGGCAAACGGGCGTGGGTATGGAGATCCATGGAGATTTAAAATGACAAGACTGGCCCTTCAAAGATTAAGGTTGTAAGAATTCACCATGAAAGTATCACATAGAGTGCTATGTAATATCATTACTGTGGCCATGGTGAACATTGGTTTGCATAAAAAATTAACATCCATGGAATCAGTGAGTATTCTGTAGCACATGTAACCCAGTCATCAAACCCATCCACCTTATTAAGCATGGGAGAATTTGGAGGATGAGAAAGGGGCAGCTCTGGGATTCTGAGGCCACATTCTCTTCTCTCCATCATGTAATTCCTGTTATGTGCAAGGCTACTGAAGGCTTCTGAATCACTATAGTCACTTTTTCTATAAAAAGAACTAGAGAAATACTTAGATTGTGGTGGGAGGTGGAGTGGGGGGGAGGACGGTTGCAGGAACTAGACCCCAGTGACCTCTGAGACACAACTTTGTCCACGGCATGTTGTAACAGTTCATGTTTTCCCATCAGATCGTGTACGCGGATGCCTGCCCATTCTTGATTCTTTCTGAGGCATCCTTGGCGGATCTCAACTCCCGGCTAGAGAAGAAAGTTAAAGCCACTAACTTCAGGCCCAATATCCTAATTTCAGGGTGTGGTGTCTATGCAGAGGTAAACGCTATGCCTTCTTGCCCTTTTTCTCGGGTTTACCTTTTTTTTTTTTTTTTTAAGGTATGAGAGTCTTTGATGTTGGATTAGATTATACCAAAGGATGCATTACTTCTTGGTCCTATATTCCACCACAATTCAGTTTTTCAATTTCTTGAGCACCTGATCAGTACAGACTTTTGTGCAGAGGATACAAATTTAGATGGGGCAGAGACACAGGGGTCCGGGGGCATTGCAGGGTCTGAGACTTCTAAGGAGATTCCAAGGAGGCAGGTTAGTTTTTGAGCCAAGTTCTCTCAGCACAGAATACATGATCTATGTGAGCCATGGAGCAGATTCAGGGTGTGCTCCGGTCATGTGGGAGGCAGGTGGTGCCAGGTGCAGTGGGCAGAACAGACCATCCCAGAAGCTGAGGACCTGCACAGAGGCTTCTAGAAAGCGAACCCCCTCCTCATCTCAGAACCTGCCTCTCATGGTTGTGGTCCTTCCCCGAGTCCCTTCACACCCATCATCCCCACTCCTCTTCCTCACTTCTCAAAACCCCCACGCAGGGCCACATTGGGGAAACCTTGCTGCCCTCCTCCCTTGCCCTGCCTCATTCAGAGACCTTTTCCTGTCATCGCCCTGCCCCTTGGACCTATCGGTACTACTTCTGGAACTTTCTCTCCCTGGCTGCACTGCCTTTGCTCCTTTACTGTTTGCCTTTGTACTCCTCACTCAGGTAGGGGCTTCCAAAACTTCTGGCCTTGACCGTCTCTCTCCCTACCTTCCCTCGCTGATGGTGCCCTGTCCCGCAGCTGCGCCATCTGTCACCTCCTGTAGGTCCTTCCCAGGTGTCCAACCGTGGACTCCCCCTGGAGAGCTGGGCTCACATTTCTGACTATCTGCTGGGCATTTCCACCCGTTCTGTTGACTTAGCAAACTTGTACTTAGATACTCCACACCCCATGCCCTACATCTCCTTCTCTTGACTTCATAGCTTCTGTCCTGGGCACCATATTCCTTCTATCACCCTGGCTTAGAGCTTACAAGCCACCCCTGACTCTTTCCTCTCCCATGTTTCTCCCATCCCCAACCACATCTGCTCCCTTTCTGTTCTCAGCCATCAACTAGATCACCTTTATTATCTCAAGTCTGGGCCACTGAGTGGTCCTGGATGTTGCCACAGCCATCCTCCCAGAGCACCGGAGTGACCTCTTCTACCTTAAAAGTTTGTGACAGTCAATGTTACTTCCTTGCTCAAAAGCCTTCCATGGCTCTCCAGTTCTCAAAAGTCCCAAACTACCCACTCTACCATTCTGGTCCCTCCATAATCTTGTTACAGTGTGCCCTTCCAGTAAAAGCTCCAAAGCTGCAAACTGGACTGAGAATCTAACATGTATTCTCCTATCTCCCGGTCATCCCAAGTCTCACCCCTTCCCCACTTAGAAACCCCTGGAACTTCTTTAAAAGCCCAGATGAAAAGCCACCTATCCTAGAAGTCTGCTCTCATCGCCAGACCCGGAAGAGCTCCCTCTCTTCTCCAAAGCCACTCTGTGCTGTGCCTGTGCCTCTGCATACCCGGCTTTTCCTGTTTCAATTTTTTTATCACCTGGAGGTAATGTGCTCTGTAGGAAGACTTTCATGGGCTCAGTATTTAACATGGTGCTGGGCTCACAGTGTGCACTCAACATGTAATACTTTTCTCCTTTTCCTCTGGTTTGCCAAATAGATACTTTTCTGATGCTGGAATTTTAAACTTATTTTTCTGTGAATCAATTCCCAACAGGTTTTATTGCACATAAAAGGGGCTCTGTAAGTATTTCTTTAATTTATAATAAATTAACTTCCTAGTCAGAACCCTCATTTCTTTCCCTTTGAATCTTTTATGTTTTTGTTTTTGTTTTTGTTTTGTTTTTGTTTTTGTTTTGTAAGCACGGTGCTTCCTAGTGGAGAAATGTACACAAAACAGGCTGGGTTGCTCTAATCCGAGGTGCTCAGCTTTTTAGACTGGAGAAACATGCAGTTAAAAAAAAAAAAAGAAATCCCCAAAACCAACCAACAAAACCAGTCCGCAATACACATATCAAGAATAATACTATCAGAGTTAAAACTTTGGGTCTGGAACTCTGTCTCTGGCTTGTGATCATCAAAGGACTGGGCAGGTTGCTTTTAACTCTTGGATTCCTGTCTTCGGGCTGCAGGCAGCCTGCTTTTCTCTCTGAGCGTGAGAAGGTCAGGACTACAGTCAGATGTGCTTCCTCATTATTTCCCGGAGTCCTCATCACCCTTCTTTTGTGCCTCTCAGAATCTCCACCCTAGAAGACTCAGTTCAGATCTCACCTTTTCCATGAAACCTCCCCTGACCAGAGCAGCCTGACAATGTCTTCCTCTAAACCACCAGCATGATTCTTGCCTGCATGGTTAAACCGGCACACGGGGTGGTGCTGTCTTATAATGCTTTTTCTCAGTTTTCCTGGAATTAAAAAAAAAAAAAAAAAAAAAAGAATATTGACCATTCACTTTTCATGTGTGTATTGTTCTCTCTCCCCTGCTGGATTTGAGGGGCACAGTCGATTGATTTGATTTGCCCCGAAAATTTGGCACCGATATGACACAGGCAGTAGACAAATGCCTGAGAATTTCGGGGGCAGTTGTGCTTTGTGATTCCACCCCAGGAGAGATGCAGAGAGAAGTAACGCTACCTGACCTGCGCTGCTTGTGTTCATATCCGGCAGGGGGAGACAGGAGATAACAGAGGCAATGATTAAGGATCTTAATCCACCTCAGGTGTGCACTAAGGGCTCTGACACAACCTAGTGTCCAGAGTAACCCTCCTCCCGTACCCCCTCCTCGCTTTCACCCACCTCTTCCGGCAGTCCCCGCCCTTGCCTTCCTCACCTCCGCCAGTCAAGCAGAGGCTTCCTGAAGGAGATGAGTTTCCAACCCAGTTTTACAAGTAAGAGCAGACGGAGCATTTCATTTCATGGGAGTGAACTGACTTTCAAGGCAGAGGGAGGGAAACAGGGAGGCGTGTGGCTTCTCGGAACGGACGCGACGTCCGCCATCTTTGATGTAAGTGACTTCATTAGCTGTCAGGTCATAGGTGGGTCAGGGCCACGGCTCGGAGGTGCTCACGTGAACTGGGTACTTCGTCCCCAGGATTCGTGGGATGAGCTGCTCATCGGCGACGTGGAACTGAAAAGGGTGATGGCTTGCTCCAGGTGAGGCGCATGCGCAGCTGCCCGGGAGCGGGCGGGAGGGGAGCGTCTGTTTTGTCCTGTGTATGATGCCCTGTGTGTGTGTGTGTGTGTGTGTCCAGGTGCATTTTAACCACAGTGGATCCGGACACGGGCATCATGAGCAGGAAGGAGCCGCTGGAGACCCTGAAGAGGTAGGACTAGGCGATTTAATATCTCAGAGGAAGCAGAGAGAACGTCACGCTTATATATGCTTGTAGGGGAAGGGAGTCCTAGTGACTGGGTAATTTGGGAAACATTCCTGGGTGTTTTGGTTCCCAGAATGCCTGCTTTTACAACTAATTTTATTTTTCACTTAGAATTCATGGTCTGAACACGCCAATTAACAACAACAACAACACATGGTTTAGATATTTTGGCAAACTTTATTATGGGCTGAGTGGTATCACAAATTCCTTAGGTATGATAAGGGCATTGTGATGACATAAGAAATGCCCATATATTTTGGAGAAGCATGTTGAAATGTATAGGAGTGAAGTGATGTGACATCCGGGGATGTACTGTATATTATTTTAGCAAAAGGACCCACGGAAAAATATGTCAAAATCTTGATAAATAGATCTTGGGTGATAGATGGGGATTCATTGCACTATTTTTTTATTTTTACTTTTATGTTTACTTAAAAATTTCATCAAATTTTTTTTTTAATGAAAGACAATGACAGGCAATAAGTTTAAATTGCTTAGAACGATATTTATGATAACATTAATTCTAAAAAGCTGATTTCAAGATAGCATATATAGTATTGACTTTTTCGGTCTTTATTTACTTGGTTTTACTTTTAAAAATGCATAAATATGCCTGAGTGGCTAAAAGGCTGTAAGGCTGTAAACCAAAACGTTAATGGAGGTTCTCCCTTGGTAATGGAATTATGGGGGAAATATACCTTCTGATATGTAGTCTCTAAACTTTCTATAATCAACCTGCATTACTACTGCTAAAGCAGTAACTCAGGACCCACGCACTTCTATGTTATCTGCCAAATCTGGAGCCGGGATATTGTTGAAACCCTGAACATGATCTAGTGATGCTTGTCTTTGCTGGTCCCTTTGGTGTTGAATGCAGGATGACAGGTGGAGTGTCAGGTGTCATCTCTGCAGACCCAAGACCCTGGGCTTTGACCCTGACATGTGTCCTTGGGTGCCACTTGTAGAGAGGGATAGTGGGGAGGATGGTGACTCTGCTTTGGGCAAACCCTGGAAGACTTGGGGAAGGAACGCAGTGGAAATTTGGCCATCTGGGATCAAAGCCATCACAAAAGAGCACATGGAGAGGAGGTTATGCTTGGCTTGTGTGATCAGACTCCCTCCCCTAGGATGGGAGTCTGCTTCCTTCCATCTCTCACCAAGCTCATGGCCCTCTTTGAACCGACAGTCTAGACTCCTTTGGTCAGCACCAACCCCTCTCTGCCAATCCTGCTGTCCTAGAAGCTACTGTCTGGCCCCCTCCCTGTGCAAGCTGAAGCCCTGGGGCAGAGCACTCTGCCCCAGACAGCACATTGCCCCGAGGCATGAGGCCAGCACCTGTGGTCCATGGAGACCAGCATCCTGCATCAGGGCCAGGCTACCGAAGGTAGGCAGCTGGCATTCACCGGGCCAGGCCACATGGCAGAGAGTGACGTTAGGGGTGGGGTCACAGACAAGGTAGACTGGCGGGAGGTTGGGAGGGGAGGTACAGAGAGGAATTCTTGACGTGAAGAGCAAATGGCTACTTTCCATCTGGGTCCCCACCAGTGGGTGTGGATTTGCAGGAACATTCCAAGAGGGGGCTACAGACTAGCCTGAGGCAAATTTCATCATTTTGAGGGATATTGTATATTTTTCAAAGCTCAAAATGACATTAATTAACTGTTCTGTAAAAAGTTAAAACAATGGAGCACCAAAGATTTGTACATTTTACTCCGTGTAAATTTTATCCCCCCTAAAAGGTAAAGAAATTTTAACCCTGGGGAATGATATGCCAGCTGAACTGTTTGGAGATGAAGTTTACTCAAGTCTGCAACTTACTTGGAATTGTAAAAAAAATTACAATGGATTGATGGATGGATAAATATGTGATACAGGAAAGAGAGTCACATGTTATGTATAGGGTCCAAATGCTTGGTCAATGGATGTTCTCTGTAAAATTATTTGAACTTCTTTGCCTGTTTGAGGATGGTCATCGTAAAAGGTTGAGGAAGAGTTACTAGATGTGCTGGGACGCTTGTGAGGGGAGTGGTTTAGAGACGTGGCAATGATAGACTAGCTATTCCTCCAAATGCTCATTCACTTGTGGTCAGAACAAGCTGGCGATTGGTCTTCCCACTTTCCTATGGCTGCAGATGAGCCACCTGGGGGAGGAAGGCAGGGTGGGCTGGGGAAAGCTGCCCGCTGTGGGCGTCAGGAACCCTGGCTCTGCTGCATATGACCTTCATGATCAGCAGGTCCCCCTCCGGCTCAGACCTTGGGTCTTCTTCGCTATGAAGTTGGTGGGTTGGGCCAGGCCTGGATGATTCTGTGTGCAGACCAGCCACGTGATTTGGGGAATTGACTGGCATCCTTTTTTATACATCTTGTTTTCTCTCTCTCCTCCCAACACGTTGTTTGGTGTCTGGCACCCTTCCCTCTGGATTTAGAAAGTGCCTGTGTTTGGGCTGGACCTCGGAATCTTCAGTGCTTACTGCTCCCCCCCCCCAAGTGGGAGCTCATGTTTATAGAAGGAGGATAATTGACCCCAGCGAAGAGTGAGGGCAGGCTAGTGGGGTCACCGGGAGCCAGCACAGCTCTCCTGATCTCCTGCAGGCTTTCTGTAGCCCAGACATCCCACCCTAATTGCTCCTAATACCCCAGGAGACAGGCCAGCCAGCCTAGGTGTCTTCTCCTGTGTCTTACTGAGATTTAAATTGCCATAGATACAGTAATTTATATTCTTCCTGGGACATAATGACCATAAATCAGGAAGAGGAAGGCCTGACATAAATTGGGAAGAGGAAGGCCTGACATAAATCATGGAAGCAAAGCAAAGTGGTGTCCAGAGCATCCCCTCGGCTCTCCTGCAGGACGCTGGGAGCCGCACTGCCTTCCCTCTTCCTGGGTCCTTGTGGCGCTCCAGGGCTGTGCTGCTACGGGAATGCCAGTTTTCAGCGGGCGACCTCTCTGCTGGCCTCACCTACGGTGATCTGTCACTCACAGGCAGAATCAGGGTGGCCAAGCAAGGAGAGAGAAGAAGTACATCCCTGCCCTGCTGAATGTCTGTGGGCCATAGGTCCAGGGGAGCCTTTGTCTGAAATACTCACGGCGGTGGGCAGCTTGGTTGAGGTTGGTCTGCTGGCAGGAAAATCTGGAGAGTGGATTACTCTTTTCTTAGGGGAGAGTGACTTCCACGGAGCCCCACAGGAGTGATGGGGGTCTATCATTGTAGCTTTCAAGGGAAAGAAAAAAATCTCATTTGTTCTGCAGATGCAAAAATGTTGTTAAATACAGGAATACTTGGACAATAAGGACATTTGCCACGATCTGCTTGTGTCAGGCTGTGCTGGGCTGAGCTAAAGACAGACGGACTTAGTGGGAGTGATACAGTCACCCCCCACCCCATCTGGCTCTGTCACCCCCCAGTAATGACACTGGCAAGTCAGTTTCTTGATGCTTCCATTTCTTTATTTAACTGAGCAAATAATACGTCTCCTGGTTCACTTTCCCAGTTGATCAGAATAAAGCAATAAATATGATTTTCTTTCTTTCTTTTTATTTAGCAATTCTTTTTTGTTTGTTGTTTTAGGGGTGGAGTAATCAGGTTTATATATTAGGTAATTAGGTTTATTTTTTAATGGAGTTACTGGGAATGGAACCCAGGACCTCCTGAGTGCTAAGCATGCACTCTACCACTGAGCTATACCCTCCCCACCCCGATGTTTAAATAGCTGATAAAAACACACAATGACCATGTAGGCTCTGGCTATTAGTAGTCTCAGTTTATCAACCTGACACCTTCTGAGAGAAGGAAAACCTTGGAGACACTTCTTTCCATTTTCGGAGGCTTCATTAAAAGCAGCCCAGCGCAAACCTGCCCAGCCTTTGGCTCCTCCTCTTCGCGGTGCCTTCGCAGGGCTGCTTGGTTCCTGACCTGGCCGTAGAGATAGAGATTGGGAGATCTCAGAAGTGACCTGTGCCCCACAGTGGGACCCAACAGTGACCAGGGACCCTGCCTGCAAGTAAGTTCTGGGCCTCGACCAGTAAATGAGTAAGCCAAGCAGCCCTCACTGGTGCACAGCACTTTATAGGCAACAGTTTCTGAGTATGGAGACCTCCGTGTATGTGGAACCAAATGCCTGCGGTGTCCTGCCCTTTAGAGGCATGGCATGCTTTCGTGCTTATTGAAACAGAAAGTGCACTGAGAGAGGCGCTTTAAAATGAGTTGGTAATTTATTAATCCCAACAATGACAAAATATATATGGGAAAAAATCACGAAAGATCCACGTATGAGATGATGCTGTGTTTTCCGTCTCTTGAACCAAGCTTGGTGCGCACTTGAATTCACAGACTGCCGGCAATGCGGCCTGAGCCCCACCAGGGGTCGCTGATGATCTCATTTACCGAGTCCTTCCTCAGCCCTGCGGGGACGGTTGTCGGCAGGAACAGAGTGGGGACAGGAGCTGGGGAGGCTGGCGGACAAGCCGGCCACCGCTCCCCTCGGCTGTAGGGAGGCCCCGGCGGGCTGGGCCAGCCCGGAGCCACTCTTCCACTCCCGTAGCGCATCCCATTTCTATTCCTGGGCAGAGAAATAGACGGCCGCCTGCGAACCAGGTGATCCAACCTGCACTTGCACAAACCACCTCCTGGGGCCAACCCCAGCAGTTTAAGGGGCTTGGCTGGGAGGGATGGCAGCTCCCGTGGGCCCTCCTCTCCTAAGTGACCTGGTAAGGGAGTGAATGTCTGAGTGAGTGGTTGATGGAAGGGGCAGTGTACCCGCGGGTGGCTAAACGTTTATGTAGAAGAATAAGTATTAACCCCCATCAGTTCTTCTCAGGCCTGGGCATGTACTCAGGAGGTAGAAAGATGGCCAGGCGTCAAACCCTGGGGGGAAAGTCCTGACTATGGAGTGAGCCAGACTTCCGTTCTGGCCCCAGCCTGACCGCTTAGGTCTGTGATCTTGGGCAAGTGGGTTACTCCTCTGAGACACTCCCCTCCCAGCACCCCCATCAGGTGGGGATGATACACATTCCCACATAGGCTTGTTATAAGGACTAAGAGAATATGTACGATGTTCTTTACAAACTGTAAGTGTATGATGCTCAGAACTCTGACCCTTAATTCCCTCCCTGAGATAATCAGAGCCTCCCCAGGAGCAAACGGGAGAAACCCCAAGCCATCGAAGTCGTGATCTGCCCCTATCCTGAAGAGGTCACTCTCCAACAGACCCAGAACCCCAGGTGTTCTTGGTACCACGTGCTGGCAGAGGAGAGGCGGGCTAAGAGGGGTGCCTGGGTTCCCAGGGTCCAAGGTCATGGCTGAGACCTGAGTACAGAGCCAGGGAATGTTCTCGGTGAGGCAGGGCAGGGCAGGCTGGCTTATGGTTCTCACCCACTTGTTGATTTATTTATTTGCTTAACCAACCTTATTTGGAGTGGGCTGCAGCATACCGGGTGCTGTACCAGGCTGTGGGCAGACAGCAAGAAACAAAGCAGACATAGTGTCTGCATCCAGGGGGTGGGGAGCTGGGGGTCTCCAGAACAAGGCTCTAGATTTGACCTTCTCTGTTTGCTCCTTAACCACTTCTGATTTGATGAACAAAAGCAGGACTGAGTCGTTGCAACTATTTTTTCCCAAAAGTGCAGTAGAATGAAATGAATGCTTTCTGTAAAAATGTTTTAAATATTAAAGTGATATAAAATTGGAGTTAGCTTAAATGAGAAACTGGAGGAAAGTATTCTCTCAGTGGAGGCGGGGAATCCTGCCACGTTACTCGCACACGTTCCGTGTACACTCTTCTTGGGGCTCCTGGCACTTTCTGCCCAACAAAGGTATTCATACTGCTTCTGACAGAGGTTGTTACCCACCCACAGGTTCATCTGTTCAACAAACGATTGTGGGTCACTGGTGACAGCAGGGCCCAGCATTGGGTGTGAGCAGTACCAGGGAGGGAGGGGGTCCCATTTCCTGCTCTCCACTGTCTCTGCAGCTTGTAGAGAGCCATGTGCCCTGACGCTACAGGACAAGGTGTGTGAGTGTTCCAGGGGCAGGCAGAGAAAACTGAGGATGAGGGAGCCACTCCTGGCTAGGGGCTCCTGGGCTTCCTTCCTGGGACATGTGGCATTTGAGTTGGGCCTTGAAAGAAGGGCAGGAGTCTAATGCTTGGGGAACAGTGGAGAGGGGAATCCAACAGGAATCTCAGAGGAACCAGTGAGCCAGGAAATATGCAAAGCAAGGTGATAGGCATTGAGGACTCCTAGGGAGTGCTGCCGAGGAGCACGGAGGGGCAGAGGGTATGAAAGAGCTGGCTAGGGCCAGGTAGAGAGGCTTGCACACCAGGCTGAAGAGCTGAAATGTTATTCCTCAGGTCCTGGGGAGCTACTGAAAATTTCCGAGCCTAAAAATGATAAGACCAGAGCAAAATTTAAAAAGTAATGTATTACGAACTGTTGACATATGAAATAGATGAACATCAAGGACCTACTGTATAGCATAAGGAACTATATTCGATGTCTTATAATAACTTATAATGGAAAAGAATCTGAAGAAGAATATGTAGATACACATATATATATATACATATAACTGAATCACTTTGCTGTACACCTGAAACATTGTAAATCACTGTACTCCAATTAAAAGAAAAGAAAGTAATATAGGGTAGTGTTAACAGTGAGTTGAAAGTGGACAGGGGAGAATGAGGAAGAGAGGTTGGTTAAGAAGTTTGTATTACAATCATCTGAGGATGCTTGAAGTGCGATTGTGATGGTGGGAGGAAAAGTGAGCAAACTCAAATGATATGGTCCAGGAAGAGCCTCGGGACTTGGCAACTGTGGATAAGCCACGGAAAGTGGGGTGGGGGGAGGTGTAAAGATGAGTCCAGCCAGGGCTCTGAGCCTGACTGGTGGGTGAGATGGCTGTTCTGATGATGGACATGGAGAAGCCAGGAGGAGAGAGGCTGAGGGAAAAGGGAAGTGATAAAGTATGTTCAAACGTATTGAGTCCCTAATCTTTCAGTGCTGAAACAGAGAACATTACCTGGAGAAAAGATGTCGGAATACGGCCACTGGTTGTGCTTAACGGTTGTTGGTGCACTGGGCGGGCAGTTTACTGCACAACCACAGGAGGCGCTGCTGTGTTAGTCTTGCTGGGAACGGCGCTCGCTGGAGCTGGGCAACTTGGCCACCCTGTGTGGGGCGGATACTTATCAACCGAGAAGCAATCACATGCTGTTTGAGCTCTTGCTTCTGTTTGACTGTGACTCATTATGATCTTTTTCTTGTTGCAGTTATCGCCTGTGTGATCCTTCTGAACAAAAATTGTATGGAAAATCACCTCTCTTTGGACAGTATTTTGTTCTGGAAAACCCAGGGACAATCCAAGTGGGAGACCCTGTGTACCTGCTCATCCAGGAATAAGAATCCTATGTCTTGGGATAGCAGAGGCCTTTTAATAAATGTTCTCAAAAATGCTGACACTTGAAGCCCAGTGTTTTGAAACTGACACCCTAGCATTTTTTTAGATCTGTAATCTCAGGTTTTTCATCTTTTGGACTTTTGTCTCAGTGCATCCAGTGTCCCAGTGTGCGAAGCAAAGAATAGTCTTGATAACTTAATAGGACTTCAATAAGTCACTTACATGACAAGACATGATTCAAGAAATCTTTTGTTTAACTATGATTGTAGAATCATTCTTTCTCCTTCTTCACCATTCCCTGACCCAGAGGACTAACCTCCATCATCTCATTACTACCCCTTAGGGAAAGAGGAGAGAAGAGGCAGAGGAAGCTTGGGGAAGTGAGAAGCATGTTCTGGAATCTTTTATTACCATGTGCCTGGAGCATGCAATAGAAATTAACTAGCTCTCCAAATAAGGCTGGCCTCTCACTTCACTTTCCTCCTCAAGCCCTAGACTAGCTTTTGAAAGGGCACACAGAGCCTGACCTTCAGGAAACATGCAGAATGTTCATTTTCCATAGGTCATCTTGGATCTGGCTCTGTTGCTCCTCGGACAGTGTCCAAGAGGATTTGGTGGGTCCCTAATAGCATGTCGTGCCTCTGGGCTGTAGGACAGCAGAGATGTCAGGGTAGGAAATCAGCTCTTGAGGGCAGTGTTGCTGTCAGACTTTGATGTGGAACACGTGGAGAGCAAGACAAAATCTTCCTTGCCATGAAACAAAATATCCGATATACCCCACTGGTGATCCCAGACTTTTCCCAACATAGAGTGGACTGTAGCACTAGCTGGGAGAAGCTTCCCTTGTCTGATGTTGTCTGAGATGCTGTTTGATGTTGTCCAGAAACATGTTGTTGCCAGTCTTAATAGAAGAGCAAAAAGAAATGGTCTTGAAAGGATGTAATGCCACCTAGTGGCACTGAGTGACGGTTCAGCCCAGGCTGTTGGAAAGATGGAAACTTGGGGATGGGTTTTAGTTTTTTATCCTAGAAATTTTTTAAAAAGAGAGTGGAGTACCCTCCAGATACTCTCTGCTTCCTGCTGTAGGCATTTAATATCCTACAAGCATGACTAGGCTGCCATGGGGTCCTCCTGGATCTCACTGGTCCATCAATTCATGACTGGTTCTCCTGCTCAAAATCAGGATGATAAAGTTCTAAATTCCCAGGATGAGAAGAAACGTGATTGTGTGATTTCAAATAAGCCACTTTCAGTTTTGAATAAAACCTTTCAAAGGAAAAGGAAAACATGCCAATTCACTTAAAAACCAACATCTAATTTTTCTACTGATCAAATTATATGGCTCTGAGATCTGATGACACGTATCTTTCATTGTCATTTTGCCCTTTGACTGTATTAGGAAGCTAAGTCACGAAAACTATGTTTCAAAACTGTAAATACATGGAAGCTACTTTGATTCGTTTCAGATCTTACTTCTTGGCACGAAGTCAGACTTTGAGTCTGACTGACATGAATGGGCAGAATCGGTAAGAGCCAATATTGCCACCAGACAGGAGCTGGGTCTCTTACAAACGGTCCTGCTCACACACAGCATCCTCAGGCAAACACCTGTCTTTGAGGGGCTGTTGAGTAAATATGCGTTTTACCAAAAGCTGTGCATTTTTCACTTTGGTTTTATAAAGGGGGTTGATAATCACTGGAACCTAGCCTAGCGCTGAGGTAAAGTTACAAGGCAACAGGTGCACATGTCTGGGCTTTCTGGTTGGTGAAGGATTGCCATTTGTTTTTTGCACACTTGGCGGGAAATGGAGTCAGAATAATTAATTGATTAACCTTGGTCCATCGCCTTCCCCAGAAAATCCACTTTATGCCGACATTACAGATAGATGGAAGCAAAAATAAGAGTTCAGCAAGCAGCATCACTAATGGGACCTCGAGAAGCCAGGGCAGAATGCTCACGGGAGCTAGGACACCACGTGAGTGTCAGCTGAGAGCAGCCAATTGTTAGGTGCTGATGGGAAGCTCAAGGTTGGTTTGGTGGCTGGTCCTAGATATTTAGAAGCAGTGGCAGGCTGAATGCCTTAGACCTGAATTTCTAACCCCTTGTCCATAGTAACAGCCACTTTCCCAGAGACTCAATCTGTGTTCAGAGCCACACTCATGCAGACCTTGTCTGCCTCTGCATTTGCAGGGCCATCCTCAAGAGGAAGGGTTACCCTGACCCCCTCCTCATTTGTCCAGAGTCTCCTTCTGCTCCTCGGAGCGTGAGGAAGATTTCTGTTTGAAGAGAGAGGCTCCAATGACCCCTAGAATCTCAGAGTAGTTGCCAAGCTTTCTGTCAGTGAGATTTAAAAGCCATTTACTTGTGTTTATTTTATATTTAATGAGTTGGTTAATGCCAAAGGCAGGGCTGATGTCTCGTTTATTTTGGATCCTGAACCTTTGCACTCAATTCCACGTGAAATGTAGAATCAGGAATATAGACCATCACACGCCCTCAGGAAGATCCCCTTCAAGCTGCGGGCAATGGACCTTCACGGTCAGGCCAAAAGATCCACGGTCCATGGGTGCTTCATTCTGGGTGGCAGCTTCACGCTGCGGTCACAGCAGAGTTACCAGCCCACAGCGAGAGATCTTGCCAAGGACCGCGTGGGAAAGTGTCCTCGGCAGGCAGCTCAAAGGCTCACTTTCCCAGCGATCCCACAGAAGAAGTTAGAACATCACAACCAGGGGATAGAAGCAGCAACTTCCACACAAGGGCAGAAGGAACTCAGGGCGGGCCAGAGGGAATCAGGCTGTCGTCCGGCAGCTTGAGGACCCTCCTCCTCCCGTCCTGCCCTCACTGATACAGGGATGGGGGAGCGGAGCTGTGCTGGTGGGAGGGTTGTTAGTTTGCTGGAACTGTGTGTGGAGGCCAAGTGAGCTTGACCAGCCAGTGTGACTTTAGGAAACCATCTTTGAGGCTGTCACCAGTAGTGACAACAGGCAGGTGTCCCCGGAACTTTGAGAGTGACAAATTAAAGGAATCTGTGGTGGCTGAGAGCGGGTATTTTAGTCACTCAAAGATGCCAGAGCAGCTCTCACACCTGGCCTAGAAGTCTCAACAGGGTGCTGGTACCATCACACGGCTCTTCCCTAAGTTTTCCTGGTCCAGGGGATTCTGAAAGTTGGCCTGGATGGAGGCTCCTCAAAAAGAATTCCATGGACCCGTAACTTTGGGAAGTCCTGCATGCTTCACTCCTCTTCCCAAAGCCCAGCAGCCTGTAGAAGGGTCCGGAGGGAACTGCAGTGAAGAATTCTGGTTGTGTTTAACACCGCCCTCCCCGAAGGTCTATTTCTGGTCACTTTTTGGGAAGTGCGGCTCTGATCTCTGGGAGGAAGCCCCAGCCAGGGGTGAGCAATCGTGATCCACAGCAGTGGTGCGTTCATGGTGAAGAAGATGAAGGACCTTCTCCATGTGGTGGGGGAGGCTGGGGCAGAACGATGGGACTGGGGCTTAAAGGGTTAAAGGAGGTGTAGAGAGGGTGTCTCAGACCAGCTACCACAGGCGTTAGCAAGAGGCACCCCATTTCTTTGGACTCATTTTCCAAACCTGCATTCATGGTTGGATGGGGTGGATCAAGGTGAGAGGCGGGAACGCAGACTCTAGTCCTGGCTTCACCACAATACCACATAGTACAGGGGTTCCAGGACGCTCCCTGTGCCAGGCAGGGCACCCCACTTCCATCTGCCAGCTTCACCTTTCCGCGGCAACTCCTCTCAACTACAGTTGCCTCCCAGCACATTAAGCACACTCACCCCAGGGGTCCAACTGCCCCTGACTCTATATATGCATTCACTTTAGACTATGATCTCATGTCAGGAAGAATAGATATTATTTATTTCTACCACTTTCTTAGAAATGGACAAGTGAGTTATAGCATCTAAAGTTACTCAGTTTCAAGAAAGGGGAAGAATCTGGCTCAGTTCCACAATGTTCTTGGAATTGAGATAATAAAAATGTACCTGCGGCCTCCCTTCATCTGCACTGACGGCACTGTCTTTGGAGGGAAAGGCCCAGGCCACAGCTTTGACTATGATCCTGCTCTCCCTCAAAACACTGCTGATCGGGGACCGATGGGGCCACCTGGTCCCAAGCTCTTTGGCCCAGCTCAGAAAGAGCAGTCACCTTAATCGCATTGTTAGTTTTCCTGGACAGGCTGCAGGTTCTATTAAGGATCAAAAGGGGTTGAGCAGTGACTTCCCATCCAACCTCTTCTGATCTTGTTGGGTGGGTCAAGTTCATTCTTCTTGACCTATCGAATCTATTCACCCTTAGTTGTCCTCAGTCATGCTCCTTTACCTTCTTAGAACATTCTAGATGACTCTTCCCCCTACTTCCTTTATGAAGCTCCCCGCCCGATTCTTTCCCTTCTTCCTCGTTTCTTGCCCCTTTACCAATCCCCAACCTTTGTCTTCTCCAATCGTCCAGATTCCAGGCCTCATGGAGCTCCGTGAATCTCAGTCAAGTCCAAGGTCAGTCTCTCTCTTTGGGGTTTGCTTGGGAGTACTGTAAATGAAATATTGTTGTCTTAATTACTTCTGGTTAACATTTTTACACCTAATAAAGTCTCAAAGGGATAGCGTTTTCTTGGTGTAGGGGAGGGGCACCCTTCCAGATGACTTGCCAGCAATTAAAGCGGCTTGTTAGTCGGAGGCCCGGGACGGGGCCGAGGACAGCTGGAGAGCTCTTCTTTGCAAGCAGCTCTGGTTAACATCAAGCAGGAAAGCTCTCTGTAAACACATGAATAATTGATCGTCCTGCGCTCACATAGCTACCGAGCATCTGAGCCCATATGACTCATTTGCGAGCCATCCCTGTCGTCTGGATGCCATAACATTGGAGGAATGATGATCGTTTCTTGGAGATTCTTCTGTGGCCGGAGTTGCCAAGACCAAGGCTGTAATGGTTTGTTATGATGACCTTTGTTATTCCATTAGGCTCAATTGCTTTAAAAAATGATGTGTGCATACTTTTGGAACGTTTTTACCCTTTACGTTGACCTGACATCATAGTTTATATTACAAAATGTATTAATGACAGAGGAGTGTTTTCATGTCCCAAGGACAAATTTTAACAACCTTAATCTGCCCTTAGTCATCATAAATATAAATGTATTGGTCAAACAGATCTCGTTAATGTGGCCAAGATAAATGCAAGCCTATATTTTAAGGCGGTTGAAGTCCTAGAGGAGATATTTGGAGCTTTTTGTGGGGCTAAGAGATCTTGTATGCGTGGTATCAGAAGGCTGAGAAAATTAACATGTTTCCCCCTCTGGTTCTGTGTTGGACAGATATAAACGTCTTAGGGATGTCGAGTAAGATTGTTCACGTAGTTTCTGGACACCATTAATGCCTTAGGGTGAGTCTTAGTTCTTAAAGCCATATCCTTCTTGTTAGGCTCAAAGGGCTTTTGAAAAGAAACAAAATACAGATTTCAATCTCAACAACTTGTGGTTCTACCATATTTCCCTGTATTACGCTGTGTTTTCAAGTTTTAATTACATGAATCCCGCCCGCCCCCAACATCTTGCTTCCTGTGGGAGGAGTCCCCTTTCCACAGATGTGTCTGATGTTTAGCATTATTCCTGTTGGTAATCCATGTGTTGGCAGGTGATGCTCTGGGCATGAGCCAGAGGACCACTGAAGTACTTTGTCTTCCTCTGCGTTACACTGAGCTCAGAAGTGTGTACCTTTATCAGTATTATCCACGTTTCAAGCTTCTCGGGCAGAAAATAAATGCTTGTTGGAAGAAACTCTTTTAAATCATGTTTTTATTTTGAACCATGAAAATGTGTGTGGGGCAGTAATGTCTCACCTGCTCCTCTCCGAGGGAGCGGACTGTTTACAGGGGTGAGTTCGTCTCCCCCCAGAGATGGTAAACATGGTGCCATAATTAACCTCCGTTTGGATTACAGTCTCCTGGCAATGACTGATGAGCTCTTCAAATAAAACCATTTACCCTTCTTCCCTTAGAGGAATCTCCTAAGAAGACTCTTTTTTCTCAGTCTGCTCTGGCTTTTGGCAGCATCACGTACTGGGCTTCAGAAATGTGGTTTTTGCCTGAAACTTCTTTGGGACTGAGGACTGGATTATTTGCTAAATGTGTGGGTGTGAGGACAGTGTTGTGATAATATCCTGTGTGGTTTAGACTTTCTGACCTATGTAAAAAGTGAGGTACGTACACCCACGTTCTTAGCTGCGTTGTCTCAATAGCCAAAAGGTGGAAGGAACCAAAGTGCCCATTGACAGACAGACAGATTAAAAAAAAAGTGTCCTTCTGTCTGTACAATGGAATATTATTCAGCCTTAAAAAGAAAAAAAAACTCTGACACATGCTACAACATGAATGGTCCTTAAGGATATTTTACTAAATGAAATCAGCCAGTCACAAGAGGACAGGTGCTGTGTGATCCCAGCCATACGCGGTATCCAGTGTAGTCAAGCTCACAGAAACAGAAAGAAGAATTGTGGTGGCCAGGGGCTGAGGGAGAGCGAATGGTAGTTATGGCAGTTTAATGGGTGCAGGGTGTCAGTTTTGCAAGATGAAAAGAGTTTTGGAGACGGATGGTGATGATGGTTGCACAATGAGGTCAAAATACTTAATACGATGGAACTGTATACTTACAAATGGTTAAGAGGGTAAATTTTAAGTTATGTGTATTTTATCACAATTCAAAATAAAAATAAAAGAAAAAAAAGTAAAAAAGTGAGGCCCAACAGAGGCTTGGAGTTGAATGAATTCAAACTCTAAGGCCCTCTCCTGGAAAGCCAGTCCAGGCTGCAGCTGCTGACAGCTTCCCAACCCTGCCCAGAGCACCAAGAATTCTTGTTGAGATTAACGAGAATAAGAAATTGCAGTGTCCTATCTTTTAACTTAATCTTGATTGAGGGTGAGATGATTTAACTTCAGGCTTTCATTTCTTATTATAACTTTGTTAGGGCTTAATTTGTTAAAGGGATTGGATTTTGGACTTGGGACTCCCTGGCAGTTTGATGCTGAGAAGGTTAGGTTCAAGTGTAGAACATCTTACTGTTGGCATTTCATTGCTGGGGTACTTTTTTGATGTCAGAAATTGTGATATCATGATTTTACTGCATAACCTCAGATGGGCTATGTTGGCCGATGTAGCTGGAAATCATTTAAGATGGAAAATTGAAGAGGAGCTGCGTTTTTCGTCTTGACTATGGAAAGGCCTTGAAAAGCATAAACATAATGTACTTTACTGGCCCATCTCAGAAACTCAGAGGGCGAACGTCCACACTGCCTGCCCAGGAAGACCTGTGATGGAGCAGTGGCCGCCTCGGAGGTGGAGGCTGGCTCCCTCTCTGAAGATTCTGTGTCCCTTCTGGTTGACTACAGGCATCATGGTGAAGCCTAATGGGCTCAAAGTACAAAAACTTGAGGAATTTGGGGGCAGGAAGAGTAACTTCCATCAAGCTGCTGCAGTATTATAGTCACACTTATCCCCAGTGCATCTGGAGAAGTGGCATTAATTAGTCTTGACCCCTCCCGCCTCCTCCCATTCTCCTACCAGGAGAGCAATGGTTGGTACATTTGGGAGTAGCAGCTGAGCTTTGCTCCTCCTCCCCCCACTTTCTTCCTGGGCTCTGCCTGCCTTTAAGGTGCGGGGCTCCTTGGTCCAAGTGGTGAGCTTGGCAGAAAAACCTGCCCTAGCTGGGAGACACTCACAGTTATCCAGTGCCACTGAGGCTTGGTAGATAAAACCTGTATTAGAAATTCCATTGCTTCTGTGTTCTTAAAAACACATCCTGCAGCCTAGCTTTTATCAGTAATAAAACAGATAATTTGATCTCAAAAAAACCCCAACTTTTAATCCAGAACTGTGTCCACGTTCTAATGGTGCTTTGCCTTTGCTGGGTGCCATGATGTCTGTGGAACGAGTTTATCCACTGCAGGTTATTTGATCCTCCTGACAAGCCAGTGATGTTGGGATGGATGGGAAAGCCTTTTGTAAGCCGCCTTAGTATTATAATCATACTTGCCCCTGGTTCCATAACTCATGTCAGTGAGGTTTGAAAAGGTTAAGTAACTTGCCCACGTTTTCGGTGATGGGCTGGAACAGAACTCCAGGCTTTTGACTCCTGGCAATGTGCTGCTAAAAATAAGCGGGCAAGAATTCATTCAGAGAGTGGTAGTATCCTCAACTGGAATCAGATTTAAGGCTATAATCTTGTTTTGAAATCTTGTTTGCTTATGACTTAATGAAGGGAACTGTAAGGCCGGTGTGTGTGTAGGCTGCAGTGTGCATGTCAATCACCTGAGTGAGTGGATATTCCGGTAGCTGATACCCTGATATCCCAATGCAGTGTGTCTGCAGTGGGCCTGAGGAACCCTCATTTTTATAAGGGCCCCAGACTGTTCTCAACTCTGATTTACTGTAGACCAAGTTCTCACTCACCGCTTCTCACTTTAATGGTGTGTAAAGAAATCCCGGAGTGAAAAATCCTGGCTTTCTTTGAGAACTGGAGCTCACTAGACTACATTGTGGTTGAACATGGATGTGTTCCCTTTGGGTGATGGGTTCATGCTGATCCAAACACGGTTCCCCCGGCCCTCAGAGGACCACGGTGACTACACCTGGATGCAGTGGACGATTGCCTGTGTCCTGAAAGAGAGCGGAGCTCTGAAGGCACAACATGGATGGACCCCCAAGCAATTGGTTAACTGTCCCACCTCAGGAACTCATCCTGAATTAATTGGGCAGGAAGGGGCAATGCTTGGGGCTTAACAATTGTGTGCAAATTGTGTAATAAATGCCTGTGGGGAATGTTTGAGTTGGGAGAATAACAAGAAAGTATGTTTTGTAAGAATATTTGCTTCTTTTAAAAATCAACCAGTGCCTTTTAATGAATCAACAAATAAGAAGGAAGGCCAAAATACAGTACTAACAATGTAAAGAACGTGGGAGTCAATAGTATGGATTTTTTGTTTTGAGTTATTTTGTTTTTATTTTAAAGACAAGGTAAGGATTAGGAGTGCTGGTGCGGGATGACCACGTTCTTGAAGAGCTCCAGGAGATTCTGTGTCAAATGGTTTTCCTCTCTTTCCATCTCCTAGCCAAGCTTCAGAGGAAACTCTTTTCATGTGAACTGGAAAAGATGAATTTCAAACTTCATTGAGAGCTTTAAAACCTTAAATCCTTCTTGAAAATAACCTGCCTCTCAGGAATCTTTGGTCCTAAAGAATTATAAAGTGTTTTTTTTTTTCTTCTTGGGCTGTGGAATGGCTGTATTATTAACTATGATTACTTAAGTCTCTGAATAGAAGGATGTAATAAATCTGAAAGTATTTGTTCTGGTTTGTGACTAAGCAAAACTGTATAATATTAAATCAGATGTTGTTATAAACATGTGAAATGGCACATTTTTTTCCCAACTTGGGGCATTGTAGCATGAAGCTTCTGGGAATCTTAAAAAAAAAAAAAGTTTTTGCATTCTTGGATGCCGAGTCTGGTTTCTGCTAGGTTTTCTTCTTTGTGAGCATGAATGCTAAATAAAAGTGCTTCATTTAGATCTTTGTGTTTTCCCAGTGAGTTCGCAAGGCTGAGTAGAGACATTCTTACTCCTCTGCAGGCTGTTTTATGGGGCGGAACTGGAGACCTGGGCTGTGTGTCTGTGTGTCTGTCTGTGTGTCCGTGTGTGTCTGTTGGGTGGAGAGGATGAATGGCTTCCTAGTACTCTAGCATGTTTGGGTTGGAAGGGCTCTTAGAACAAGCTTGTTCATCAGCCTCCTCAGGACACTGGGGAAAGCTGCATGTTTGCTTCCGGGATGTGGTCTTGCTGGCCTTCAGTTTCCACCTCAAAGTGGTGGCAATGCCACTGTATGATGTACAAAACAATAAGGAAAAACCACAAAGAAGTCACGACATGCAGAGCGCCAAAAAGTGATTATGGTTTTTTTTGTCTTGGTGCTTAGGGGTAATTTTTCTTTCCATAGTTTCCAAATATATTATTTTTTTAATGAAGAAAATAAATTTATATTAAAATTAAATTTATATTAAAACCAAAAGTACAGCTTCAAAGTGTTTGTGTATTTAATAATCACCTTTAAAAAAGATGATTTAGGATGTGGATAGCATTCTACAAATTGTTTAGAGCTGCACTGTCCAATGTGGTAACCATTTAGTCACGTGGGACTCCTGAAATGAGCTGGTACTAGGGGAGATGTGCTGTATGGGGGAGATACACACCCGATTTCAAAGACTAAGTGCAAATAAAAGAGTGTAAGATAGCTCAGTGATCATTGTATGATGAAGATGTGCTGAAAGGATAACAGTTTGAATATATTGGGTTAAATAAATTATTAAATTACTTGCACCTGTTTGATTTTACCTTTTTAGTGCGGCTGCTAGAAAATTTTAAATTACATATGTGGGTCTTGTGTGAAGGAGAAAAGATTAGCACTCACTTTGACAAGAATGGAGGAGGCCTGGCATGAAAAGATGTTCAATGTCACTAATTATCAGAGAAATGCAGCATACAATCTGAAGAAAACTCAAATTTGAAAAGATACTTGCACCCCTATGTTCACAGAAGCACTATTTACAATAGCCAAGACATGGAAGCAACCTAAATGTCTACTGACAGATGACTGGATAGATAAGTTGTGAGATAGATATATATATACACACACACACACACACATACATATACATGCAATGGACTACTACTCAGCCATAAAAAAGAATGAAATAATGTCATTTGCAGCAACATGGATGGACCTAGAGATTATCATACTAAGTGAAGTAAACCAGACAGAGAAAGACAAATACCATATGATATCACTCATATGTGGAATCAAAAAAAAAATGACAAAAATGAATTTATTTATAAAACAAAGACAGACTCACAGACATCGAAAACAAACTTATGGTTACCAGGGGGGAAGGGAGGGTGATAAATTGGGAGTTTGGGATTTGCAGATACACACTACTATACATAAAATGATAAACAACAAGGTCCTACTGTATAGCACAGGGAACTTATATTCAGTATCTTGTAGTAACCCATAATGAAAAAGAATATGAAAAAGAATATATATGTGTGTGTGTGTGTGTGTATAACTGAATCACCATGCTGCACACCAGAGACTAACACAACATTGTAAATCACCTATACTTCAATTAAAAAAAAAAAAAGAACGGACAACACACATATAGTTAAGGCATTGCCACCTACTTGGTGGCATCTGGACATGGCTTTGAGAAAGGAGAGTGGCTGCTTAATTGGTACGAGGTATCCTTTGGGGGGGATATAAATGTGGATCTAGACAGTGGTGATGGTTAGTTACATGGTATTGTGAGTATACTAAATGTCACTAATGATAAGTTTTTTCATGTGTATTTTACCACATACACACAAAATTACATATACAGCTTGTGTTATACTTCTGTTTTCAGTGCCTGTTGGCTTGAAATAGTGTTTGCAGAAATAGAGAATAAAGTGTTAAGAGGTAAGGGTGGGCTGAAGACGGCTGGGAGAGGTTGGAAGTTTCTCTCTTTGGTGAAAATGTTAACTTATGTTTCAGTTTCCTGCCATCCTCATGAGCCCCCCCCCCACTGGGGGGGGGCCTCTGCTTCATGGGGCTCCTATCTCTTCACAACGCCTTTGTCTTATTTATCTCATTCCACTTTTTCTGCACGCTTGGCATTCTGCCCACTGCAAGGTTTCTCACCCAGATAACTCCTTCCCTAAAATTCCTCCCAGTGTATGTGGTGTTAAGGAGTTAGGGATCTGGACAGTTGAAAATAAAATAGAACACCCAGATCAGGCTCAACGCGCCCCCTGCCTCCCTGATATTGCTGATTGAGAGAAATTAAAGTCTTTTCTGGGCATCTCTGGAATCCAGCTTCTTAAATGTCAACCAATGAAGCGAAACTGTGGCGTTAGAAGTCAGGACAGTGGTTACTGGGGGCTGGCGGTGAGAGGAGGTGGGTGGGCACTGGGCTAGGGTCTAGGGAAGGGCCATTGGGGGTGGGACATGTCCTGAGCTGGGGGCTGATGCCCTCAGATGTCCACTTGGTGACACTTCATTGAGCCTGGGACCTGTGTGCTTTTCTGAATGTGCATTACCCATCAATACAAAGTTAAAAACCAAAAAACCAAGTCACCCTGTGAGGTGGATACTTCTTAGAGCGTTGAGCTAACCATCCTGGAATGAGGGAGTGCAGTGGGGTGGGCGCGTGTGCCAGGAGGGCGGTTGCCGGGACGCTGTGTCCCCTTCCTGCAGGACCTGGGTTAACAAGGCCCGTTGAGAAGGCCCAGACGATGAGGTGGCCTCTGGAGGTCCCGCCCGACAGCCCTCAGACTAGAGATCTGTGAGTGAGCGACCCACCACAGGCAATTCACCTTCGTCCCTTATCTCTTGTCTCTGAGTTTGGGGGACCCACACACTTTGAGACCAGGAGCCCGGATGTGAGAGTGAGTGTTTCTCATCAAGAGGCTGGCTTGGCGGAGGGTGGGCTTAGGTGAGACACTCAGGGGCAGTCACATTCATGGGAGAGATCAGAATTCCCCTGCTGTAAATAGACACAGGAGAGGGGGGGAGGGACAACTCCGGGGCCACCAGGCCCTGCGGTTATCGCCTACGGAAATCCTGTGTGGTGGTAAATACAGCCCTCAGCAAAGCCTGGAGAAGAGATTACGGGGGAGCCCAGTGGGGCTGAGGAGGCTAATGTGGGAGGTTATTAGCCAGATAGTGGCGGGAAACCAGAGGTCGGGGCTGGGGGTGGGATTTAGGTTGGAGGAGCACAAGCGGAAATGGGGGAGGAAAAATAAACAACCAGCGTTAGCAACCTCATTTGCTTCCTCCCTTACCACCCTTTGTTTTGTGCAGGGACTGAGGTCTCCCCTGAGATCTCTTTTGGAGACAAGAGCCTTGAGGCTGAGCTTGAAAACCAGGCCTGGCTCCCGCCTCCCTGCCTGGTACCCAGCACCCCGCAGTGAACAGCCACCCAGCCTTCAGGACGCGCTTCCCAGAGTCAGCCCGGGCAGGGTGCCCCCCACCCCCACTCCTCCCTCCACAAGCACAAAGAGCACGAGGCAATGGACCCAGCTGGAACCTCCCACACCCACACGCCCCAGGGGCACTGAATGCTGGGTCACTCTCGGGGAGCTGGGTCGAGGAAGCTCAGTAACAATGTTGTTGACCAGTGGGGAGGTTTTCCTTCTCTTGGATCACAATCGGAAATGATCAGGTTTGGTCCCACCCTCAAGTGCTGAGGTCTAGGACCGCCCGCTTGCTGGAGGGCAACGCTGCAGGTTCCGACGTCAACATCAACCGGTTCCCTTGGAAAAACATCAGCCTCACAAGATGGGAGAGAGGGAAGTGGCAGGTGGCCGGGAGAACTGCCTGTCCAGGCCCCGGCTTTGGCTGGGTGACCAGGGCAGGCTTCCTAACCTTAGTACAGACAGCCGCAGAATAGGTCCGAGGGTGACGATACAACATAGGTCATAGGATGCTGCTGTGGCCTCACGTGCATGAGAGGATCTGAGGGCAGGTGTGTAAAAAGCACTCTGCAAACTGCAGCGTTGCCTACGTGTTAGCTTTCTGGGGGAGCGGGGGCTGCCAGCCAGAGTGCAATGGGGGGTGTGGACAGAAAGTTGTTACCCAGCCCTCACAGAAGTCCGGTTTGCATACAGTTTACTTTTACATTAGAGAATTTTAAAGGAGAATTGTTACCTGGTGAAATCGGGTAACCCCCAGCACCGGCCAAGAGCTCACGCTGCCCTTACTTCAGGGAGAAGTGGCTCAGCAGGAAGCCCAGCCCTTGGGCTGGCATTCTGGGGCCCACCTCTGAAATCACTTTGTCCCCAGTCCTCCCGCGGGGCCTTTCTCCCCCGCTCAGCCACATGTCCGCACCAGAGAGGGGTCACCGCGCTGGACTCACCTCCCGCCCAGCCGTCAATTCCTCTACAAGTTATTTCTGCATTGCTGTTTCGACCCAGTCCAGTGAACTCCCTCTCTGCTCAACCTGCCTGTCCAGGCACAGCCCTCAGTCTGCAGAGGTGATGAGCCCAGGGAGTGTCAGGAGGGAGAGGAGGCCGGGAACAGCCGCGTTGGAAGACTGTCTTCTGCTTAGCTGCCCTCTGAATGGTCTCCATAAAGATTGTGAAGGATTAGAGGTGGGAAGACGTCTTAAGGCCGTTCACTAAATACTTACTGAGCACCTACCATGGGCTCTGTGATGTTGGCCGTGAGCAGAACACACAGGCAGCTGCAGTCAATGACGGAGCTTACCCTGCAGCAGGGAAGCCTGGCATTAAGCAGCTAATGACGCAAATCATTAATTGCAAGTGCGATAAATATGAAGGGGAAGATCAGGGTCCCAAGGGAACATTTCAGCTGAGCCCTGAAGGAAAACTTCCTCAGCACTTTGAAGCGTGTGGTGCTGGTTGGGGTCCGATGTGGGGAAAAGCAAAGGGAATATACATATGTACATATTGCTCCCTGGGAAGGGACTTAATGACATAGACAGTCCACCTCCACCCCCGCCCCACCCCCAACCCAATCCTCCCCCCTCCCCCAATACCTTTTCTCTCTGGAACTTGGCAAATGTAGTTTCTTGATGAGACACAGAGAGGCTGTGCTTCATTATGAAACGATCCCAGTTTGTCCCTTTTCTCATTAGATTTGTTAAACTTGCCTGTTCCGTTTGCCACCCCCACCCTCTCTCTCCCACGACGGGCCAAAGGGGAAACCCGAAGAAAACACACACCCTCAGAATTATAGTTGTTCTGACTCAGATGGATTTGAAGACTAGTATTTAATGGAGGTTTTCTTAGCATTCCCTGGGGACTTGAAGGACGTTTTTTTTCCCAACAGCCATTGAAGTCGGATTATAAAGATACATTTCTTTCTTCAAAGAAAAAAGGAAACACGCTGAACTCAAAGTTCTGATTATTCTAAAAGCAAAGCACCTGTTCCTACGCTTATATCTCCTTACACCTGCCTTTTCTCCCTCCTTCCCTGTTTCTTTACATCTCTGGTGTTGTGATAGGCCAAAATCGAGCTGCAGTTGACCTAGCTTCTGACCTTGCTGTGTGACTTTGGCCAAAGCATTTCCCCTCTCTCAGCCTCAGTCTCCTCAAATGGGAAAATGCAAGGGTGAATCTCAGGACCCAGGATTCCCTGGGACTCTGACAATTCCTGATTCTCAAGGGAGAACCTCCACAAATGGGCACAGCATTCAGAAGCTTCAGGTCCCACAGGAAAAGCCAGAGCTAAATAAAAATCGCCTTTCTTAGGAGGGAAACTGGAGGCACGGCCTCCCCGTCCTCAGCCATCACCTTGTTGGAGCCCCCACCTTTAGAATCAGGGAGGACCTCCTGCCCTGAGGCCGGCCTCCCTCTCTCCAGCTTGCCTCCTTCCACATTCATGTGCTGCACTTCCGGGCCCCTAGACCTCCAGAAATCCTTCCCTGGTTTCCTCAGGTACCCCTGCTGTTCCCCACACCCATCTCCACTCCTGTGAATGTCCAACCCAATAATCAAATGCCTCCAGGAGCCACGTCTGTAACACAAGTGAGAGATGATGTCCGGGTGAGGCGCACAGCCCTACACAGTATGACGGGTGGGGACCGGCCGCCTCAGGGCTTGCGCTCAATAGGAGGGAAATGAAGGTTCCACTGGCGCCAACCAGTCCAGTCATCCGGGAATAAGTGTGCAGTGTTGCCAGATGGTCTGCTGATCTTTGAAGAGAAGTCAGACATCAGTATTTTAAAGTCCAATGTAGTTCAGTTTTTAAAAATCACGACGTGGGCTAAAGACAAAAGTCTGCGGGTCGGATTTAACCTGTGGCTGCTGGTTTGCTACCTGGATGTGCAGACAAAGTATTGGGTCCTTTATAAATTCTACATGGCATTTACAAAACATGAAATACTTACCTGTGTGTTTATTCATTTGATAATTATCTATCACCTGCCATGAGCAGATACTACACAGGGAGCTGGGGAGAACAGGTAACCAAGATTTAACACATTCATAAATTAAAAAAAGCCATTGTGACATGATCGGTGCCCGGCTGGGTCAGCCTCTCTGTGCCCCCGTGCACACCTCCATCACCGCACTGCACACACTAGCTGGAAATTCACAGTTTGTGGGCTGTGTCTTCCTAGCTCCCTGATGTCCTACCCACCCGCTACCTGAACCATCCACTTCAGTCTAATAGAACCTGACACATTGTAGTGGCTCCAGAAAAGCATAAGGACTGACAAGTGAGCAAGCAGCTCCTTGATGGTGTGACATTCAGGGCTGCGAAGGCAAAGGAGGGTCTCCCTGTGCCCACCCTCTACATCCCTCCTCAACCCTGCCCTTAGAAACTCTTTTGTCAAAAAAAAAAAAAGTGAATGCTGTTTCAAATTAGACTAATTTATTTCTATCCGTTATCCACCTTCCCACCAAGAAAAAAAACAAAAACGTAGAGAAGCAAAACCATAGAAATCACTAAGAACAAAAGGATTATCTCTGGGAGTCAAGGTCACTCATTCATTCAAAAATGTCAAGATGAGTAACGTAACTCCACTGAACAGATGAGAGCCTTATAGGACAGATTTTAAAAATCAGTACTTATGTGAAATCTCAGAGTCATGGGAAAACCGTTAGTTTAGGAGTCAGATCACCTGCCTTCTCGTCCATCTCGGCAACTGTGAGATCTAGAGCAAGCTACTGCCTGCGTCTGGGCATCCGTCTCCCTCCCCTGTAAAAGGAGAGGTGATCAGAGGATTTCCAGTGGGATGTTCGGCTTTCAGAGTCTGTGATTCCTGGCAACTGGTTGCCTCTTCTGAGACCACCAAGCTTGGCAGGAAGAAAAGTAGAAATATGTTTGCCAGTCTCCTTCTCCAAGAGTGGCTGGAGCCCTGCTTTCCACAGGACCCAAGAATGAGTAAAGTTGACACTGGAATTCCTCCCTCTTTTCCTCATCCTTGAGAACGAAGGGACTGGCTCAAACATATTGAAATGCAGCAAAAACACAAGTGGACCACTCCAGAGCCCTGCTCAAGGTTTTAGCAGCACTTGGATGCTTGGCATATTTATCTGGATTTCAGTTTGTGCAGGCTGACACTCCGCACCTCTCCACTGACCCTGCAGCATTCTCTAACTGGGGCTTTGGAGCTCCCCAGTAGGAAAAGGAGCTTGGGGGTGCAAAGAGGGGTTTGGATGAAGAGCTGGGAAATGCTTCCTCAGGGGAAGGGGAAATCTGGCACCATCAAGAACGTTTAGTCTATAAAATCATTTTCCTCTGGGATTAAAGCTCCCTTGATGTACTATATTTATCACTCAGTGCGTCTCTTTAATTGTCTTATTCAGAACTTCCACTTCCTATGGTTGACTCTTGTGGCTCATGACCTGTCTCATTTCTCATATGGCTAATACATTGAATTTCAACTATTAGCATGCATTTATTAAAAACAAAACACAAATCACAACCGAGGAAAACTTGGTAAATAGCAAGCCCATGGTTTTCCTCTTAAATTTATTTAAGATCAGAGAAGTGTTTTAAAAGTTGCTAATGAGGCTTCCACACATTTGAAAGAAATGTCTTGGAGCAAACCCACAACTTGGAGTTTCCTAAATAAGGTGACAATCATGCTTTAAAAGATTCTTTTTCCACAAAAGAGGGTAAACTAGCCCAGGGTGCCAGCTTCCATCCAGAGCCCAGTCTTGGAGAAATGAGAGGGAGCTGATGAATGCCAGAACCTAAGAGAGAAACTGTAGGGACACCATGATCTAAATGACATTTGTGTGCTGGAGAGGGTGTGGAGAAAAGGGAACCCTCCTACATTGTTGGTGGGAATGCAGTTTGGTGCAATCACTATGGAAAACAGTATGGAGATTCCTCAAAAAACTAAAAATAGATTTACCCTATGATCCAGCAATCCCACTCCTGGGAGTATATCTGGAGGGAACTCAAATTTGAAAAGATACATGCACCCCAGTGTTCACAGCAGCAGTATATACAAGAGCCAAGACAGGAAAACAATCTAAATGTCCATTGACGAGAGGACTGGATAAAGAAGTTGTGGTATATTTATACAGTGGAATACTACTCAGCCATAAAAAAGAATGAAATAATGCCATTTGCACCAACATGGATGGACCTGGAGTTCATCATTCTCAGTGAAGTAAGCCAGAAAGAGAAAGAAAAATACCATATGATATCACTTATGTGGAATCTAAAAAAAACAAAATAGAAGACACTAAGGAACTCACCTACAAAACAGAAACAGACTTGCAGTCATAGTAAATAATCTATGGTTATGGGGGAAAGGGATGGGAAGGGATAAATTTAGGAGTTTGAGATTTGCAAATATTAACTACTATATGTAAAATAGATATACAATAAGTTTCTTCTTCTGTATAGCACAGGGCAATATATTCAATATCTTGTAATAACCTTTAATGAAAAAGAATATGAAGATGAATATATGTATGTATATGTATGACTGGGACATCATGCTGTACACCAGAGATTGACACATTGTAACCAACTATATTTCAATAAAAAAATTTTTTTAAATGACATTTGTAGAACATTACAACCAATATCTATAGATTACACTGTGTCTTTACGTTTGAAGCATTTTCTAAAATAGACTATATACCGGGCCATGTAAGTCCAAATATACTTCAAAAGATTGAAATATTACACAGTATTTTTCTATCACAACAATAATGAATAATAACTATTATAATTATTGTTAATTATATTAGATAAATAAGTTTCCTACTTTTATTGAAGTATAGTTGATTAACAATATTATATTAGTTTCAGATGTCCAGCATAGTGATTCAGTTTCTTTAATAGAATATACTCTATTTAAAGTTATTACAAAATAATGGATATATTTCCCTGTGCTGTACAATATATCCTTGTTGCTTATTTATTTTACACATAGTAGTTTGTATCTCTTAATCCCATACCCCTATTTGCCCCTCTCTTCTTCCCTCTCTCCACTGGTAACTACTAGTTTGTTCTTAATATCTGTGAGTCTGTTTCTATTTTGTTATTTACATTTGTATGTTTTATTTTTTAAGGTTTCACATATAAGTGATGACATGGAGTATCTGTCTTTCTCCATCTGACTTATTTCACTAAGCATAATACCCTCTAGGTCCACCCACATTGTTGCAAATTATTTCATTCCTTTCTAAGGCTGAGTAGTTTTCCATTTTATATATATACATATATATATCTCACATCTTCTTTATCCATTCATCTGTTCATGGACACTTAGGTTGCTCTCATACCTTGGCTATTGTAAATAATGCTGCTATAAACATTGGTGTGTGTGTATCTTTTCAAATAATAGTGAGTAGTTCTCTTTTGGCTATATACCCAGGAGTGGAATTGCTGGGTCATATGGTAGTTCTATTTTTAGTTTTTTAAGAAACTTCCATACCATTTTCCACAGTGGCTGCACCAATTTACATTCCCACGAACAGTATATGAGGATTCTCTTTTCTAACTCATTCTTTTACATACACTTACTGAAGAGACCGTCTTTCCTCCATTGTGTATTCTTGCCTCCTTTGTCATAGATTATTTGACACTAAGTGCATGAGTTTACTTCTAGGGTCTCAATTCTGTTTCATTGTTCTATGTGTCTGTTTTTGTGCTAGTACCATATTGTCTTGATTACTGTAGCTTTATAGTATAATCTGAAGCCAGGGAGTGATATGTCCAGGTTTGTTCTATTTTTTCAAGTTTGCTTTGGCACTTCAGGGTCTTTTATTGTTTCACATAAATTTTAGGATTATTCATTTAGTTCTATGAAAACATATCATGGGCATTTTGATAGGGATTGCATTGAATCTGTAGATTGCTTTGGGTAGTATGACTGTTTTAACAATATTAATTCTTTCAATTTGAGAATGAGATATTTTTCCATTTGTTTGTATTGTCTTCAAATTCCTTCACCAGTGTTTTATAGTTTTCAGAATATAGGTCTTTTACCTCCTTGGTTAAACTTATTCCTGGGTATTTTATTCTTTTTGATGTAATTTTAAATGGGATTTTTTTCTTGCTTTCTCTTTCTGATAGTTTATTACTAGTGTATAGAAAAGCAACAGACTTCTGTATATTAATCTTGTATCCTGCAACTTTACTGAATTCATTTATTAGTTCTAGTAGTTTTTTTGGGTAGAGACTTTAGGGTTTTCTGTATATAAAGTCATGTCTTCTGCAAATAGTGACAGTTTAATGTCTTCCCTTCCAATTTGGATGCCTTTTCTTTCTCTTATGTGATTGATGTGGCTAGGACTTCCACTATGTTAAGTAGAAGTGGCGAGAGTGGGCATTCTTGTTTTATTCCTGAATTTAGAGGAAAGACTTCAGCTTTTCACCACTGAGTGTGATGTAGGCTTTGGGTTTGTCGTAAATGGCCTTTATTATGTTGAGAAATGCTCCCCCTATACTAACTTTGTTGAGAATTTTTTTTTCATGAATGGAAGGTGAATTTTGTAAAATGCTTTTTCCGCATCTATTGAGATGATTATTTGATGTCTATCCTTCCTTTTGTTAATGTAGTATATCACTTTGATTGATTTGTGAATATTGAACCATCCTTGCATCCATGGAGTAAACCCTACTTGATCATGACTGTATGATCCTTTTTATATATTGGGGAATTTAATTTGTAAGCATTTTTGTTGAGGATTTTTGCATCTATATTCATTAGAGATATTGGCCTGTAATTCTCTTTTTTTTGTACTGTATTTGTCTGGTTTTGGTATCAGGGTAGTGCTGGCCTCATAGAGTGAATTTGGGATTGTTCCACCCGCTTCAGTTTTTTTGAATAGTTCGAGAAAGATAAGTATTATCTCTTCTTTATATGTTTGGTATTTTCTCCTGTGAAGCCATCCAGTCCTATACTTTTGTTTGCCAGGGAGTTTTTTCTTATTACAAATTCAATTTCACTACTAGTGATTATTTTATTCAGATCATTTATTTCTTCTTGATTTGGTCTTGGCAGATTGTATGTTTCTAGAAATGTGACCATTTCTTCTAAGTTGTTCAGTTTGTTGGCATATAACTATTTGTAGTACTCCCTTATGGTTTTTTGCATCTCTGTGATTTCAGTTTTCATTTCTTCTCTTTCATTTCTTATTTTGTTTCTTTTGGTCCTCTCTCTTTTCTTCTTGGTGAGCCTAGCTAAAGATTTATCAATTTTGTATATCTTATCAAAAAACCATCTCTTGATTTTGTTAATCTTTTATATTGTTTTTATCTCTATTTTGTTTATTTCCTCTCTGAACTTTATTATTTCTTTCCTGTGCTGACTTTGAACTTTGTTTTTCTTTTTCTAATTCCCTTAGATGGTAGGCTAGATTATTTATTTGAGATTTTTTGTTGTTGTTCCTTGAGGTAGGCTTGTATCACTATAAATTTTCCCCCTTAGAACTGCTTTTGCTGCATTTTAGATTTTGGAGTGTTGTGTTTCCATTTTCATTTGTCTTGAGGTGTTTTCTGATATTCTCTTTGATTTCCTATTGACCCACTGGCTTGTTAGTAGCATTTTGCTTTGTCTCCATGTGTTGTGCTTTTTCCATTTTTTTCCCTGTGATTGATTTCTATTTTCATCCTGCTATGGTCAGAAAAAAATGTTTGTTCTAACTTCTATCCTCTTAAATTTGTTGAGAACTGCTTTTTGGCCTACCTTGTGATCCATCCTGGAAAACGTTCCAAGTGCACTTGAAAAGAATGTGTATTCTTCTGTTTTTGAATGGAATGACCTGTAAATATCTACTAAGTCCAGCTAGTCTATTGTGTGTCGCTTAAGATCAATGTTGTCTTATTGACTTTCTGTCTGGATGATCTGCTCATTGATGTAAGTAGGGTGTTAAAGTCCCCAACTATTATTGTATTATTGTCAGTCTCTCCCTTTGTGTTTGTTAATAATTGCTTTATATATTTAGGTGCTCCTGTATTAAATGCACATATGTTAAGAGTGTAATATCCCCCTCTTTTATTCATCTCTTTATCATTCTATAATGCCCTTTTTTTGCCTTTTGTTATAGCCTTTAAAACAAAATCTATTTTGTCTGATATAAGTATTGTTACTCCTGCCTTCTTGTTGTTTCCTTTGGCATGAAGTATCTTTTTCTATCCTGTCACTTTCAATCTGTGTCTTTAGCTCTTAAGTCTCTTGCAAGCAGCATATAGATGGGCTTACATTTTAACCTGATAAGCTACCTCATTTCATTTGATTGGGGCATTTATTACATTGATGTTTAAAGTAATTATTGATAGGTATATACTTATTGCCATTTTGTTACTTGTTTTCCAGTTGTTTTTGTAGTTATTCTCCGTTTTTTCCCTTCTTCTTTTAGTTTCTTCCCTTGTGGGTTGATGATTTTCTTTAGTGGCATACTTGTTTTCCTTTCTCTCTAGTTTTTGTGTACCTGTCATAGGTTTTTGATTTGTGGATAGCATGGGGTTTATATATGTTGTCCTATAATTGTATCTACTTCTTTTAAACAGGTAGCCCTTTAAGTTCAAACACATCCTAAAAGATCTATTTTTTTTTTTTTTACTCCCCTACTTCACAATTGGTGTTCAGTTTCCATTGTTGGAGTTACAAATATAACAAGAAGGCAGAATTGAGATTAGAGGTACCAGTATAAACATGTGATAAATATATTATATATCACTTATTATATGTATTTTCTAGCCTCTGTCCTCTGAAAGCCATGGCACACTTATAACAATGATTCCATCTAATGTCCAGATTTTGGTTTCTGAATATAATTTTCCAAGAAAGCAAATCAGGGTTTCTTTGAGGAAAGGCTGATTCCAAGGCTGAGACAGGAAATGCCTAAGATGAATCTGGAGCATCTTATTGTGACAGAAATTCAAGAAGTGTTCAGTCTATAATGGTGATATGTCAAAATAATATATTGGAGCTAGTTTGAAGTAGCTGCCACTGGCTACTGTGACAATTTTATAACCAAGATAAAGAATAATCACAAAGGATTATAAATCAATAAAAAATGTTAAAAAAAAAAGAATAATCACAAAGGATTAAATTCATTCATTAAAATAAGAATCCACCAGTCCATATTAATATTAATAAACAAACGAATTAATAAATGTAGACAAAGAGCAAGCCAAGATCCTCCTTACAACAGAAGGAATGATGGAATTAGGAAATAATCAATTGATGCTAAAACTGAATAGGTGAAAAATTTGGT
This sequence comes from Camelus ferus, assembly GCF_009834535.1. Classification (NCBI taxonomy): domain Eukaryota; kingdom Metazoa; phylum Chordata; class Mammalia; order Artiodactyla; family Camelidae; genus Camelus; species Camelus ferus. The sequence goes on along the minus strand of NC_045718.1, from coordinate 33,300,690 downwards.
GGGGAACAGAATATTTACATAGTTTCAATAAATCTTCCAATATATTAGTTATTTATGAAGGAAAAATACTACCATTATAGTGGAGAAATATGCTGGGTACCACCTCACATCAAGGAAACTTAGAGAAACCCAAATTGGAGAACATTCTACGAAATAACTAATCTGTACTCTTCAAAAACATTGACGCTGACAAAAGGGGCTGAAGAAATATTCCAAATAAAAGGAGATTAAAAAGACATGGCAGAAAGGGAGGATATAGCTTAAGTGGTAAAACCCATGCTTAGCATGCATGAGGTTCTGGGTTCAATCCCCAGTATCTCCTTTAAGAATAAATAAATAAACCTAATTACCTCCCCCAACCAAACAAAAGAGTAAAAAAAAAAATAATAATAAAAAGACATGGCAGCACAAAAAAATGCATGGTCCTGGATTGAATGCTGGGCTGAGGAAGCACAATAACCCTATGTCCATTATTGGGACATCCAGTGAAATTCCAATATGCACTCTATTAAATAACAGCATGATATCAATGTGAAATATCCTGATCTTGGTAATAGAACTATCATACCTAAAATAATATTTTTTCTCTTTAGGGAAAAAAAATTTAAGTGTGAAGGGGCTTGATCATAATCTCCAACTTACTCTTAAATGATTTAAAAAGGCACACATATAAATATAGATAAGTAGACAATGAGAAAGCAAACGAGACAAAATGTAATCGGTGAATCTGGGTAGGACTAATGAGAGTTCCTTGCACTATTCTTTCAATTTTTCTGTAAGTTTCAAATTATATCAGAATGATAAGTTATCAACAAAATAAATGGGGAAAGGACTGATTGTATAGTAGGAGTAATTAAAATAGTGGGGAGTTAAATGCAATTCTGTGTTCATTCTTAAGGGAATGGATAAGTATAAGATGGTATATATAAATCACAGAATATAATGTAGTAGTTAGAATTAAAAACATATATATACATATAACAGTATGACGAGAGCTTTAAAATATGCTCTTGAGTAAGTAACAGAGGAACATCCCCTTGTCCTCACATTACAGTCCAGGAAACTAACTTGGAAGAGTGAGTCTTTTTTTTAACATGTATTTTTGTTTTAATTTCATTTATTTTGGGAGGAAGGTAATTAGGTCTATTTGTTTATTTTTAGAGGAGGTGCTGGGAATTGAACCCAGGACCTTGTGCATGCTAAGCATGCACTTTACCAGTTGAGCTATATCCTCCCCTAGAAGAGTGAGTCTTAATCATATGCCACTGGAGAAGGTCATGAGTGGTGTTTGAGACGAAGGAAGTCCAGAAAAGCCACTTTTCCTGAGTTTGCACTATTTCTTCTGCTTCTACAGATGGATCACAAGAAGTCATTTTATCATTTCCCCTCAGTTTATACTTCCTTGCCATTTGCAGTATTCCCTCTCGATTTCTGGTGGCTATAATGCATTATCAGTTTTGTTTTGATTAACTTGATCTGTTAAACCAGCCCTGTGTACTGTTAAAGGTGATCTGTGGAATTGTGAGGCCCAAGTTGGGAGGGTCTGAAATCCACTTGAACTTATACTCATTATCCATCCCATCCATCAGACCCTTGTTCCTGTCCTTTACTGCAGTATCTGGTAGACATGTTGGCCCCTCCCTTTGAGAATGTAGGCTCTTCCCACTCTCCTTACGTCTATCATAATACTCAGTTATATTGAATTAATAGTAAACAAAAATGTGCCAACAGTGAACCTGGAGTAATCTAGCAGCAACATCCTGACCCTTGGTTTCTCCTGACGCCTGCAGTGAAATTTAATCAGTGCTGTTGTACATAGCTTAGAAGAAAAAAGAATTTAAAGTATTTTTACAAACCTTAGCATGAATTACCATGTCGTCATTTTGTCAGTCAACAGCAGCTCAGAACCCAACTAATGAGAAACATATTTTCCCACAGACAGTCTAGGACACAAAACACATTGTTCAGACTTTTGGGAAAAAAAAATAATAACAATAAAAATAAGATATTGTGATAGCTTTGAAGTGCCTGGGGCACAATGTCAGGTTCCTTTGTTGAAGAGCGGATTTTCCTAATGCCACTCAGCTAGATTCTTATCAAAGATTTCTGAGCAGGAGACAATGAGAATGGCCCAGAGTGAATAAAAGAACAGATGAGAAATGTGCTGTGATAAAGGCTGAAAGGGAGGCCCGGCAAGTGCCTGGGTCCTCATTGAAGACAAATGGCCGAGGTGGGGAGAAAGGCGCACTTTATCGTCAGCATTCTTTTTATAGCTCTGATCCAGAATTGTTTTCCCTTGAAAATGAATGGAGTGCCAGGGGAAGCTGATTGGCCTTGTTCTCTGGCCTTTTCATTGCACCGGGCAGCTATTTTCATGACTTATTCCTCGCAGCCGCCCTACCAGTAAGGTCATCATCAATATTCTTGCCTTGGAGGCAGAGCTTAAGTGAGGCCAGGGCTGAGGGGTGACTCAGTAATGGGCCTTAACTATGTGAGGGTCATGTGGCTGAGGATGGGGAGCAGCTGTCCCCGGGAGTCTCTCCTGAGTTCAGAGGAGAGGGTGTGAGCAGAACTTCGGCAAGGAGGGAGGGATATTAGAGTGAAAAATTTCCTGGTTTAGCGGGTAGTGTTCCCCGCCATGTCATGAAGTTTTCTGAGGGCAGGATTCTGTCTTCTCCCTCTTGGTTTACACCACCTTAACATCTACTAGCTACATGTGTTCCCAGAAAATTAATGTTTGATTGACTGATTAATGAATGGTATGGACAACTCTTTATGCAAGAATCTTGCAAGGCTAGGGACACATTGATCTTGGCTGACCTGATCTACCAAGAAGGAAGGGCCAAATGCTTCTACAAGGTCACTACTGTTGCTTGGCTTCCATAATTACCTCTTATCTTTTATTGGCTCTGTTCAAGTCAATTGAGAATTCAGTCAAGTCAGTACTTATTTTTAACCTTTTTTTATCAAGGTATAGTCAATTTACAATGTTGTGTTAATTTCTGGTGTACAGCATAATGATTCAGTTATATTTTTATTTCTTTTTATATTCTTTTTTTATTATAGGCTATTACAAGGTATTGAATATAGTTCTCTGTGCTATCTAGTAGGACCTTATTGTTTACCTGTTTTGTATATAGTAGCATGTATCTATCTGCAAATCCCGAACTCTCAATTTATCCCTCCCCATTCCCTTTCCCCTCTGGTAACCATAAATTTGTTTTCTATGTCTGTAAGTCTGTCTTCGTTTTGTAAATAATTTCATTTGTGTCCTTTTTTTAAGATTCCACATGTAAGTGTTATCATATGGTATTTTTCTTTCTCTTTCTGGCTTACTTCACTTAGAATGATGATCTCCAGATCCATCCATGTTGCTACAAATGGCATTATTTCATTCTTTTTTATGGCTGATTAGCATTCCATTGTGTGTATATGTATATACATATACATATACACCGCATCTTCTTTGTCCATTCCTCTGTCGTTGGATATTTAGGTTGCTTCCATGTGTTGGCTATTGTAAATAGTGCTGCCATGAACACTGTCAAGTCAATATTTCTTGGTCATCTACTTTGTAGAAGGCAATAGATAGGCTTTGAATGTTTTTCAGAAATGAATTGGTCATGGCTCCTGCTCTCAAAAAGCAAAATATAGATTGGGAGAGAAAGAAATATATATAACTTCTTAAAATACAGTTATTTGAGAATGTGAGAAGTGCTATCTTAGAAATCTGATTGAAGCTCATGAGACCACAGAGAAGGAAGTGATGCATTCCAGTTTGGGAAATGGGAGAGAAATGATAATAAAAACACAAACTAACATTAATGTGTACCATGCAGGTGATAAGGGCTTCACTTGGATTATTTTATTTAATCCTTACAGTAATGGTATAGAATAAATACTCATCCTATTTTCATTTTACTCATGATAATATGGAAGCAAAGCAAAGTTAAGTAACTTATTAGCAGGCAGCATAGGCAGAATTGAAGCTGGCCTTCTGGCAGGTCTTAAACTAAGTCTTAAAGAAAATGGACATATTTAGCACATGCTATAGTCCAATCTCTGGGCCAGGTGTTTCATATAGATATTTCACTTCTCATGATAACTCTGAAAATTACACTGTCATCCCCATCTTATAAATCTGAGACTCAAAGCTGTTAGATGAATTGACCAAGTTACATGGCTAATAAATATCAAAAGGAACATTCAAACCCAGGCTAGTGTAGTCTCAAATATGTTATTTTTTTTCCCCATGAGCCTCAATGCTGCCTCAAGAAATGGCAGGGGAGGGTAATAGCTCAGTGGTCCTGGGTTGAATCCCCAGTACTTCCATTTAAAAAATTAAAATAAAAAATAAAAAGAAATGGCCAATGAATGGTCCTTTAGGGCCTCAGGAACTCCAGGAAGACAGTCATGTCCAGCTGAAGGTAATTGGGAGATCTCAGGCGTGGATCCTGAAAAGCCTCCAGCCCACTGTCGGTACGTCCCCATAGATGAACTGTCCCCCATACACCCGAAGCAATAGCAGACTTCGGGGAAGCATCTAGCATTTCAAAACTGGTCACGTTGTCTGTAGGGCTGTTGTATGAGTCATCTATTGCTGATAACAAATTACCACAAATTTAGTGGCTTAAAAAAACAATACCGTTACTATCTCACAGTTTCTGTGTGTCAGAAACTTGGACATGGCTTGGCTGGGCCCTCTGCTCAGGGTTTCACAAAGCCACAGTCAAAGTGCTGGCCTGCTGCATTCTCGTCTGGAGCTCAGGATCCAGTTCCAAGCTCATTTGGATCGTTGGCAGAATTCAGTTCCTTGCGGCTGTAGGTATCCTCTACTAGACGCTGCCCCTCTCCATAGGCAGCTCATGACAGAGATATTCGCTGCTTCAAGTCCAGTCAGAGACTATCTCCTGAGGAAGGACCCAGTCCGCCTTATAAAGGCTTTCACTTGATTGAGTCAGAGCCACTGACGATAACCTCTCTTTTGTTTAACCAAAACTAATTTGAAATCTCAATTACATCTGCAAAATCTCTCCATCTTTGCTACAAACTGTACTCTAATCGCAAGAGCAATCTCCTACCCTATTTATAGGTCCTGCCTACACTCAGGGAAGGGGATTGTATAGGACACAGATAGCTGGGGCGTGGAATTTGGAAGCCATCTTAGAATTCTCCCTGCCACTTGGAACTCATTCCTGGTGCCCATGGGTGTGCTGGCCTCCTTCAGGTTACATCAGGACCAGAACAGAGTTTATGGGTCGTGTACACTTTGGAATCCTGTGTCTCCATTTCCTCTTGTGCTGGGCTCATCTACCACCCATCGGTCAGTGTTGGCCGTGGGTCAGCCTTTCTGAGGAAAGATTTCATGGGAAAAGGGTGACATTTATGTCAAAACTTGATTTGGTGATTAGCTCTGGAGAATATTTTAATTATCTCTGCTTCCCCTCTTTCCCATTGTCATTGACGGTCAAGACGTAGTTGTACATATTATTTATGAAATGAGCTAAAGAGGAAAAGGCCAAGGCTAGGGCTAAATAATTGAAAGGAAGCAACATGTCTGAGGACATCAAAATGTCATTGGATGGAATCAGCTTCTAGATGTGAAGATTTTATCTTTAAGCAGCCTTGGGAAACTGCATTTTAATTCAACCAAGGAACGCTTATAAATGGAATTTGATTGCTTTTTCAAGAATTTTCTATTGAGACCCCACCTTCGGATTTTCTTCCCTTTGGTTTTATTTTGTTCTGTTTACCATTTTCACGCACAAATACTTAGCCCCAGAAAGGATTGGGCAATCAAAGAAAGCCAAGCCTGTGACACTGAGCAAATCTGTAAGAAAGCAATTTAGGGAATTCAATCTCATTTTAAAACATCCAACATTAATATCCTGAGACAGTCCATGTAATTGTTCTGCCAAAATAGTGACAACGTTTGCTCCAAAGTCAACTCTGATGGTGAGCCAGCTGTCATGGAACAAAACCAAAAATAAAGCCAAACAAAAACCCCCATTCTGATCAAAGGCTAATCTTTACAACGTCCTCATGACTAAAGAGGCTTTTATTCCTAACAGCATCCACCACTTCAATGATTAAGTCCGCTCAGAATACAACCAGCTCACAAAGGCTCAACACCTACAGAGATTGGGTGAGAAAGGTTTTGACAAGACAGCAGGGCAGAGAGAGTTTCGTGGGCTCACATCTGGGTCCAGACTGAGACCTGAGTGAGTCTGGAATATCCTTTCAATCCCCATCCCCTCCTCATCTCCCACCCATTTCAAATAGCCTCAGCTTTGGAGGCCTTGATGACTTTAAAAATCTTCCTGGGTCTGTAATGAAGATGCTTATAAATATTCCAAGAGATTTATCACTTCAGTGTGAAATTCTCTGATACCAGCAGGGAGTTTTTAAACACAACTGGCAACAAGAAGCGTATGGTCAGAGAATCAAGTTACTGCTTTTTTTTTTTTTATTGTTGTCTGCCAAGGACAATATATTTTTTTCCCTTCTTCAAAATAAACATTGTGCAGGAATGTGCCTCAGCAAATGGCTGGGGTTCTATTATATTTCATGCAGCTTTCTAAACAATTTCCAACCCTGGGCTGGCCTGGTGTCAAACAGAAGGCAACCAACAATAGCAAAATCCCATTAAAGCTGAGAAGGTTCCTTCCTGAGGTGAGCCTGGCCAGAAATAGTCATCTTGGCTCATTCTCCACTTTGGCACCAGGGACTAATAATGCACGGTCTTCTAATGGAAATTATCTAATTTCATCCAAGAGCTCCTCCAGAGAGAGCCGGGCTGACGCACTAACAGTCAATATAACAACATTCTTCTTGAAGTGCTGAACAATGGGCCTTTGGAGAGACTGTGATAAAACACGTCAGACTCCGGACAAACACGAGTGTAAAAATAGGCATCAGAGGCACTGACACAGCCTCCGAACTTCTCAGGAGGGAGGCTTTGTTCAGAGTGCTGGCTGAGAGGACTCCATCAGACCCTGTGGGAGAAGGATGCTGAAGAAAGAATGAGAGTGGGAGAGAGGGGGGAAAAAACAGAATGAGATTAAGAAAGCGAGAGAGGGGGAATTAAGAAAGTGACAAATGAAAGAGAGAAGAGTTAATTCTCCATCTGTGGTCCAAAGTATTCAGCAACTGTACATGGTGGGTTAACATAAATCATGCTTTGGGTGTGATTCCTGTTAACATTAGGGGGCTGTTTTTCAAATGTGAGGAACGGCCAGCAGGAAGTGGTGCTCCATTTAAAGATACAGACGCTCCATTTAAAAATAGTAGTTCTACTTAAAATATAAAGCGCTAATCCCAGTACTTAAATGTTCTTCATTAAAATAACTTTATGCTTCCCAGGTATTAATAAATGTTGCAATACAGACAGGAAAAAAGAAATTTGAATTTCATACAGGGAATAAAAAGAGATACATTGGAGTTCTGTGAAATATATATAAATATGTATACATACATGAGTTCTGTAACATCATATATTATGTGTTATATATAGAATATATAACTACAGATAACGATATAACTATATCTACATCTGTCTATTCTAGCTAGCTAGCCAGCTATTCTATAAACTATCCCAATGACACGAAGATGGACAGAACCATTCTGAGGCATACATTTAGTTTTATGTTTTTCATGTTATTACTTGTTTCATGACATTTTAAGCCCTGTCTAAGTTTTAAGCTCCCCAGGGGTAAGAATTGGCTTGTGTCTATAATGGTTACCCACATTAAGACAAATAAGCATCAGTGAAAACTGATGGTTCATTGATCAAATAATTGATTGAATCCTATAGTGTTGAAATGTTAGAAGGTCCAAAATGTGGGCATTTCAAGAAATAAAAGTTGGAAAACTTCTTCAAGGTCAGTTAAATTAGGGCTCAAACCTATGTCAACACTTCTACACCTACTACCCTTTTCTCTCTCCCCTCCCCACCAACAAGCTAGAAAAAGTCTAGGGCCAGGAATATGGAAGGCATTCCCTAGACCACAAAGCCCAAAGTGGATGGGTCACAAGACATTCTCTTTGAGTCTAAAGTGAGAATTTGCAACTCTAGACTGATGTAAGAGAGCATAGACTAGCTGCGTTACCCAACTGGATTAATATTCAGAGACTGAATAAAGATGGCAGCTTAAGCATGTGAGCCTGTTTCTCTGTCCCTCCCCAAATCCAGTTATGTATTTAGTACATTGACAACACATGTGTCTGAGGAGGGAAATTCTGTGGCTGGGGAAAGTCAGAGTGAAAAGGCAGCTTCTCTGAATATGCTTTTATTTCTTTTCAAGGTTGGAATATGTAAATATACTATTCAAAAAATTTAAATCAAATTTAAATAAGCTAATATTAGAGTATTATTATGAAACAAATGGAATTTAGGGCCAAAAGTGTTAAAAAAGAAAAGGAGACAGATGCATTTCGATTAACAATACAATCCACCAAGAACTTCTTAACCTCAACATCTAACAACATCAAACTATACAAAATAAAGCCAATGAAAATGCAAGAAGAAACTGATAAATGTACACCAAGTAATATTAAATATGCAAAACCAAGTAAAAATATAATAGCATTTTAATAACATATATAGCTCATAGATATGTGTAATACTTGATACTCAACAGAGACAACATACATTAGTTTTAAAAAATTCAATATCTTGTAATGACCTTTAATGAAAGGAAAATGAAAATGAATATATATATGCATGACTGGGACATTAGTCTGTACACCAGAAATGGACACATTGTAACTGACTATAATTCAATTAAAAAAATAATTAGAATATATGCTGAGCCATAGAGAAAATATCAACAAATTCCAAAATGAATGAAATCATACAAGTTGCATTCTCTGTGTGCAATGCAATAAAAATAAAAATGATCAGAAATGATCGTCACACGCATATATGAATCTCACCTTTTGAAAAATTTTATTGTCCTTTAAGTTCTTGGGTTTAAAAGGAAATCAGAACTATTTAGAAACAAATTATGAGAAGGCCAGTTGTTGAAACAAATGAGATATAATCAAAGTAATAATCAGAGGAAATTTTGTGGTTTTAAAATGAACTTTTTTTAAGACAATGAAAGATTAAAAAATAGCCAAAGCATTCAACTCAGGAATAATAGCCATAACAAACAAAGCTAATAACTATAAAAGAAGAAAAAATAATAAAATAGAAAAATATTAATGCGCACACATATTTAACTATTTTAAAAAGAAACAGTTGTCTTTCAGGGGGGTTTCTTCTGCAGAATACATGAAAATGGACATTCTCAAATATCTATTTAAAGAAAATAGCAGCAAGAACAATCTCTGGTGTGTTTTGCACAAAATATTGTTAGGATTAAATGATGTAATGCATGTAAAGGATTTCATGCAGTTCTGGCACCAGAATAAGCATAATTTAACTATTGTTATTACCATTAATTTTGTGTGTGTGTGTGACAGAGAAGTCACAAAGATCACTTCGACTTTTTTTTAAAAAATTAATTTACTGGACTGAAATTTGTCTTGCAATTACATTTCTCTCATGAGTTCTAATATTAATGATTGCCTTCACTCCCTGTCCCAACTCTCCTATCTCAAAACCTAGAATCAGTCTACTGTCTTTAACACAGGACACTTTCTCCAGTATATGGCCAAACAAGATGACCATCAGGCCTGTGCCTAGCTTGTGCTTCTCTTATTGGGCTCAGTGTGCCCAGTTTATCTTTTCCTTCCTTGAAATGGAATCCAGATGTTTTACCTTCTATGTTATTCACTCAGCCCTTCATTATTTGCCACTGTTTTCCCCTTTTTGTAGGAATCTATATAATGATTTGGTCAATACGCAGTTTAGAGAATTATTTCTTCACTTCATATTTTAATGCAATCAGTTTTCTTTGTTTTGTTAACTAATCGTGTATCATTTCAGTAGTGTTATTGACTCAGTAAGTCATTAAAAACCATTTACTGAGCATTTGCTATTAGTCAGTCCATGTGCTAGGAATGGAGGCTACAGAATAAGACAATCTCTGCCCGGAAAGGACACTGAGCTAGGCTTGTGTAAGTGTGTGTGTGTGTGTGTGTGGGTAGAGGGCAATTGTAACGTAGGGTAGTAGGGGCTGTGACCAAGGTAAACACAAATAGCTTTGGGATTCCAGAGGAAAGTTCCCAGAATAGATCAAATAACCAATGGATCATATGGTTAAAAAAAAAATGACACAAATGAACTTATTTACAAAACAGAAACAGACTCACAGATATAGAAAACAAACTTACGGTTACAAAAGGGAAAAGAGAAGGAAAGGGATAAATTAGAAGTTTGGGATAAGCAGATACAAACTACTACATATAAAACATAAACAACAAAGTCCTACTGTATAGCACAGGGAACTATATTCAGTATCTTGTAATAACTTATGATGAAAAGGAATACATATACATGAGTAACTGAAACACTATGCTGTACACCAGAAACTGACACAACATTGTAAATCAACTATATTTCAATAAAAAAAAATAACGAATGGAAATGAGGTCAGGGAAGACTTTCAGAAAGAGATGCTGTGTGGGATGACCTCTGGAAGGACAAGTAGGAGCTAGCCAGGAACACGGAGTACTAGGTGGGGGTGTAGAATGCTCCAGAGAGAAAATACAGTACGTGCAAGTGCAATCAAATGAGGGGAAACATCTTGCTTTCAGGGGTGTCAAGCAGTCGGCTCAGAGATTTCCCTCATATAAACCTTTGCTAAAACAATAGCCCTAATCTGTACTTGTGCAAGTGGTTTTTTAAACTGAAATGTAAGCCTTGTCATTTTATTTTAAATAACATCTTTATTGATATTTATCTTACATACCATAAACTTCAGTCCTTTAAAGCGTACAATTCAGTGGTTTTTTAGTATATTCACAAAATTGTGCAATCATTACCACAATTTCAGGTTTCTCCCCCTCAGCCCCTGGAAACCACTCATTTACTTTCTGTCTCTACAGATTTGCCTGTTCTAGACATTTCATGCATGCTGAATCATGCAATATGTGGCCTTTTACGTCTGGCTAGCTTCTTTCACTTAACATAGTATTTTAAAGGTTCATCCGTGAGGTAGCATATATCAGTTATTCATTTCTTTTTATGGCCAAATAATATTCCATTATATGGATATACCACATTTGTTTATCTATTCATCAACTGATAGACATTTGGGCTGTTTCCATTGTTTAGCTATTATGAATAATGCTGCTATGAACATTAAAGAAAACTTTTCTGTGTCAACATATGTTTTCAATTTTCTTGAGTGAATTCCACCTAGGAGTGGAATTGCACATGAGAACTGTTTAACATTGTGATGACCACCATGTTGTTTTCCAAAGTGGCCTCCCCAGCTATAATCCTATCAGCAGTGTATGAGGGTTGCAATTTCTTCACACCCTCAACAACCCTTTTTTATTGTCTGTCTTTTAAAAAATTTTAGCCATTCTAGTAAATGTGAAGTGACATCTCACTGTGATTTTGATTTGCATTTCTGTAATGATTAATATGGTTGAACATATTTTCATGTGCTTATTGGCTATATGCGTATCTTAGGAGAAACATCTCTTCAAATCCTTTGCCCATTTTTAATTGGGTTGTTTGTCTTTTTATTGTTGATTGTAAGAGTTCTTTATATATTCTTTACACAGGTCCTCATCTGACACATGATTTACAAATGTTTTCTCCCATTCCATGAGTTGTTTTTTACTTTATTGATGGTGTCCCTTGAAACACAATAGTTTTACTTTTGATGAATCCACATTTTGTCTATTTTTTCTTTTGTTGAATGTGTTTTGGTGTCACATAAGAAACCATTGCCTAACACAAGATTACCAAGATCTAGTCTTATGCTTTCCTCTAAGAATTTTTAGTTTTATCTCTTACATTCAGATCAGTGATCTATTTTGGATTAATTTTTATATATAGGGCAACAGCTCCATTCTTTCCATGTGAATTTCCAGTTGTCCCACACCTTTCGTTGAAGACTATTTCTTCTCTATTGAATTGAATTGGTACTGTCATCAAAATCTATTGACCAGGGTTTATTTCTGTACTCAGTTCTATTCCATTGGCCTCTATCTTTATGCCAGTACCACAATGTCTTGACTACCATAGCTTTGTAGTAAGATTTAAAATAAATCCTCAAGTGTGAGCCCTCCAACTTTATTCTTCTTTTTCAGGGCTGTTTTGTCTATTGAGATGATCATATCTTCCCCCCTTTATTTTACTAATAGAGTATGTTATATTGTTTGCTTTCCATATTTTGTACCAACTTTGCATTCCTGGGATAAATTCCACTTGGTCATAATGTATGAGTCTTTTATGTGCTGCTGGATTATGTTTGCTGGTATTGTGATGAGAATTTTTGCATCTATATTCATAAGGGAATATTGTGTACTTTTCTCGTGATGTCTTTGTCTAATTTTGATATCAAAGTAATACTGGCCTCATAGAATAAGTTGAGAAGTGTTACCTCCCCCTTTTATTTTTTGGAAGAGTTTGTGAAGGAGTTGTGTTAATTCTTCTTTAAAGGTTTGATAGAATTCATCAATTAACCCGTTAGAGTGACGTGTGTTTTTTTTGACAAAGTTTTTTTATTACTAATTCAATCTCTTGACTCATTATACATCTATTCAAAATTTCTGTTTCTTCTTGAATTGGTTTTGATAGTTGTGTCTTTCTAGGACTCTAGCCATTTCATCTATTTTATCTAATTTGTTAGCATGTAATTGTTCATAATATTCCCTTGTCATTTTAATTTCTATATAGTCAATAGTAATGCCATCTCCTTTATTACTGATTTCAGTAATTTGAGATTTCTTTTTTTTTCTTGGTCAGTCTAGCTAAAAGTTTGCCCATATTTATTGATCTTTTTAAAAAATCAGCTTTTGGTTCACAGATTTTCTGTATTGTTTACCTAGTGTCTATTTCATTTATTTCTGCTCTACTTGTTTATTATTTCCTTCCTTCTGTTAGTTTTGGATTTAGTTTGCTCTTCTTTTTCCTTAAGATGAAAGTTTATTGATTTAAAATCTTTTTTAAAAAATAGATATTTATAGCTATACTTTTCCCCCTAAGCACCGCTTTTACAGTATCTCATAAATTTTGGTATGCTGTATTTTCACTTTCCTTCATGTCAAAATATTCTGCTTTCTTTTGTGATTTCTTTTTTTATCCATTGGTATTTAAGAGTGTGTTATTTAATTATCACATGTTAGTGAATTTCCTAAATTTCTTTCTGTTATTGATTTCCAGTTTCATGTGGTTAAAGGAGATATGCTTTATGACTTCTATCCTTTTAAATGTATTGAAACTTGTTTTATGGCTTAATGTGTTTTCTGTCCTGGAGAATGTTCCATGCACACTTGGAAGAATGTATATTCTTTTGTGGTTTGCCTGAGTGTTTTATAGATGTCTGTTAGGTCTGGTTGATTTATAGTGTTATTCAAGTCTTCAGTTTTCTCCATGATCTTCTGTTTAGTTTTATCCATTGTTGAAAGTGGAGTATTGAAGCTTCCAACTATTACTGTTGAATTATTTATTTCTTCCTTCAATTCTGCCAGTTTTTGCTACATGTATTTTGGGGCTCTATTGTTAAGTGCATATGTGATTATAATTATGCCTTCTTGATAGACTGAGCCTTTTATCATTATAAAATGCCTTCCTTTAGGCTTAATGTCTACTTTGTCTGATATTAGTATAGTCACTCCACATTTTTTTGTACTGTTTGCATGATAGATCTTTTTCAACTTTTTTACTTTCAGTGTGTTTGTCTCTGAATCTCAAGTGTGTCTTCTGTAGACAGCATAATTAAATCATGTTTTTAAAAATCTATTCTTCCAATTTCTGTCTTTTTATTGCAGTGTGTAATCCATTTCTATTTAATATAATTACTGAGAATGTAAGATTTACATCTCCCATTTTTTTGTTTTCCACATGTCTCATGTTGTTTCTGTTCCTCTATTCTTCCATTACTGCCTTATTTTTTGTGAGACATTTTCTAGTATATCATTTTAGTTCTCTTGTCCATATATATGTTATTTTCATATATTTATTTTTGTTATTTTCTGAGCAGTTACGTTGGGAAATTCGGTTAGTATCTTCTTAATTTAGCAATTTAGTGTAGCTTAAAATAGCAATTTAGTCTGGATTAATAGCAACTTAATTTTCAATAGTATACCAAAACTTTGATCTTGAACAGCTCTCCTTTGTGGTATCATTGTCATATAAATTATATCTTACACATTGTAAGCCCTGCAACATAGTTTTCCAATTATTTCTCTATGCAGTTATCTTTTAAATCAGGTATGAGATACAAGTTACAAATCAAAATTATACTTATACTGTCTTTTATATTTATTTATGTAGTTACTTTTACCAGTGCTCTTTATTTTTTCAGTTACTTTCTAGTGTGTTTTATTTTAGCCTGAAGTATTAGTAATTTCTGTAGGGCTTGGCTGCTAGCAATCATTCTCTCACTTTGTATTTATCTAGAAATAATCTTAATTTCTACTTCATTTTTGAAGGATATTTTTACTGGATTTAGAATTTGTAGTTGACAATCTTTTTCTTTCTACATGATGAATATGCCATCCTGCTGGCTTCTGGCCTTCTGAATAAAATGAATCCAAAGAGACACTAACTAAGACACATTTTAATCGAAATGGTAAAAGTTAAGGATAAAGAGAGAAACCTAGATAAACAAGATTATACTGTATAGCACAGGGAAATATACACAAGACCTTATGGTAGCTCACAGAGAAAAAAAATGTGACAATGAATATATGCATGTTCATGTATAACTGAAAAATTGTGCTCTACACTGGAATTTGACACAACATTGTAAAATGATTATAAATCAATAAAAAGTGTTAAAAAAAAAAAAAAAGAGAAACCTAAAAGCAGCAAGATAAAAGCAAGTAGTTACCCATACAGCTATAGCAGATTTTTCAGCAGAAAACGAGAGGCATGACATTCAGTGCTGAAAGGAAAAAACCTCCGGCCAGTAAGGTTTCCTATGCAGCAAGGTGATTATTCAGCATTCAAGGAGAGGTTGAGAGTTTCCCACATAAACAAAAGCTAAATGACCAATACCAAACTGACCCTATAAGAAATATTAAAGGGACTTCTTTAAGCTGATAAGAAATGGCACTAATTAATAATAAGAAAACTTAAAAAATTAAAATTCCACTGGATAAGATAAATATATGATAAAAGTGGTGAATCAATCACATTAACCAAATGGACTTTATACATATGTGTGTGTGTGTATATATATACACATGTGTATGTATATATAAATATATAAATATATATAGAACATTCCATCCAAAAAAAATGGCAGAATACACATTCTTCTGAAGTGCACATGGAGCATTCTTCAGAATATATCACATATTAGGCCACAAAACAAGTCTCAATAAATTCAAGAAGTTTGAAATCATATCAAACATCTTCAAGCACAATGGTATGACTAGAAATTTATTGCAAGAAGAAAATGGGAAAGCCCACAAAAATGTAGAGATTAAACAACATGCTACTGAATAACCAATGGATCATCAAAAAAAAAAAAAATCAAAGGAGAAATCAAGAAATACTGAGAAACAAATGAGAACAGAAATATGTCATACCAAAAATGTATGGGAGGAAGAAAAAGTGGTTCTGAGAGGAAAGTTCATAGCAAGCAGGTGTACCTCAAGAACGAAAAAAACACCCAATAAACAATCTATTTATTTTTTTCTTTTTTTGGGTGGAGGAGGGAGGTAATTACGTGTACTTTATTTATTTTTAGAGGAGGTACTGGGGATTGAACCCAGGACCTCACTGCACACTAGGCACGAACTCTACCGCTGAGCTATATCCTCTCCCCTCCAAATAAACAATCTAAATTTACACCTACAGGAACTAGAAGACAAAAAAAAAAAAAAAAACAAAAAAAAAAAACAAAGCCCAAAATTAGTAGAAGGAAGGAAATAGTAAAGATCAGAGTAGAAGTCAATGAAATGGAGGCGAAAAGAATAGAAAAGATCAATGAAACTAAAAGCTGGTTTTTCGAAAAAATAAACAAAATTGACAAGCCATTAGCTAGACTAATGAAAAAAAAAACAGAGAGAGGGTTCAAAAAAATAAAATCAGAAATGAAAGAGGGGAAGCTACAACTGAATGCACAGAAATACAAGGGATCATAAGAGACTACTACAAACAATGATATGCCAACAGATCGGGCCACCTGGAAGGAATGGATAAATTGCTGGAAACATACAGTCTTCCAAGACTGAATAATGAATACATAGAAGATCTGAATGGACTAATTACTACTAAGGAGATTGAAACAGACCAAAAAGCTCCCAACAAACAAAAACCCAGGCCTAGATAGTTTCACTGGTAAATTCTACAAAACATTCAAGAAGAGTTAAAGAAGTTTTAATTCCTACCCTTTTCAAACTCTTCTGAAAAACTGAAGAGAAGTGAAGCCTTCCAGACTCATTTTATGAAGCCAGCATTACTCTGATATCAAAATAGGCAACGACATAACATAAAAGAAAATTATAGGCCATTGTCCTTGATGAACATGGATGTAAAAATTCTTAACAAAATATTAGCTAACTGAATCCAATAATACGTTAAAAGGATCATACACCACAATCAACTAAGTTTCACCCCAAGGGTGCCAGAATGGTTCAACATCCACAGCTCCATAAACATGATACACCACATTAACAGAGTGAAGGATAAAAATTATGTATCATTTCAATAAATGTGGTAAAAGCATTTGACAAAATTTCTCATCCATTTATAATAAAAACTCTCACTTTGGGATATAGCAAATCTCAGCTCAAGAAGTGAACAATTTAATGCAACTGCTTTTTTTTTTTAAAGTAGCTTTAAGGAACAGGAGATCATAGAAGAGTATATTATATTGCAACTCCAAATTTTCATTAACTGTTAAAAAATTACTTGCAGTTTGAAAGCCATCCTCCCTGTGGAAGACTTGAATAAAATCAGAGTTGAATGGTGCTGAATTCTCTCTCTTATCAGCTGATATCACACAATTTTCACGGAAGCATGGTCCTTTTTCATCCTTCTTTTTAGACATAGATTTAGAAGTCCTATTTATTTTTTATTTTTCAATTGAAGCATAGCTTTTTAACCAATCGTGCATTTTACAAGTCTAACTTCATCATGGGCTGTAGCTATTCTGTGACTACACTTCGAGGTTCCTGCTGTTCTTTTGGTCTTAATTTTGGTAATTTCAAGATTTGATACACGATATTTTAAAAACTGAAGTTTATGGAATAACATTCCTCCTCTTTTTTCCCCTGCCTTGTTGGCTTCTTTTATGCCTTCCCTCACTGGGTTTCCATACAATTGGTAAGTGTGGAGTTTACTTTGAGAATTTTACATCCCTCCCTTCTGACCGTCTCCCTTTTACAGTCTCCAGTGATAGGAATGAACTCACATTGTTTCATATGATAGTTTTATAAACACTTAAATTTTTCTCTCCTTATTAGATAATGTCTGTATTAACAAAATGCTGACATACTTCTGCTCCAAAGAAACAAACAGCCCTCAAAGGGAAATGCATATCGAGACCATTAAAAAGAAGAATTTTTAAAAATAATTTTAAAAACACAACAAGAATAACATTGCAATCCAATTTTCTAAACAACTGTACTAAACATATATGAGTTGTGATCCTCAAACCCTGCTCATCATTAGATTTTTGGTTGGGGGTAGATTAAGGATCACTGTCCCCTCCCCTCCCCTCTTTTTACATTTTTGATGTGTTCGGCTCAGCCTTGAGGAGGTTAACTGAGAAGAGCTGAAACTGAAACTAAGCAGAATGAAGTCTCAGCTGCCGGAAAAGCTAGGTCCACAAGTAGACAGAGCAGGCCTCCGCTAGTGCAGAAGGCGTAACCCCGACTGTAGGTGGCAGCACAGGAAATAAGACTTCACTAACAACGAGTTGGGGGTGTTGTCCCCCAAGTGTGGGGAGCATAGCAATGGCCCTATGGAGGATGTGGACATGTTGACAACTGGGCCCGTACAGCAAGGCCCAAACTCTCATGGAGGTTAAGGGACAGAGATAAATCAGATCAAGGCAAACCACAAACTGGGAAAAGGGAAATATGACAAGAAGTCATAATGCATCTTCAATATATAAAAGGTCACAGCTACCAATAAGAAAAACATGAAAGTTTCATCAGATTCTTTAAAAACCTGAAAATAGACTTACCTTATGATCCAGCAACCCCACTCTTGGGCATCTATCTGAAGGAAGCTTTAATTCAAAAAGACACACGCACCCCCAATGTTCATAGCAGCACTGTTTACAATAGCCAAGACATGGAAATGACCTAAATGTCCATTGACAGATGATTGGATAAAGAAGTTGTGGTATGTGTGTATATATACACACATATATATATAATATTACTCAGGCGTAAAAAAGAATAAATAATGCCATTTGCAGCAACATGGATAGGCCTGGAGATCATCATACTAAGTAAAATAAACCAGAAAGAGAAAAAAATACTATATGATATCACTCATATGTGGAATCTACAAAAAAAAAGGACACAAATGAACTTAATGAACTTATTACAAAGCAGAGACGGACTCACAGACACAGAAAACATACTTATGGTTACCAGAGGGGAAAGGGAACGGGGAGGGATAAATTGGGAGTTCGGGATTTGCAGATACTGACAACTATATATAAAATAGATAAACGACAATGTCCTACTGTATAGCACAGGGAACTGTATTCAATACCTTGTAATGGCCTATAATGGAAAAAAATATATATGTATAAATGAATCACTGTTGTACACCAGAAATTAACATGACATGATTATACTTCAATAAAAAATTAATCAGAAAGAAATGACTGAAGATCAAGAAAAGACAGTTTAGATAAAGAAAACTGAAAACAACTGAACACCATGTAAAAATGTCAATTTCACGAACGATCAATGACAAAATTAAAACTGTGTCCTTGAGAATCACATTAGCCTAATGAGAGATGTTTTGTTTTAAACCAATACATTTGTGGTAATTTGTTACACAACATAGAAAATGAATGCAACACAGGTCAGAGAATTCAAAGCTATGGATAAACTCTTTTGATAACTGCATCTATAGTTTCCTTTTAAACTACCTAGTATATCTCAACTTCTTGGAATGTTTAAAGAAAGCACCGTAAGAAATGGGATCTGTAAGACAAACAGTGGCACATGTGGAATGGCATCTGAAAAGTGACACATGAGAAGGCAATGAGCATGGAATTAAAGTTTCTGTAGATTTTTAGAAAAGGGACATTGAACAGGCATCACTTGGAAGGACTAACCAAGATAGTCTTCATAGCATAAGTGAGCTTATTCTGAACTGTGAAAGAAATGGTGGACGTTGATTTGGAAGGAGGAAACAGCAGGGACAATAGAATGAGAAAGACAGAAAGATGCATTCTGATTATCAGTCAACCAACAGTTATTTAACATTGACCATGTGCCTGGTGCATTTTATGGGAGAATCCGTGGTGAGCCTGCAGATGAAGATTTCTCATGGACTTCACTGTTGAGTGGGGATAAACAGACAATAAACATGTGTGGAGAATAAATAACACAGTTTCAGTTGTTTATGGATGCTCTGAAGAAAAGAAAATAGAGAGTAATGAGTGGGTTTCAGGGATGGTCTCTTTTGTAAGATAACAGCTGAGTTGTGCTCTAAGTGCCAATCATGCAAAACTCAAGGAAGAGTGTCCTAAGCAGAGGGAACACCAAATGCAGAGCCACTGAGCTTAGCACATTGTAGGGACAGAAAGAAGGCCAGTGAAGCACAGGGAAATGAGGGAGAGTGAAGGGAGATGAGTCGGAGGGCCAGAGCGGGCGGGGCCCTGTGTGCCAGCATATTCCCGGCAGCAGCAGAGGAGAACAGACTTGATTTGGTAGGGGGAATCCTGCTCAGTCAATGGAGATGGAGGAGTTCAACTACAAAAGGTGGGAAAGATTCTTGAGCAGGGGGCTACTTTTCAAGGGGCAATGGTGCCTGGGAGAGAAGCTTCTGGCTCATTATCTGTAGAAAGAACAAAAACAAAGAAAGGTTGAAGACATGAGAATGGGCCCTAATGGCCGAAAAAGCAAGTTCGAATCCAGTGTGCATCATTTACTAACTGCGACCTTAGGCAAGTTATGTAACCATTTAGAACTCCGCTTCCCTAAGTGGAATGGAACTACAAACGATCGCTCCTTCCTGGGCTTTTAGAATCCTGTGTGATTACGTCTACAAGTGCTTTGCACAGTGCTGGGCCCTAAGCACTCACTATTTTTTTATCTAAACATGAAGCACTCAGACTCTGACCCAGGGAGGCTGGCAGTAGGTTCGGAACATTTTAAGAGAAATTTCACAAGAAAATTCTCCATGACTTTGATGATTCAATTGTACAGGTTATGGGGGAGGAGAGAGGAGGGCAAAGGAAGGGAGAGGGTGGCTGAAACCCTTTTTATCTCCCCACAGACTAGGATCATGGTCCACATCGTGGCTGCGTCCAGGCTCACTGCCGTCCAGGATGCCTGCTTCCGGGCTCCCGCAGGGAAGCCTCTTAGCATCCACTCCAGGCTTCTTGGGCTCCTGCTCTTTGAGCACCTCAGATGCCACCTTTCCTGTGGAATTCTCCATTGCACGTGGTCACTGGGGAGAGAAGAGGGGTGGGGAGAGGAGGGGTGGATGCTAGAGAGAGGAGGAAACATTTGAAGCTGAGAGGCATTCTTAGAGCCAGAGGGTCATTGAGCTGGAGTTGGGGCTTTGCTGGCCACCAAAATAGACTCCACTCTCGAGTTGCAATGGGAAAAGGTGACCTGGATGTTATGATTGAGGGCAGGAATGAAGGGTGAGATGATTTGGATAAATGGCTTCCTAAGCCTGTTTCCAAACCATATGTAATTGTTGGAATATTTTAAATATTCAAAGAAATTCATTTTTAGCAATGCACAGACACCTGCATATAAACTGAGGGATTTCTTTTCTCTTGCGAATTGGACACAGTGTTATGTCCTCATTGAATTCTGATCACCAGCCACCTGATACCAAAGGTGGGAGACAAGGAAGTGTGTGCATTGAATGTTGGAGAGAGAAAGAGGTTTCAGGCTTAGTGTGGAGGCTTCATGGAGTTTGGGATTCCTTCTGACAAGGGAATGTCAAAAACTGGGGGCACTTGAAGAGTTAATTGTGTTTTTACCAATTAGAGCTGCAAAAATTAGTCTGTGAGCATCTACTGTCTGAGAGAGTAGGAGAATTGGGCACTGTCACATGAAATCAGGGAAATGTGGATTTAAATAATAATGAGATATCAATTTATACCCATCATATAGGCAGCAGTTAAGGGACCAGTAATGTCTATTGCTGGCAGGACTCTGGGGAAGAAGGGTAAAGTTATAACTAACACTAGAAATGTGAATTGTTACAGCTATTTTAGAAAGCAATTTGACAAAATCTACTTTATATATATATCCAGGTAAAATATATGAGTATTTATATTTATTATTAATTATATTAATAATTAATTAAATATAACTATATTTATATCCCCTTTAAACCAGCAACCTTACTTTTTGAAATCTTCTTTAATAGAAATAGAGTAACCAGTATATAAGGACCAACCCATAATGGTGCTTTTTGCAGAACTGATATTAACCATAGTGGGGCAAAAAAAACCCCGGAAAAACAAAAAAACAACTAGAAACCTAGTAAATGCTCATCATTACGGGAATGATATATTATCATACATTCAACTTGTAGAATGTTATTTAAATCAAAACCAATGAAAAATGAAGGAAAGATTAAAGTCCACTATTTTCAACAGGAGCAGCAAAGCCCTGGAAATCAATAGCGCAATATTGAAGTCTGCAAAGGGAGGCCAGGAGCCCCAGCAGCACACAGAGTTCTTCAGTTCTTCTTGGCTTCTCTCTTAGATAGGTTGTCTCCTCTTCATGGCAAGACCCACACATACATTTTTCTCAGAACCGGTAATTCTAGGGAAAGAGAGAGCTCTCTCTTTCTCACCATCTCCATCAATCTTGGAGAAGGAGTCTGACGGGTCACATTCCAGTCCCACTCTCCTAAGCTTGTCACTTGTCTGCAGTGGCATGCTTGTCCTGTGCAGAGTCCCATGGTTTGCAACCCAAGCTCTTGGGAAGAAGGTGGGTAGTTCTCAAAAGGAAGAGTGCCAGGCTGGTGAAAAAGGTAACAGATGCCCACTATGATATTGGCTGCATCTTTTCTCTATGCATATACATGTATAAATGTAGTTTAGCTTAAATTGTTAATGAAAGTATTTTAACATGTAAGGCATATTCCTGTACTATTGGAAAATTTCATAACCTTCAATTTTCCACGATACTGACTGGAAAGAGAGAAGGGAGCTCAACCTTCCATATTTCTGTTGTCTATTGACAGTGCTATATAAAGCCAGACATCTCGGGTAAGGGGAAGACATGTGTGTGAGGAAGTGGGCTCTTCCATCACAGTGGTAAGAACAAAGGAAATTATCAAGTCACAAGTAAAAGGAGCAGAGGGAGCATTGTTCCCCTATGTCTCGGTCTGATGATTAAGTTCCTTACATGACAAGAGATTACGTGGGCGGCAGTAGACTGGGAGAGTCTGAAATGAATCAACCTAGTTATGAAATCTAGGAGCCAATTCATTGTTTCAACCACGAATTTGTCCACAAACTTTTCTTGAGTGCCAATATGTATATGGCACTTGGCTAGGTACACAATCATAGGCCCTGTTCTCATCGAATTTAGAGTTTATTACAGAGAAACAGAGGATAGAGAGGAAGCAAATGATTTCAAATGTGATGAGGACCACTTCCAAGAGGTGTTTAACACTACCGGCTGGAGCAAGGAAGAAGTAGACCTAACCTTGCTGGGAAATCAGGGGGGGCTTCCTTGAGGAAGCGTCATTTAAAACAGACAGCTGAAAGGGAAATGAGTTGGCTACGCAGAGGAAAAGGTCCTGCAAAGGCCCCACAGCAGAGAAGGCACAGTGTGCTCACGGAATTTAGAGAAGGCGGACTCAGCTTCATCCGGAGAGTGATGACGGCTGGAGCCAGATGGGGCTGAGCCAGTGGACAGGGTCATAATCGTGCAGAGCATTATGGGTGATGTGTAGGGTTGGAGACTGTATGCTAAATGTAGACTTTGGATAGGGGAGTGATGATTAAAAATGTTAATGGATTCTTTGGTTTGCAGAAGAGAGAACCGATTGGAATGGGACAAGTGTAGCTGCAGGGAGGCTCATTTGAAGGCTCTATTAATAGTTCAGGGGACCACGGATAGTGGCCTGGACTGAGGTGGTAGCCAGGGTACAGAGAGAAGTGGAAGGATATCTGATATCCTTGAGAGTTGAAAGACTGATTAGATGCAGGGAGTGAGAGATGAAGATCCCAGGAGGACTATCAGATTTTGGCTTAAAACAAACAAAACAAACAAACAAAAACAAACAAACAAACAAAAAAAAAACCCAAGGCATTGGTGCCTTTACCAAGAATCCTGGAGAAGAAACAGTTTGCGGAGGTAAAGGATGAGCTCAGTCTGGGACGTGTCCAGGGTGAGGTACAGACGAGACAGACAAGCAGAGAGTTTGTGTAGGTGACTCCATGTCAACGGAGAAGTCAGGAAACCATTCACATGAACTCGATGCCAAACTGATTTTTTCTGAGACTTTGGGTCTGAATCACATGGGAGAACTGTCAACCGCTCACCCTCTCCCATGTGTGAAGGAAGAGTCACTTGTGCGTGTCACTGGGGTGGGCCAGCTTCATTTTTGTGTTCCTTTTCTGCTTCCATGATTTCCCATGTACTAATGTGAGTGATCATTTGAAATGTTAATCTTTCTGAAATAAAATTTCATTCTTTTGTGAATTCTGAAAAACACAACAAACAACCCAGTGAGGCCCACTAACGAATTAAAGGGAAGAACTAACGCTCTAAAATGGCAGCTGGTTCTGTGATGATTTTCTTCTCCGTCACCAAGACGTCTCATACATTCTGAGTGATGAGATTTCTCATTTTCCTGGTAAAGCATTGTGAAGGCTAACCACTAAATGAAAAAATAAGATAAGCCCCCTGAAGATTAAATGTACCCTAATTGTGTTTTATTTCCTACGAAGTGAGGGTCTTGAAGTACTACTGCGTTTCAGACTTTGCCTTCCTCAACAGGCTAATGACCATCCCGAACCACCAAATTGTGCCTTTGTAAATACTTCTGTTTTGAAAGTGTCACTTTATTTATGTGGCCCAATTGCAAACAGATACTACAACAACAAGACCTGAGTTCAAAAGTATAATCTCAAACCCAATTGATCATGTAGAAGAATCATGCACACTTTGTGAGCAGCTGCCAAGGAAAGAAGCAGCCAAGCAACAGAACAGAAACCATAAAGCTGAATGTTAAATTATCATCAAGTGCTTCACCTACAAATTTGTCACCGAGTGTGGTTATCTCCATGTCCTAACACAGTGTGTGCTCTAACAGGGACTGTTTACATGAAGTTACTGAATAGCCGTCAATTCTACCTCCTAAACATCCTGAATCCACCATCACCCCTGCTTTAGTTTAGGCCATCCACATCCCTCTTGGGGACAAAATCTGTGTAACCAGACTGAGCTAGGTGGACACCTCTTGGCAGGTAGATCCCGGTCCCACTGAGGTCTTAGTGATCCTGGGCTTGCCTTTCTATTCCTTTATGATTCTGATTCTTTTTGAAGACCCATGAAGACCAGTATTGTGGTCATTTTTTTTTAAATACCTAAGCCTCAGACAAAAGAACCACTGCATCTACATGGAAAAACTGTATCTACATGAAATAACTCTAATACAGTTACACTGGTGTATAACTATAAGCTACAAAAGTGAAAGGTTATTTTGGTGGCAGTTCGGTAGGGTATTGAAATCCTATAAAACTATTTAGTACTGGTGGGGGAAAGTGAATGGCAGAGCACCAGGGTTTAGGGTACCCATATTTGCTCCCCTCTAGAGAACTTGTGAACAGAGGACAGAGCCTAGAAAAACTGTTACACCACCCTCCAGTCTCCCTCTTCATTCCCCCGCAAGGAGCCACGCCCAGTGCTCTCACACTGTTCCCTATGCCCCCACAAAGTCCTGTCTCCTTGGCTGCATCTCATGCTCAGAATCTCCTTCTGTCTTCTCTCTGTCAAAGGCTCCTTGCCCTCAGGTATGTGCACAATGAAAAAGTCAGGTAGATGAATTCATAGTATGATGCCTCTTCTCCAAAGAAGGAACCATCCAGGAGTAGAATTTCAGCTACTTTGAGCAGAAGAGAAGAGAAACATTGTGAACTCAGGGTCTTCCTAATACCTCTAACCCCAAATGAATGATGTGGTCACCAATCTGTCCTTGTTTAATAGTGTCCCTGTGACAATCTCTGGGTTAGACACAATTCTATTCTTCAGCCCCTTGCCCGAAACCAGGGCACATTCTGATTGAGGGCAGAAGGTTTTCCCTCTGAATAAACTATTTCCCCTAAAGAAATTGGCTGAGAGTCATAGCTCTGGTGGATGAGTCAGAAAATGTAGACCCTTATCCCTGCGACGCCATTTCCTAAGTATGTAACCTCGGATAAGCCACTTAACCTCTCTGAGGATCAGCTTCCTAAACTCACATCAGGATAATCATACCTCCTCCTCTGCATCCGTACAATAGATTATTTTAAAGAATAAGTAAGATAATAAATGTGAGCTGGCTTTGAGATCTGTAACATGTAAGCTATTATTACTGAAGGATGACAGCTTCCCTCACCCCGTCGCATGATTTTAAACACATAATACAAGGTCTTTCCATATTGTGGGCCATATGGAAGGAAACAGCTGCTGGTCCAAGCCAATTTTAGAAACCGGCGTTTTTGCAAAAGGAAGAGTCAACTTTCATCACAACAATGCTGCTGGCACAGGACTGGGCACTGCCAGACAACGATGTAGAGATGGTCCAGCAGGTGTCAGCAGAGAACCAACTTTTGGTACTAAGTGGGCTCAGCAAGGGATGGAGAGGATGCCAAGCCAGGAGGCTGAAACAGGGCTGGCGGGATTCTGCTGCTAAATTCAGGGCGGCCCAATTCTAATGGGGTGCAGGTGGGCAGACTGGGACTAGTGAGACCCTTCAGTTCTATCTACAACGTCTCCCATTGGACTGAAGATCCTTCAGGGGATTCCTTCCCATTCCTGCCTCTCAGTCTGAGTCTCAGTCCTTCTTCTGTCCTTAGACTCTGTGCTCTAACTTGGGAAACTTGTCTCAAAGGAAAGGAAGGTTTTGTTTGTTCAGAGAAATATTGTTTTGGGAGTGACCTTCCTCTCTCCAACTCAACATCAGAGTTGCTTTGAATGTGTAATTTTCAGCTACACCTGTTTCTTAACATTCAAATACTCCCTAGAGGCAAAACCCTGGCTATTCAGATTCAGTAATTCAGGCAGCCAATCCAGCCTCTCTAAGACAAATGACTAATATATGGAGAGTGAATGAGCACTGTTTCCAGTTACCAAATAGAAACCATTTGAATGAAATACTAAATTTCTTACACGTTAAAGATGGCCTCTCATATTTTACTCTTGTGAGGACATGATTTCACTGCAAATATATGTGAGTCTATGTTACAATGTGCCTTGTTTGACATGGGCTCTCTCATTAAGTTTTATGAAGTCTGAGATCTTTCTTGGCTGGATGTGGAGAGGTGACTTGGAAAGACAGAGATATAGCTTTCTGCAACAGGAGGAAACCTCAAACTGCCTGTCCTGCCCTACTCAGTTTCTAAGATCCCCAGTGATCATGTGTAAGTGTGTGTGTGTGCATGTTTGTGTGTGAAAGACAGAGAGGGGCAGACTGGGGGTAGGGGGGCAGAGAAAGAGAGACTTTTGGTATATATCCTAGTAATGGCGGAAAAGAAATATGTAAGAAATTCTGTGAGAAGAAAGGGTAAATGGGATCAGACCCAAAAGGCTGTCTGAGGCTCTGAAGCCAGATCTATTGGGAAGAGGTCAAGGGCAGGGCTATGGCCACTAAAGAGATGGCCACCTGTGAATCTGCCACACCTGGGGAATGAGTAAAAGGAAAAGCAGTAAATCAAGTGGCTATGGACCTTGTGGTCCTATCACATGGTTACTCACCTTTCCTACCTGGTATCAAAGTCTTATTATCTTCAAAAAAACTCAGGAACTATATTTACATCTGGGATAACTAAGGTCCCCAGGTAAAGGGAGTTGTATCCTACTTAGAAAAATCTAAGGTACGTATGTGTGTGTGTTCTCTAGAGTCCTAACCTCTAGTATCTAGCATCCACAAGGAACAGAAGGCCCACACCTACCACTAAATGCAAGCACAGGGCTCAGAAGTCTAAATCTTCAGTTGGTAGAATATACTCAAGACTCCTACATTGCTGCAAACCCCTCAGATCCTCAGATCGCTGGGTGAACTGTTTTCTTCTAGTTCTGTGAATATTTAATTATTTCCATCTCTTTCTTGGTTTGAAAGAGGTGTTTGAAAGAATATTTAAAATTAAGGATATGTGGGGGGGGCAAGTTCACAGAGCAACTGCCTTACACCTTATTTTGTCCAAAGTCCACACACACACACACACACACACACACACACAAAAGCAAAAGCAGATAGCACATCTGGACAGTTTAAACCCTTGAAGAGTTGTGCTGTGTATTAAGCAAAGTGTAGTATTCACCCTCCTTGAGATTTTATGCTCAGTTTGTGTATCTGTGTCCCCAGATTTAGGACAAGAATTTGCAGTGGTGATTTAATGATGGAGACTCAGAAGCCAGGACCACCAAAGGGCAATGGGACCCATCTCCTGCTTCAGTAAATGCATAAACATCTGATTTATAAGGGGAGGGTTGTATGCATTAAAGACAGCCATCAGAAGTGATCAGAAACCCCTGCTAGTTGATATCTCCCCACCCGCCAGCCCCTAAAGCTGTTTAATCTTTTAGTCTAAAGGACTACCTCTATTGCTGTACTGTCAATTGAAATTTGGGGATGCAGCTCTGCAGCCTCAGATGAAATCATCTTTTCGTCTGAGCTGCCTTAAAGGACAGCACAGCCACATTTAAGCTCAAGTCAATTCGGCTTAGTCAGGCCCCCTTCACTCCTGATGGAGCCTGGAATCTGCGGCTACCAGCCCCCCAGAGCCCTGGACTCTGCCCCCAGGGCCTCCCCGCCCGTCTCAATTGCTCTGGACCAGTTCATTTTGCCACAGCTCGGAGCCGCTCGGAAAGCAAAGATTAAAGGGGAAAGTCGCAGCTGTATATTTATATTTTCATTGCTAGAAGGGAATTGATTTCCGTGCATTTATTTTGGTAGTTGTAATACACAAGGGCGGATTTGCGTCACCCGAGCAACTTGTCGGTGGAGATAAAGTTGCACAAATATTGAAAGGGGAAGTGCTAGGAGTCATTATAGAGTTTTTCTCCGGAAGAAATAAGGATTTCTGCAGTATCCTAAAATACTAAGGCCACTTCTATTTTGAGACCAATCTCGCAGGCACATCCGCTCATTTAGTCCGAGTTTGAGCCCATCAAAAAACAGGAGATGACCTGAACTCCAGGCGAGTCCAGGGTTTCCTGCTGCTTTCTTGGTTCTGAAGGGTGGGGGAGTAAGAAGGAGGGGATTCTGCGGACTCAGAAGAGGACGAGGGGGCCCGCAGAGACCAGGCCTGGCTTGGGGGAAGGGTTGTGAAGGAGAGGCAGGAGTTCGTTCCTGAAGTTTTCCTTTTTCCGCCTTTCCTGATGGGAGCTCCGGGTGGGTCTGGGTGGCGCTGATGCGGTTGAAATGAAGCCCAGGATCTGGGAGAGAAGAGGGGCGCGCGGGGGAACTTGCAATTTACAGTCAAGCCGCCGGCCTTGAGTGCGTAGAGAGGAACGCCTGGAGGGGCTGAGTCTGCGGAGAAAACGCGCCCTCGGGGCCATGTCTTCGCTCCTCCTGCCCTGTATTCTCGGCCTGGAAATGCTGCAGAGGCGGGTAGTGAGCGCCGCTGGAAACCCGGAGGGCCGGAGTCCCGCCCAGTCTATACCCAGAGCCCACCCCCGAGGGTCACGTCTTATTTGGGGGAGGGCTGCCTGGGGTGAGGCCTAAATGCACCTCTTTTTGAACTGTGACTTTGTGCTTAGGCCGCGGTGTGAATGTTTGCAGCGGAATTGGAAGTGACACCAGAAAAGAGAGGAAGAGAGGGCTTATGGCCGCCCCTACAAACGCTCGCGCTAGTGAATTTCCCCCAGGGCTGAGAAGTTATGTAGAGGCCGCGCCCTCCCACGGGAGTCTGGCCAGAATCCTCAGTCTTTCTATGCAACTATGGAGCCTTTCAAGGACGCTCCAACGCCTCAAGCGGCCTTATACTTGTCAATTTCTTTGCCTCTGGTTCGAAACAGGACTGCTCTTCCTGCGGCTCTTGCCTCAGGTGCCCGTGTCCTCAGCAGATCACACCCCCTTTCATTCCGTCTCTGGAAATAACATCTCTGTCAGGGCTTCAAGAAGCAGGGCAAGAAACCCCTTTAGTAAAAGAGAGAGGAGGGAGAAACAGAGAGAGGTAGAGGCTGGGAGGTGCGGTGGGTGGATGTTCTAAGTGCTGGCTGATCAGAAGTGGTTGATTAGTAATTGGTCTTTTCCAGGAGAAAGTCAAAAGCTAAAATGACAGCATTTGCAACAAGAGTCTAGAAACCACTAGAAATTAATTTAATTAGCTCAAATCCTGAACTCGAGATAGGCATGGCAAATTCAGTTGCCTTCCTGGGATTCTTTGGTAGGACGTCTGAGTGTTGAAGTGAAATAAAAAATGCCACAGAAGTTTTATTGCAACTATACTGAAAGTTTGTGTGTGTGTGCGCGCGGGGATGCCACAGAAGCACGGAAGTTCTGTTAGAAGATACTTAATAGGACAATCGAAAACAAAAGAGTTCGTGGTTTCATTATTATTATTATTTTATTTTCTTCCTGAAAATGTGCAAGAAGAGCTCATCTGGGTGGCCTGTGGTTTGTTTGGGAGAGGGGGGTGGAATCCATTCTGACTATAATTTAAATGAGAACGAAATCTTAAAATAGAGATGTTGATGTTGCAGAAACCCCCCCACTACACCCATTCTACGCTCTGAAGAGCCAAAGTGCGGATGGAAGACGTCGGCCACTACTGCAGCTTCTCCAGCGACCAGGCCCAAGGGGTTCCCGGAGAAAACAGTCACAGAATTGAAAGTAGTATTTAACCCCAAGAAAATCTGCTCTTGTAGGCACTTGCAAAACAACGGACGCCATGTGATCAAGGATGTGGCGGAGGAGGAAGGGTGACATTTCCTACAAGGTGCAGCAGAGGAGGGGACGCGCGTATGGCTCTCCCGGGTTTCGGACGGCGGCCTGTTTTGTTGTCTCCGAGGCTCGGGTGACGGTTTGGCTGCGTCCAAGGGAGACATCCATCTTACTTTGTTTGAAAAGTTACTCGTTCAAGTTGTCAATGTGTGACAGCTCGGAATAAAGCTAATTTGCAACTGCCCCTCCTCTCTTCCCTGAGGATCTCCGAGGCAGGGACACGGACCCAGTGCTGACTTGGGCGGGGACTCAGTGCCGTAGCATTCCGCGCGAGAGCTCCGGGCTGGGCAGCGTAGGGGCGGGGACCCACGAAAAATGGGGCTTTGTAGAAGACACCGATTCTGGGGATAAAGGCCGAGTAGAGAAAAATCGGGCCGGAGTTAAGTAAAGAGGAGGGAAACCTAGGGGGCCGCCAGTGTTCCAGGAGGCGGGCCTTGCACCCGCGATAATATGCGGGAGCACTAGCTTCCCTAGGCGAGCGCTCCAGGAGTGCTGTGACCAACTGTCCACGCCTGGTGCCGGTTCGGAGAAGTTAATGGGAGGTTAGAACTCCCTGGGGCGGCAGTCCGACACCTACACTTCGGAGAGGGACCCGCGCAACCCAGCTCAGCCCACGCGGCACCAGCAAACAGTTTCGCGTGGCCTGGGCGTGGCCGAGGGGGCGGGCCACGCCCCGTTTCCCAGTTCCCCACCACTTCCCGCTCCCATTGGTCAGTAGGATAGCCAATGGGCGCTCGGATCGAGGTCCTACCCTGGGTCTGACTCGAAAGCTCCTGCCAAAACTTTGGGAGTTTTTAGAGAGGAGTTTTTTTTTTTTTTTCCTCTTATTACTTTTTTTTTTAACTAACGGATTATTATTGTTGTTGTTTTAAATTTAGCTCTTAGGGCTTAGCTGTTTGGGTGTTTCTTTGGGTGCCCGGCCCCTGTCTCCCCGGCTTCCCTGGCGTGTGCGGAGCCCCGGCCCCCGCCCGCCTCGCCGCTCCAGCGCCCCTCGCTCGCCTCCAGCCCGCGGGGAACGAGGGCGCCGCGCCGCCTTTAAAGTGAGGCCAGGGGCCGAGGCTGTGATCAGCCGGGATCCGGCCCTCGCCTCCTCCTTCGGTGGCGCTACGGCTCCCTGGCCTCTCTTCGGTTCCGACGGAGAAGAGTAAGCGGGTCGTCCTGGGCTGGGCTGCCTCCTCCTCCTGGACTTAGCGCGCCCCTCCCCGCCCACCCACCCACCCACCCGGCCCGGCCAGGCCGCGGCGGCCGCTGGGCGCACCCCGCCAGGATGTTCGCCGCTGGGCTGGCTCCCTTCTACGCGTCCAACTTCAGCCTCTGGTCGGCCGCCTACTGCTCGTCCGCCGGCCCGGGCGGCTGTTCCTTCCCCCTGGACCCCGCCGCCGTCAAGAAACCCTCCTTTTGCATCGCGGACATCCTGCACGCCGGCGTAGGGGAGCCAGGGGCGGCCCCGGAGGGTCTGGCGGGGGCCTCGGCCGCCGCGCTCACCGCTCACTTGGGTTCGGCTCACCCGCACGCCTCTTTCCAAGCTGCCGCCAGATCTCCGCTTCGACCCACCCCAGTGGTGGCGCCCTCCGAAGTACCAGCTGGCTTCCCGCAGCGGCTGTCTCCGCTCTCAGCCGCCTACCACCACCATCACCCACAGCAACAACAGCAGCAGCAACAACCGCAGCAGCAACAGCCTCCGCCTCCACCCAGGCCTGGGGCCTTGCAGCCCCCGGCCTCCGGGGCACGGGTGGTCCCGAATCCCCACCATAACGGCTCCGCCCCGGCCCCCTCCAGCAAGGACCTCAAATTTGGAATTGACCGCATTTTGTCTGCAGAATTTGACCCAAAAGTCAAGGAAGGCAACACTCTGAGAGGTAGGTCTTGGGCGAGAGGCTGCAGGCCTCTGACAGGGGCACTGACGCACTCTCTGATTCCTGGGCCTTTGGGCCGCCTTTGAATGTTTTTTCAATTAAGGATAAATCGGTAATACGAGGGAGAAGAAACTGAATTGTAAGGGGACTATGAAACATTAGGTTTTAAAGTCACTTTGCTCTACATTAAAAAAAAAGAGGGATCCAAGAATGCTTTAAAAACACGCGTTGCAGAATCAATATTCATAAAAATGGTGTCAATATTTGTAAAATGACTATCATCTGTCTCTTTAATCACATATCTAGGGAGAGAACTATATTATCTGGCAGGGAAAGCCCTTTTGGGGAACACTTTTGCTTTCATTGATCTGATTTCTAATAAAATTTCACCCAAGGAATGTCGATGAACAGTATGGATTCTAACTCCCAGAGGAGAGAGCAGAGTGAGGGCTCCTTTGGGAGGACGAGTTAGGTCTGTGGAATTCTTGGAAAGCACCTGAAAGTGACTTCGTTTAGGCCTTTTTTAGGTAAAGCCCTTCCTTGCTACGTGCGTGGACGTGGACCTGCGGGGCACACAGAGGAACATTGCGTGCACAGCCCCTTGGCCGCTGTCAGGAGAGAGGGGTTTCAGCACTGAGACAGGGGTCTCTCAGGACTTGGCTCCAGGAAAACCGAACTGGAAGGGAAGGGAGAGGGGAGAAACAAATCTCGGAGAGAGTATGGGTTTGATCCAGGTATAACAGCTCTTCCCTCGTTCCCAGATCTCACGTCGCTGCTAACCGGCGGGCGGCCTGCAGGGGTGCACCTCCCCGGCCTCCAGCCCTCCACCGGCCAGTTCTTCGCATCTCTAGATCCCATTAATGAGGCTTCTGCCATCCTGAGTCCCTTAAGCTCGAACCCGAGAAATTCAGTTCAGCATCAGTTTCAAGATACATTTCCAGGTATGGAAACCCTCTGGAACTACAGCCTAATGGGCAGGTCAACTGACAGGACACTCAGGACTGGCGTCTCGCATAGCCACCGCGGTGTAGCAATCCCCGTGTTGGTGTGGGAGGCTACCACGTCCAGAGAGAAAGCGAAAGATTTCTCAGTGAGCCAGCTCACTCTTTGATCAACTCCCAGGGGAGAGGAGTGGGGGGCCTGGGGAACCAGGAGAGTGTATGGGGGACGGTGGGAGGGGGCTTTCCCTAGTCTTTTCGCTGGAGAAAGTGGTTTGAAAATAAAGCAAGAGTTGTTGCTGATTAACATACACATATTTTGCAATGACCTCAAACATTTTTGCCTGGAAAAGTTCCGTCTGAGTGCGTGGGCACCTATGCGATTGGGCTCCGTTGCGCGTGCGCGCACACAGACACACACACACAGACACACGCACACGCACACGCGCACACACACACACACACACACACACACACACACACACACACGGTAGAGAATCGAGGTTGTCATCTTCATATCCTTCAGACCCGGGCGACTTTTCGCCTACACTTGGAATGCCTGAAGGCCACGCATTAGGTTTATGTTTTCCCTTTGGAATTAATCCACCGGGCTTCTCCACTCCATACTCGCTTTAGGCCTTCCGCCTATTGGCTTAAGAACTGTAAATTTCCTCCTTAGAGAGGCCACTCGGTGTCTGCATGAAGGGCTTTCTGAATGGGGGTAGAGGCGACTGTTAACACAAAACAATTTTAAGCATCATGATGAGCCCCAGACTTGCAAGCCGTACACAGAGCACTAACAGCTCTCCTCTCTCTCTTGCTCTGTCTCCTGTCTGGTGTCAGGTCCCTATGCTGTGCTCACGAAGGACACCATGCCACAGACGTACAAGAGGAAGCGCTCGTGGTCTCGGGCGGTCTTTTCCAACCTGCAGAGGAAAGGCCTGGAGAAGAGGTTTGAGATTCAGAAGTATGTGACCAAGCCAGACCGAAAGCAGCTGGCAGCAATGCTGGGTCTCACCGATGCACAGGTAAGCCAGCTCCGGCCAACGCACAGCTGCCTGGCCGGCAGCAGTCCACCGCTTACCCGCAAGGTCCCCTCCACCCGCTAACTCTCCTTTTGTGGTGGAAGCTAGAGATCTTGAATTTCAGAGACTTTGTGGGCTTCTGAACTTGAGACAGGAGAGAGGAAGGGGTGGGGGAGAAGGATGGAAAGAATAGCCCATCCCCAAAGATGTCTGTCAACAAGCGCTGTGTGTTTATTTTGGCCAACAAGCAAAAGCCTTTTGCAGAGAAGGCAAATAGGCCGAGAGAGATAATAATTATATACTCAACTGTAGCGCAATTTGCTGTAGGAGGCAGTTTATTTCGGAAGAGATAAAAATCCAAAGTCAAGAGATTGTTGGGGTTTTTCTTCCCCCTGTCCTCCCTCCTCCTCCTGCTGCTGCTGCTGGATTGTGAAATCCCCAGTTGTGAGGAAGTGAAAACATCATTTCAAACGGAATTACTTAGCCCCAGTAGGGCGAGAAGTCCACTTGGAGTGGCCACAGTCAGTCCAATTTTCTAAGGACGTAATGGGGGGCGGGGAGGAGTGAGGAAGAGAAAGAAAAAATGGCTTTCTTAGAACACTCAAGAGCATTTCAGTAGGTTCTGCCTACTTGAGTTTTTTTTCCCCCACAATAGCAAATCTATTGTTCCTGAATTCAAGGTTTTTTTCTTTTCTCAAATTCAAGAACTGAATTTTTTTTTTTAAAGAAAAGTTTTTGAAATAGAAGGGTCACTGTTCTTCCACACCGCACAGCAGTGGCCCTGGCTCCCTGGGTGCTGAAGATTCTAAGCAAGGCAGAAGCCAAAGGCAGGCACTTTTTCGTAGCTCCCTTGTGCTCCCCTACTTCTGTCCTCCATTACACAACTCCCCTCCCCAGCACACACACTGGAAGAGCCCAGCCGTTTTCCACCAGCTGTGGATGTTATTTTTAAAAGGGAAGCTGGAACTTGTGTGAACGCATTGCGTCCCCCAGGGGATTATATATTTATATAGATTCTCCGCCCCATCCCTACCCCCTTCCTCCACTTCGCACAGGTTTGATTCCAGTATTTTCGGAGACCACAGAAGGATTAGTTTATCCTGGGCTGGGGCAGGGTCCTTATCAGCTTCTGAGTACACACATGCCAAGGAAATGCTCTTTTATAGAAGGTTCTTTGGTGCCCTCACTCTCCTGGGGTTAACTCTTTGAACCCCCTTTCCCCTCTGTTTCCCACGGTTCTTCATTAAAAAGAACTGTTTTTGCAGGGAATTGTCTTCGATAGTGGCAGTAGAGGAGGGGGCCAATTTAGCAGGAATTTTTAATGTTCGTTCGCCAAACCCTTGAAATTTTGTGCGAAACCTTGGATACATGTGCACTTTTCTGGGCCAGGGGTCTATAATTTTAATCAGATTCGTATGGGGATCCTGACACATGTGGGGTTAAGAAGCATCGATATAAGTGTAAAAAAAAAATCTCCATAGTTGAAAGGCAAGGAGCAGGGATCTGCCCTTTCAACAAGCCTCCAAGTCACTTCAGGCTGGAGATCAGAGGGCCACATATGGAGAAACATTTCTAGTGGATTCCCTAGGCCAGGATCCCTGGCGATCTCGTTGCTTCTCCTGGCTGCTTCACAGTCCCTGCCCCTGGCGCCGTACCTGGCCTATGGCGGAGGTGCAGGGGATGATTAGCGGTGCTTGCCCGTCTTCGGAGTGGCTCCCGAATGGGATGCACGCGGTTTGGATTGGAACGAGCCTGCATTTCACCTCCATGTCCCTCCCTGTCTCCTGACGGTGCGCAGGTGAAGGTGTGGTTCCAGAACCGGCGGATGAAGTGGCGGCACTCCAAGGAGGCCCAGGCTCAGAAGGACAAAGACAAGGAGGCGGGTGAGAAGCCATCGGGCGGAGCCCCGGCTGCTGACGGCGAGCAGGAGGAGCAGAGCCCCAGCCGCTCGGAGGGCGAGGCCGAGAGCGAGAGCAGCGACTCCGAGTCTCTGGACATGGCCCCCAGCGACACAGAGCGGACTGAAGGGGCCGAGCGGTCTCTGCACCAAACAACGGTCATCAAGGCCTCGGCCCCGGGCGCCCTGCTGGCCGCCAGCAGCGGTGGGAGTGGGGGGAGCAGCGGCAGCGGCAGTTTTAGCTTCAACGGCCTCAGTAGCAGCAGCACCAGCGCCGGAAGCGCCGGCAGCCACGGCAGCGTCGGTAGCGCGTCAGAGCTGCACCCCGCGCCCCAGCCCGCCCTCGGCAGCGCCCCCAAAAGCCCCGAGCCCGCCCAGGCATCGCTCGGCGGTCTATAGACTGAACAAGGTCGGAGGCGATGCGGGGCCGTGCGTGCAGTCTCCCAGCTTCCCGTGTGGGCTGGATTTTGTGCCCACTTTACGGTGGCAGAGGAGCCAGGACCGGAGACGCAGCAGCATAGCTTCGATCCCTACGGTCCCACCTCGCCCCTCGCTGCCCTGGCCGGCGCAGTCCACACCACATGGAGCCCGGGGGAGTCTGAGTGCCCCTGGCCTTCGGCTCCCAGCGCCAGCCGAACACTCTTGCCCGGATACAAGCAGCTCACACTGCGAAGTGCTGGGCTAAACAGTCCTCCCCACACTGGGGGTCATGGCGCAAAGACACGATGCACTTAGGTCGCCACAAACTTGTAAATAAAATGTTTACTACAGTTTGTAAAGGCCGCTTGGCTTGCTGGGACGATGTGATCGTTAAGGTGCGAGTTCTCCGACCAGAACCTGAGCCCCGGGGCCCTGCAGGTGGCAGCAGGTGGAGATGGGGGACTGGAACTTTAGGGAGAAGTGCTGCAACCTCAGAGCCACCTTACTGCAGAGATGGTGCAGGGGCTTACAGGTTCCACCCATTCAGAGGTCTCCGTAACTAGCACTGACTGCTGCTGCTGGATACTCCATCTTTGACCCTGAGTGTGGCCTGAGAGCCTAGGCAGCCATAGAATCTGTTAGGCCTGTCTGGTAGATGGCTTCCCCACCGGGAGTCAGGGCATGGTGAGTGTGTGCACTAGCTTTCTGCAGTTCAAATGTAAGCAGAGTTGAGTGAAGAAGACAGTGGTGCGGGGACTGGATCAATCTAGCCGCAGGTGGTACTCACAAGGTGGCTGCTTAGAGCCTGGCTTGGAGCCTACAGGCAATTCCA
Organism: Camelus ferus; assembly: GCF_009834535.1. Classification (NCBI taxonomy): domain Eukaryota; kingdom Metazoa; phylum Chordata; class Mammalia; order Artiodactyla; family Camelidae; genus Camelus; species Camelus ferus. The sequence continues at coordinate 33,263,322 of NC_045718.1, read as the reverse complement.
GTATAAACCACCCCTCCTTGGGATGGAGTAGGGGGACCCAGCAGGTCTGTAGTGTCTGGAGAAAAGGATAGACAGACCACATCAGTTAGAGCTAGAATGCTGGGCCTGAGATGGCTTTAAAGCTGCCAGATCATTTGGAGGACAGAATGGTGATTTGTTCAAGGTCAACTCCCTTGTCCAAGGTGGAGGAAGAATCCAAACCAGAACTCAGACCTCTTGGCTCACATTTGACCAGCAAGGGGCCCACAAAACTCCACAGTCTGCCCCGCTTCTGCGGGCAGCCCCCACAACCCGATGCCCCCCCCCCCAGTCTTCCTCTGCAATTGGTCCAATTCAGGTGTCCATTGAACTTTTCTTCCACCTCCAAGCTGGGGTGAGCTGAGAGGCAGCTTCCCCATCACACTGCAGCTGGAATATAGCAAATCTATTTTGCCTCCATGCTGCTACTGGGATGGGCCATTGGAAGTTTTTCCTTTTCTTTTCTTTTCTTTTCTTTTCTTTTCTTTTCTTTTCTTTTCTTTTCTCTTCTTTCTCTTCTTTTCCCTTCTTTCTTTTCTTTTTCTTTCTTCTCTTCTCTTTCTTTCTTTATTTTCCCTCTCTCTCTCTCTCTCTTTCTCTTCCTCCTTTTTTTTGGTCAAACCTCTCTCCAAGACCCCTCTCCCCTCGAAACTATGGAATATCCAGCGTTAATAAAGTTATTTCAAGAGATTTAAAAACAAATAGACATTGCAGGCAAGCCTGATCACCTGGGTCTATTTGGTACTAAGCTGGGGCAAGGGCACAGGCCTCTTCCAGGCCCACCATTCATGCCAGGAAGCTGATTGCCACACAGAAGGCATTGGGGTGGGAGAGTGGTGATCCTAAGGAGATACTGAGGTAGGTCATCGAGCCTAGGACACACCCCAGTCCCCTGGCCAGAGTGAGAAGGCTCCTAGCGGCTCCTTGGTCTGGCTTAGCTGCTTCCCTATTTTGACCAATTTGCTTGAGCACAAAGAACTCTGTTGTAGACATCTGGGTCCAAGGGCAGAGTAGAGAGGCCCCAGATTTAGTCTTCTTTAGCCTGGATCAGCCAGTTACCTGGGCAAGTTCCAGAGATGCAAAGCTGACCATTCCCTGCCCCAGTCAAACTACCTGACCCCCTAATCGAATAGAACCCCTAGAGGAATGTGAACAGTGGGGAGGGAAAGGGAACCACCGGGTGGTCTGGTGGTAGGAAAGCTAAGAGAAAGGTAGAGCACCCCAGGAGGGACCTCAGTTTAAAGGGAAACATGAGCCAGTTGTTATCCCTAAACGAATCATAAGTCTTGGGGTGATGGCAGTCTCCCCAATTACTGTGAGTCCCAGCCTGAGTTGGGATGATTTGTCCATACCTTCCACAGGCTCTGCTTCCTGAGTTCTAGGATTCTCTCTGTACCCTTATTTTGCCTTCACTACCGAGATTCATTTCCTCCCACTCCCAAAATATTGAAATCCTAAAACCAGGACAACCCAAGAACACTGAATTTACAGGCACTTAAATTCAGTTCTGGCTTTCCGGAGAGTAAAGTGGCAGCACGTATACCTAGCTGAGGAGCCCGGCTGGGAAGGCGAGCTGAGCAGGGGTTGGCGCTTTCTGTGCACAGCAGCTACCCCGCCCTCACGAAGCCCGCGGGTGCGCGATGCTTCCAGACCTCCGCCACATTTCGCCACCTGGGCGCCGTACTTTCGAAACTGAAGGAAAACATCGCCCAGGGACTGTAATGGTGTGATTTCAGGTAGAATTCGCCCCAACCAGGTTCCGCCAGATTAGAAGGTGCAGTGGAACTGGGGGTCTGGGAGGGAAGTGAGCCGGCCACATGAGTTGGGATGCTCTTGGAGGGATAGCAGGAGGCGCCCCCTCCTCAGCCATCCCACCTCTCATTCCTGAACATTTTCCTTGTGAAACTCTGGCCGGGCTGTACTCTGGGCAGAGGATTTCTTCCACATTTTCATCAGGAACGGAGTGTCATTAGCCCAGGAGAAGTTTAAAGTTCATTTAGCAGAAAAGCTGCCGCAGGACGGAGGGTCCTCTTTATCTGGCCGGGTGGTGGGGAGGACAAGCTGCTTTTTGGGCCAGGTCACCTCAACCCGGGATGGCTTGCTCGGCTCTGGGTAGGGGAATTTTCCCGGTGGTGCTCGATGCTAGCAAGAGCTGCCAGGGAAGCTAGAAATTCTTAAACGAAGACAGAGATTTCACAGGCATGGAAGAAAATGCCTAACGCGCAAGGTCGGCGGACCCCAGGCTGGCCGAGACCCCCAGGGCTGGGGCTTGGAGGAAGAGGGTGCGCCCGGGTCCCGGAGCAGAACGGAGCCGAGCTGCGTGCGACCCCCGCCCCTACCGGCGCGCCCCCCCGGGACTCGCCCTTTGCTGAAAGCAGCAATAACTCTTGGCCCAAAGCAGGGCCGCGCCTCGCCAGCCCAGGAATCCTCGCGGCGCCAAGCCCTCGGAGCAGGGGTTACCAAGGCGCAGCTAGGGGCGCGCAGAGGGCTGGCGACTCGAGCGCATCTCTGGGCCAGGAGGAGGATCTGCTACGCCCCTCGGGCGCGCGCGCGCGCGCACACACAGACACACACACACACACACACACACACACAGAAAGGCACAGAAATGCACAGAAAGAAAAAAGGCACACAGAAACGCAGACTGACGGACACGAGGGACCGTCTACTGGCTAGTTCAGCACTTTGTGGGCAAATAAAGTTCCGCGTTCTCTGCCACATGGCAAAGCAAAGTGAGGAGACTCAGGCGGCCTTCCTCTGCCAGGGTGGGTGGGTGGGGCTCTAGGTCTCTAGAAAAGTTCCCTTGCGCCAAGATTCGCCGGGGCCCCTTTTCTCAGCCTCAGCCGAGGGTGGGCAGGGACCGCGATGCCGGGAGTCCTTGGGAGCGTGTAGTCATCTCTGTCCTGTCCCCACCGAGGCCAAAGCTGTCCGGCTCTGAGGGACTTCAACGACAGGTCTTGCCTCTAAGGGAGGTTGTGGCTCACATACTGGCCAAGGACATCACCCCGTGTCCTCTCCCCCACCCCACCCAGCAAGGATTCACGTATGGTTGGGGTGGGGGACATTTGCTCAAACTCCGGTTACAAATCCCTCCGGTGCCCTCCGCATCTCAGAGCTCTGGGATCTTTTCCTTGACTGCCCCCTCTTACCAGGGTCCGAAGAGGGGTGTTGGCTAGGGTTCTGCTTTGTGCCCAGCTGAGCCCAGGTGAGCTCTGGGTGCCCCGCCTGCTGGTCCCCCCTTCTCTAGGTACCAAAGGGAGTCGTAACTGGAATATGACCCCGAGTTCTCCTGTAGTCACAGCCACGGGGAGCTTTGGGGCCCCGAGGGAGGGGCAGGAACCCGGACTCGTACCAGGGGATTTTCTGTGGGCGTTTTAGACTTGAGCTTAAAACTTGTCTGGCTTTAACCTGTTGAGCTTTAACCTATTCCCAGATCTGACCCCACGAAAGTGCTCAAGCAGTGGTGGACCTCAAACAGACTCTCGGAGTGCTGGACGTGCCCTAGGCGGTTCTGGAGGAAGAAATGGGGAGAAGTCAGAGGCTAAGGCCGATGACACAGCCTCCTCCAGTTGACTTACCCTAGTCTCCCCTCCACCTTCATCCTTCTTGAAGAAGGAAGAGCCAAGAAAGGCGAGGAGCTCTGGAACCTTCACTTTAAAGATGCTCGAGAGATGACCCTAAATGCGCAGGGCCTCAAAGTCCCTCTTTTTTTAGCCTGAGGTTGGGGAGGAGGTTGCACACTCCATGGTCTTTGTGAAGATGCAACTACTGGGTTTTAACAAGGACTTTAACTGCAGGTGTTCGGGCTAAGGGAGATACACCCCGATTTACTGAGCTTAAGTCTGGCTCACAGTCTCACCTTCGAGATTGTGATGGGATTGGGCAGTTTACCAAAGACAGATGATCAGCCTTCGTGGCTTCTCCCCTCACACAGATACTAAAACCTGCAGAGTTCATCCTCTGCAGTGGAGCCCTTTGATAATCTCAACCTCTCACACGGGGTACACTTTCTAAGATATCAGCCCTCCATCCCAACCAGGTTCTAACAGAACACAGGCTCTGCCAGGATGGGGTGGGGGTGGGGGGCTCTGAGCCTTTTTGACAGATGAGCCTGGAGAATCGCTGACCCCTGGTTCCTTGGTTGCCCTGCCCTCACTCACTTTAGGAACGAAGACTGAATGTCCCCGAGGGGGACGACTTCATTTTAAAGGATAAGGCAACGGAGGCCAGGAGTCTTGATGCTTGCCCAAGTTCCTCTGGAGAGTGAGCACCAGAACTCGGATGGGCTGTGGGGTTAGTGACTCCTAAGGTACAAGAGAAGGAGAGGGGTCCTGCCAGACACACTTGACCATCTGTATTCCGTCACGGATTATTAAAGCTCAGTATCTTTTTCAGAAGAGCATAAGAGGGCAGAACCTCTGTGGGAACAATGGACTCCGGTTGGCCTGCCTCCTCTTCCCCTACACTGTCCCTGAGAGGTGTCCCTCCAGGAGTCACAGACCTTGGTTTCTCCCCCGCTCAACCCCCCCCCCGCCCCATTGACACCCAGACCCTTCAGCAGGCGCCGCCTCTGTACAAGTTTAGCTTTGCTAACAGTGTGGAGGGTCCAGGCCACACCCTGCTCACAGGAGTCAGTTTGTCCGTGGTGCTTTTCCTCTTCTGTCGATCGTTGCTGACGCTTGGGATTCTGGACAGGACACGGGGTGCGAGGCCTGTTTGACTAGCCAGGCAGCCGCTGCGAGGGCTCCTTCTGTGTCCCCTGCCGGTGGACCTGGCTCCGGCCGCGGCAGATGCCGAGCTCCCTCTTTTGCGCCGTCCACAGACCGGGAACAGCGGCTACATCACCTGAGGCTCGCAAGGAGCTCGCGGTTACGGCGACCCCAACGACTCTCTCCGGGCCGAGTATGGGAAGAGGTCGGCAGGTGGGGCGCGGGTTCTAGTGCGTGAAAAGGGGCACACAGGATCCCACGCTGGAATAGGAGAACCCAAACCAGGCAAGGAAGCGTTCATTCATTCACCAATTACCAACCGCGAGACCTTGGGAAATTTAATCATTTGGCTTCAGTTTCCTCATCTGCATAATAGGGAAATAATCAAGGCTACCTAACATAAGTTGCTGTTAGGGGTGATCGCCTTATCAAACGTGAAATGAGAATAGTGGGCGGCATACAATAAGTTCTGTAAGCTTAGATGCTGTTATATTCCTTGACTCATTCATTTATTCATTGCAGTATTCACTGAGGTCCTTATTAGTATCTGCGCAGTTGGAAAAAAAAATATACCAGACAATCCTTACGCTCCAGGAAATTAAATTCATAGGTGGAGGCTTGTTAATGCCATGCAATCACAGTGTCCCTGGAGGAACTCTTTAAGGAGTAGCCCAGAATTTTGGATGGACTGCCAGGTGATGGCAGGGGTTGCCTCATAGACTCAGACTCCACGAGATGCCCATTGGCATTTCTTCCTCTTTGTACTCCTGGCGTTGTGCCCTGTGCACACAGCAGGTGATCAACACAATGCTGGTGGGTGCAGTTGGGAGTTTTCCTTGGGACTCGGAAGGGGATAAAGTTAGCGTTTTCTGACACTTTGGCTTTGAGGGGAGTTTAACCAAGGGTCAGGGGTCCAAGCAGGGAAAAATATGTGTTCACTGCTGAGATCGTGTCAGGACAAATAGCACTTCAGGAGTTTTATTAAGTTCTTAACTAATCGCCTAGAGGGAGGGTCTTCAAGAAGGAAACCGGACATCAACTGTCCCTTTATGTGGAGAAAAGCACACACACCCCACCCCTCTTCTTGAGGGCAGGACTGAGCTCTGGGGCTCGGTTGGAGAAATTCTAGCACCTAGCTCCGTTCTTGCTCAGGGAATGCTCCTCAGAAAGTGTTTCTTGAATAAATGAGTAACAATTACTGTGGCCCTTGTGGTTATTTATAGTGCCAGTAGGTCCTCAGGAACAGCATGACAGCATGGTTAGGACTGGAAACACAGGAGGAAGCTAAGCAGCAAGGTACGGAGCTACCGGGCAGGTGACCCCTGGAAGAAGAGTGGATTTGGAAGTCCCGAATCATCAGGCTAAAGATACTCTGGGTCCCTGATACTAACATCATCACAGAACAGCAAGAAAACGAATTCACGAGCCGCGCTCAGTAAGTTGGCAAAACTTTCCTTAGCGCACGTTCGTTCGTAGCGTTGCGCGTAGATGGGCATGGCTGGCCTCATCTTGTAAGTTCAATGACACGTCCACGATCATTTCACTGACGGTCGACAGAAGAACCAGGACTGAAGCGGGACACTTTCTCTGTTTCCTCGGCGCCCCACCCCCCGCCCTTTCCGCTCGGGCCTGGTCGCGCGGGGCGCTGGGGCTGCACCAGCTTCTCTGCGCGCAGGGAAGGGCAGCGCAGAGCCGGAGACAAGGGGCTGCGCGTTGGCTTCAGTGTGTCTTCCCGCATCCCGCCTTCTCCCTCTGCTTTGCAGCAGCGCCGGTTTGTTTTGAGGGGTTCCTGAACTACCCTCACCCCCTACTCGCCTCGTGCGATTTTTGGGCCAGTGAATTCCAGCCTCATTTTGATTAGTCAGAGCTGTTTATTTGTGTTTGTCGGGATCGGGGTGAAGAGTTCACACAGCACAGTTCCCAGCACGTGGTGCGTGCGAGGTCAAGAAATGAGCGGAAGAAGAAATGAACGAACAAATGAACTAATGAGTGAATAGAACTCCGTATCTCGCGATCCCCACAGGCAACGGCCATTTTTCTGGATCCCTCTGTGGAGAGAGCCACAGGCCGCGCACGCCCTCCGAGGGAGTGCCCACGAGGCGCGGCGCGGTCCGAGCTTCCCTCTACCACCCCGGGGCGCGCAGATCCGGCTAAGAGCCTTGGGAGGTCGCCTGACCCCGCCCCGTTCGCCACTCGTTTGGATCCAGTGGAGGGTCCTGGGTCCTCCGTCTTCCAGGATTCCCCAGCCTGCCGGTCGAGCACCCAATCCAAGGTCAGTGCGGGCCCTCAGGCCTCAGCCTCGCCCGAGTTGGTGCCGACGTCAGCTCCGCGCGGGTGAGCAGCGCCCGGGAGGTGGCTCCTGTAAGGCTGCCTCGGGTCCTCCGCAAAGGTCTAAGCCAGATCCCCCTATCCCCGCCTCCCTCAGTGTCCCTGCTGTCTGTGCTGGTTTCTCTCTAGGGCCAAGAGCTAAGTGTTGTGGTTGAACAAATGGGGTGAAAAGCTTGAAGGGAAAAGGAGTCAAATGTACAGTTTAAAAATCGAATGTCGGGTATGATTGAAACGGTCCCCTTTCCCTCAGTCTTCACTCTTCCTTATCCTCCTCCACGCTATGGGCATCCCTACCCCTTCCTGTTTTTTTGTTTTTCCCTCTCCTCTCCCTTCCTCGGGTCTTCCTTTTCCTCCTGGGATTGTTCAAGTTTCCACTCAGGACTTAAAGAGGAGCCGCCCCCTCTGGTTACGTTCTGGGGCGACCACAGGGGACAACGTGAAGGGCAGGTTATGAGACTTCAGAGGAACGACCCAGCTATCCAGAGATGGTGGACTCCAGCCTCGCTTATGAACCAAAATATAATGAAAGGCAGTGACTTGTTTTTATTATTATTTTATTTTTTACAAGGAATGGGCCCTTTGGGGTATAAAAAGATCCTCAAGAGTCTCCTCCTCCCCAGAGGCATTGTTTAGGAGCCAAGGCCATGTGCCTGCGACCTACGGGGCCACCCACAGCCTAGGTGCCTTGCATCAATGCTCTACTCACTCACCATTTGAGCCCCTACTACGTTCTGGGCGGGCTCTGGGTTAGGGACTGCCCATTGCAGCGATCAGAAGGGTCCCAGAGGTGCGTCTTCTGAACCAAAAGTTTTAGGAGAAGGAATCTTTCTCATCTCGTTCCCACCTGTTTTGATTTTCCTATTGCAGAATAACGGTCGTGAGGGGCCCCATCCTGCTTCCTGAATCCTCTTCCACAATGCCTTCCCATTTTCTACCCGCCAGTTTGCTCAGCAACTTGGAGGCAGTCAATATCCCTTTTACTTACGTTAGGGGAACATATCTGATACAGAGCACGGTCACAGACTCAGGCATGGGCACGGTCACAGCGATTCTGTGATCTCATGACAAGCAGAAGGCACTCAACGAGTGGGAATTGTTATTAAACGATCACAACTATTACCATCATTACACTGCTAATTTCTTCCGGCTGGGGACGCGTCCTTATGCGCGATTTGGAATCACCCACGGTGGGGGCGTGCAAGTGAGAATGGAGGAAACAGACACGATCCTTTCCCACTCTTGAAGTAGGAATTGAAAGTCTTGTATCTCATTTAACCTTCACAGCAACACTGAGCGGGTAGATACTGTTCTTCCACTATTGAAGAGTAAGGAGCCGAGAGGTTGGGTAATTTGATCCAGGTACGTTCTCCGCTGGTCGGGGGCGTGGCCAAGACTCTGATTCAGAAACCAGGAGTTTCTTGGTCCAGTTCCTGAACTGGTGGGTTTCTGTGATTCTTCAAAGAAAAAGTTCAAAGTTCAAACAAATCTTTGTTCTCTTTTGTGATGAACTTTTTGATCATTCTAAGAAATAGCCACCTTAAATTGTGAGTGTAGACGCAACCACATAAAAATCTATTAAGAATCGAATCCCTTCACCCCCAGGGAGAGCGCATTCCAAGTATGCGGAGGATGACAACTGCAGGAGGTGAGGGCCTATTACAAAAACATCTTTAAGTGACTGGTCGCCAAGAGCACCGACTGTCCCCCTCCACCTCCGGATGGACAGATCCGAGCTGTCTTGAAGTCCAATACGCTTCCCCTCCACACTCAAAGTCACTTCTCTAATTCCATCCCCTCTGGCCTCCCTCAGACCTCGCCTCCATCCCGCTCTGCTCTATCTCTCCACCTCAGCCTCCTTGGCTGCGGAGAGGAGCCTCCTGCAGGCTGTGGCCCGACTCCTAGCGCCCCTGTGCTGCCCTTGCCGCGGCAGGACGGCAAGGTGACCCGGCCAGGAGCCGCCGCCACTACCAGCAGCGTTCTACCGCCCGCCGAAGTCACCGGGATCCGAGTGAGGGGCCCGGCGCGGGGACGCGGCGGGAGGCGGACGGACCCCGGTCTCTGAGCGCCGGGCGGGGCGGGAAATTTATGGTCTGTGTACACTTTCTGGCTCCAGAGCCCCGCGCACCAGCAGGATGGGGCCCTGCGAGCCGAGGCCACCGCGAGCTAGGGCCGCAGGCGCCCGGCCATGTATGGTGCCCACGAGTCTCTCCTTCCTGCGGCGCGAGGGCCATAAACCTCCCCAGAGTGCACGGCTGAAAACGAAAGTCGGGGCCAGAGGTGGGCTCGAACCTAGGAAACCGGTTCCCAGGCCTGCGGCCCGCCGCCCTCCGAGGGGGTCGCGTCCATACTGGAGGTTTGGATCGACGCAGCGTAGGGCTGCGTGGCCCTCAGCGCAGACAGGTCTTTGGCCCCGAGTCTCCCTATCTTCTGGCGTTACGTCGAGGCCTAGACTCGTCTTCGCCCCTTTGGCCCGAGGCAGATAAAAGGGCCCATCAAAAAGCCGGAGCGAATGAGACAACTGGGGCCTTGGGTGCCGGAGGAGGCGCAAAGATGGTCCGGACGATAGGCCAGGCAGGCAGCTCAGTGCCAGGCAAGACTAGATAGAGGTCTGAATGCTCACCCTTCATTCCTGACTGGTTAGCACCAAGCGTGTCTACACTGTTCCCAGGCCTGGCCACTGGCGCACGCTAACTGTGAGCACGAGGCCAGAGCAGGGCAGGTCCCTTTATTCATGTTGTCACCAGGACTAGTGCCATGCAGTGTAACCGCTTAACCAACCACCTGTAAGAACGCTTTAGCCTAACACAATTTAACCAATAATACCAGGCACAACTTTTTGATTTACATCCAGTAAAATGTTGCATGCCTCTGTGCCAGACACTGTCTTAAAACCTTCATACGTATTAATTTATTTGCTTTTCACCAAATTCCAGGTAGGCAATTTAAAGACTATTACCCCCATTTTACAGATTAGTAAACTGGCAAAAAAAAAAAAAAGAAAAAAAATTCGTTGAAAGACTAGTGGTTAGCAAGTGGAGTCGGGAATACTTTACAGCTCCCTCTCGCCATAGGCTACATTATCTAAGTCATCTATAGTACTAATGGGACATGTATTTATCTCGAGTATTGAGTTATGCAGGCGCGACGGCGCTGATTTCCCACAGAAAGCCGGGGTCGATTTACCCACTCTCACTGCTTCTGCAAAGGAGCAGGACACTCGCCCTGGCGCTGGGAACTGTGAGCCCTCAAGGTCAGGCAAGCAGGGTGGCAGAGTCCATAAATACTGGTCTTCTAGCAATGATCCTCGGGGCGTGTTAATTGCAGTAGTAATTGTGAGTCTCTGTGACACCGACTTTTCGCCCTCTACTTTCTTGTGATTTACTGTTGGGGCGGGGTCTCAGTACCCAGAAGCTCTCCCGGACCCCAGGCTTGGTTAAAAATGCCCGCTTTGCTTTGGGGTGCGTGAAGCTGCTTATGCAGGCGGTGCCTTGCTAGTGCCTCTCCAAGGACATCTATTCTTGTTGGCACCTTTACTTTGTACGGGGAGGTGAAGAGTTGCACCTCCGAATCTCTAGCACCTCTAATTAGGTGCGTCCTGGGATAGGGACTTGGAGTTGACAAAGCTGGGGATTTATTTGAAAATAGGTGGAGACATAGGAGTAAAAGGAGCAGAGTTGAGTATGAAAGAACAGAGTGAAAAAAAGGGACAAAAAAGGAGCGAGAAGATGGAAATCATGAAAATAAGTGGGATTTGAAAGTATTTCTCACATTTTTTTTAAAGAGGGTGGGCAGAGTTGACACAACTCGTTTGGGGCTGGGCCATAAATTAATAGATTTATTCCTCAATCAGGAAAAAGCCATTAAGATATTCTTGGCTTCATCTGTGGGAAAATAATTTCTTTGATTGAGTTGCCCCAGAAGACCCTCTGAAGCCCTCTCCTCCCCGCCTGGAGCAGCCTCCTCTTTCCTGCCTGCCGGAAGGAGGGGAGAAGGGGAGACCCCAGGGAGAAGAGGCCTTTCCATCTTTTCCAGCATCTTGAATTTCACTTTGCGCATTTCTTTCTACTTCTTGATTTGATCCCCACTGCCTTGGAGACTTGGAACCTCAGAGGGAAAATTCTCCCGCAGCAAGCCCAGCCACCGTCTCTGGTCTCCAACCCTTAGGTCGTTCTGGTTGATCCGGACTAGGCTGTTGGCCTCTTGCCCGTCCCGCCTGCTCCAGCACACGGAGAAATTTGGATCTATGAGCAAGAGAAACCAACTCTGGGGGTGGGAAAGAGGCAAAAGTCTCCCCCAAAGGAGGAAGGAGCCCTAGTGCAGAGTGGGTGAAGCATTGTTCCTTCTGAGCCTAGAGGAGCTGACTCTTCCTGTCAGTCCTTTAAGACTCCAAGTGTGGGCCCTGGACCTTTAAGTGTCTCTGAGACCCTTTGGGGGAACCCCTGAAGTCAAAACTATTTTCACAATAAAAGATTATGGACTTTTCCTCTAGTGCACAATGGAGGTTCCCAAAAGCCACATTAGGTGTAGTGATGTCATAGCTCTGATAGCCTGTGCGATGATTGTGTATGTTGTAGTACATTTCAAGGTGTACTTTTAGCATTCTTGGTTTTATATCTATACCTGTGCTGTGTAATTATTCACATTTAAATTAATTTAAATGAAATGAAAAATTGATTTCCTCAGCCACACCAGCCACATTCCCATTGCTCAGAAACCACATGCGGCCAGGGGCTGTGCCACATTGGACACTGCAGATACAGAGTATTTCCATCATCAGGGAAGTTCTACTGGATAGTGCTAATTTATAAGGTAAGTATAAATAGATACAATTACACATACAAGTGCCGTTTAGCATCCTCAATCATTTTTAAGGTGGTAAAGAAGTTCTGTGGCCAATATTATTTGAGATTTTCCCCTTAGAGAATCTTTAAGGTCACACCAATGACCTAGGCATTGGAACTAGAGAGGCTAAATTTGTGTGGGCTCTGCCCTCACCATCTTCATGATCTTGGTCCATTTTCTTAACTCTGAGTATCAATCTCTGCTTCTGTAAAACAGAGGTAATAGTTCCTGATAACTATTAAGGCAGGATGTGTAGCTGGTCATGACGAGTGTAAACTCTGGGGCAGAACTGAATGGTCTCATATCTCAGCTCAGCCCAGATGACTCTGGGTTAGTTTCAGAACTTCTCCATGGCTCCATTTCCTTATCAGGAAGTTGGATTAATAATAATAATATCTTACCTATAGGGTTGTTGTAAGAATTGAATTAGAAAAGTAAAAAGCACTTAAGAACCACTAACTGGCATACTGAAATTACTGCTACATATGTGTTGGATATTATTATTATTATTACATATATAAAGTCCAAACATTACTGGGTCACAATAAAAGTTAAGTCTCCTCCCCTTTCAGATGTATATATATGTATACATATATATATTTCTTTATACACACAATTGTGGCAAAATACACATAACGTAAATTTACCATCTTAACCATTTTTAAGTTTACAGTTCAATAGTGTTAAAATATCCAACTTCCATAACTTCTTCATCTTGCAAAACTGAAAGTCTGTATCCACTAGCAACAACTCCTTATCAGTAAACTTTTTATATTGATGTGAATTGGACTCCAGGTTTTAGAATTTTAGTCACTACTTTTGACTAAGTACTAACTATTCCAGTTAAGAAATCAGCTAGTCATTCAAAATAGTTGAACTGGTTAATCAGAGTCCCTCAAAGGTAACCAGGCTCCACTAAATATGCCAGTTCCGTTGATTCCTCTATCTTTAACCCCTTGGATCCCAATAGCCCCTCCCGACTAAGCACTGACTACCTTCTGGGGTTGAAGATGATGGGCTGTCCCCCAGATGACTGCTCACTCTGGTTTTATGGAGTTAATGATGATTGGTGGGTTAAGTCACTGGGTCTTTGAGATATTTTCTGAGAAGTATCTGAAAGCTTGATGTTGTTACAAGAGCAGATAAAGAAAAATAAGTTCAAGATGAGTCTCTGGTTGCACCTCTAGGCCCTGGTGAAGGTCAGTGATCATGAATGGGACAAAAATCGGAATATTTAGATTTCCTTTTGGTTAAAGTAGGTAGGAGGAGAGAAAAAAAATTCCCTAAAATTGTGGTAGTCACTAAGAAGAATTAAATGCTTCCTTTTGTAGCATTTCTCTCTCTCCAAGGGTTTAGTATTCTGCACTTTTTTTATTGAAAGATAATAAAATTTTCAGTGTGAATATTCAATTAAAATGTTAGATAAATATGGTAGGTCTACTGCATAGGATGCTTTCAGATGCAAGTAAAAGAGAACTCAGTTTAAAAGAGCATAATCAATAAGGGAAATTTATTGCATCACATGATTGAGAAAAGTTCAGCAGCAGAGTCAGTTTCATGCATGGTTTGATCAGGGCTCTGGTTCTGTTTTCTGTGGGTTTCTCACTTTCTCTCTGTATTCACTTCATGCTCAACCTAGCCTCCCTCCTGGTATCAAGGCCTCCCTCACAGCTGTATATACTATACTGTATTGAATAGGAAACTGCCTGTGACCCAGAATTCCCAGAAAAAAAGGCTAATGGGACTGGTTCATTCACACAACCCTCCTTGCTTTAGTCATTATGGTTAGAGGAATGGACCACCTGATTGCATTTGCTTGAGTTCCCTCTTCATTCCTGACTTCAGGGACCTTGAAAGGACATTGGGAAGAAGGGTATTTGGAAAGACAAACAGAGAATGGAAACTGAAGAGGCAATACAGGAGTAGGAGTCCACTATAGCATGTACCTTCATTGAGGGCACAGTTAACTTGTAATCATATTTGTCATGATTCAGATCACTTCTTTTGTCATGTAATTGTGTGCTCAATGGGCACAGAAGACAGTGCTTGACCCAGCTAGAAGGATATTGCACTGCAGACATCTCACCAGTCTTGAGATGCTGGCTCTTTTTTCACATCTTTAATGCTGTTTCCATTGTCAACAATTCCCATGTTATGTTCTTACCTTATAGATGCTGTGATGTGTCTAAGTCACCTTGGATATTTGTTCAAATTCAGATTCCTACTGCTTTTCTACTAGGTTCTGCTTTACTAGGTCTTGGATAAGGCAATGACTGGATATTTGGACATTTAACAAGGTATCCGGGTGATTTCCAATATCAGGCTAGCTTAAGAAATAATAAACTAAAATTGTTTTTGCTTTTTCTCTTTGCATTGGCTGCTGGGGAGCTTAGCATTCTAACTCCTGAAAAGTGTTCAGGGCTGTATGGTGGTGAATTTTGAATACTAATGTTAGTCCTGGCATAAAACATCTTTTATCCAGGTTTTCTTTTTTTTTCCCCCCAAATTTCTCAGTGAACAAAATTTTATCATACCAAATATATTTTTTGATATTCTATCTGAAAGTCTTTTTGAATGAAGTAGAATATTTCAGATGGGATTCTGGCAGGAAACAGAACAGCTGATTTTTGAAGAGATGTTTTAAGAGGGACTATATACAGTGGTGTGGACAGGATTTGGGGAACCAGCAAGAGATGTGGAGGATCTAGAAACAGCTGGGAAACCATTATGATCCCATCTTTAAAGGCTGGGGAGGTGTACCAGTTTCCTGGGCGACTATCACAAATTACTACAAACTTGGTGACTTAACACAACAGAAATTTCTTCTCTTACAGTTCTAGAGGCCAGGAGTCTGAAATGAGTTTCCCTGGGCTAAAAAGCCAACGTGTTGGCAGGGCTGCTTCCTTCTGGTGGCTGCTGGGGGAAAACCCACTTCTTACCTCTTCCAGCTTCTGATGGCTGCTGGCGTTCCTTGGCTTATGTCTGTGTCACCCCCGTCTCTGCTTTTCTGGTCACACAGCCTTTGCTTCTGTGTCAAATTTCCCTCTGTCTTCCTCTTACAAGCACGCTTGTGGTTGCGTTGAGTGCTCACCCCAGTAATCCAGGATAATCTCGTATTTCAAGATCCTTAATCACCTCTGCAAAGTCCCTATTGCCACATAAAATAGCATTTCCAGGTTCCGGGGATTAGGAACTAGTTCTCTTTGGGGGCCATTATTCAGTCTCCCCACAAAGAATGGTGCTGCTGAGCCTGGAGCTGGGGAGAGAGGACCCCAGCTGTGGCTGTGGGCAGAGGGCATGGGCCCCATCACAGTGCTGTCACTTGTCCCTGCAGGGAGGGAGCAGGAGGAAGAAATACTCTTACCTCTCCTTTCTCACCCTTACACCCCTGCCCTGACCTCCTTCTGGCATGTCCCATCAGCTGGCACATCCCATCAGCTAAGGGGGGAAATGAGATTCAGAGGAGCTAGCCTCTTGGGTTCAGGGCAGGGCAGAGAAGAGAATGGGTCTGGAGAATAAGCAGAGTGCAATACCAGCCCACTGCTGAGCTGCGAGCATGACTGTGGTCCTGATCTCTGAGCTGTTTCTCAGAGGAGAATCTTGTGCTAGACTTAGTTGCTCAGCACACAGATGCATGCTCTAGCGTTTCCATGGAAGTCTGAAATCTAAGTCCTTCCAGTTAAGAGGAGGTGGTCTGAGAGATTTGAGGGTGAGTTTCTGTCCAGGTTTTGGATTTCTCTTTGTCATCCCCAGTGCCCTAGTCTAAGGTAGAAAGGGCCATTGGGTTGACATTTAAGAGACTGAGCAGGAACAGGATCTTGGACATCAGGAACCCGCACTCTGAAATCAGCGCCGGTCCTCCTTCCCCATCAGAAGGTTTCAGCCCCAGAAAATTACACTGCATGTCTTGTTTTCAGGAACCCATGCTGTTCTGGAGACTGGCAGTGGAATTCTGATACGTTGCATACGGTAGCTGCCATCTCCATGTAGAAATTTAAAACTGAGCTTGGATCAGCCAGAGACTGGGCCAGACCTGGGTTATGGTGCTCGAGCCTGTGGGGCTAGTAGGCCCAGCCCACCCAGTTCACACCTTCTCTTTCCCTTTGTCACTTCCTAACAGGTACCCCCCTCCCTTCCTCTGCCCAGCTTGCCTATCAGCCATGCGCACAGCCAGTGATTCCCTGAGAGACTTGGGCATCCCTTCCTGGCAACCTCGCTGGGATAGACATCAGGTGTTTTGGGGAAGCTCCCATGTATAAATTTCTGCCTTCTATGATTGCCTTTTTTTTTTAAATTGACATTTGAAACTAAAGACAAAACCAGCTGCTTCTTGAGGACAAAAAAGCAAAACATGAAAAGAATCTCCCATATAACCCAGTGCCCCCCAAAGCCCAAGCCAATAAAATGAGTCTAACCAATAATTCAACCTCCCTGCCTTGTTCCCTGTGACTGAAGCTGGCAGAGCGGCACAGCAGGGAACGCTCATCAACGAGAAATTTATCATTAGCAATTTTATTAGGTTTAATGTAGCCAACAGGGGCTACTGATAGTTTCAGTGTTCTTTTTCCTGAGGGTTTTTTTCCTCCCCCAAAAGGATAAATGTTCTATAGTATTGCCATTGAATTGTCTTTGTAATTGAGCGTAGCTTGGTTGAATGACAAACTTTTCAAAATACCATCTCTGAGAAAGGATTCCGCAGTTTGTAATCTATACAGATTTGCCACTTGAATCTTTCTTTAAAAATTTTTCAAGGCTTCGAAGCATACCTACCATAATTATTGTAATAATCCTCTAAAGGAGACATTCATCCGTCACGGTTGCAAGCAATTTCTTTTTGGTAGGAACATTTTAAAATGTCTTGTTTGGACAGAAAAGACCATCCATTAGTTGGTAATTTAAGCAAGTTACTTAAAGTGGGGGCAATTAGGTTAATGAGACAGTTGGTCTTTTGAAGTCGAATGGGAGCAGGGATGAGCTCACCACTCCTCCAGAAGACATTAAATCAATCTGGTGTAAAAGGTAGGGGGGCATCGTTCCCTCCTCCAGTTTCAAGGAAAGATCACGCGTGTACAGATTTAGCTCCGAGCAGGGCCATCAGGCGGTGGGCCCCTTCGGCTCTCTGGCAACCACCATCCGACGGAGGAAGACTCGACAGCTGCTCCAGCTATCACTGGGGAAGATGACAGGCCTGGATTAGGCTTTTTGTGAAGGAGATTCACTACTGAGGGAGCAGCCCCAGGCCGTGACATGACAGAACCAGGGACACAAGGAATGCCCCCAAACGAAGCAGATGGAATTGCTGATAAATGAGTTGAAATGGTAGAGGTCCCTATAGCTAGAGCCGGCTGGATTTACAGAAAGTGCTCCATGGAGGGGCAATTTTAGCGCTGCCTTTAGATGTTAATCAGAGGCATTCATATGTTCTGTCGTTCACCCTTCAAAGGAAGGTGTCAAATATCTTGATGAAATACCTCTCCCGCTTACTCGGACAGGGGAATCAGCCACTCTATTGATAAATGACTCAGGGCGAATCGATAGAGGGAGGGTCAGGCTTGGCGAGCCCCTTGGCCACAGGGCAGGAGTAATTATGTCATAATCAGTCTGTGGGGCAGAACCCAGCCAAGGTCATGGTCCATGTTTGAAGGCAACATCTGGAATTGGGGAGTTGGGGATTATAAAGGATGAGTGTCCGGGGGTTAGGAACTCAAGACAATTGCACTCTGATGGCAGCGGACCCTTGCCAAATCCTCTCACTGCAATAGCCCGGCAGCCACCAGACATGGCTGTTTGGATGTAAGAAGCATCAGAAATGCATCATGATATTACTGGTGCCTGCAAAAGATGAGTGATTTAAGAGTTCGGAAGGTCTCCTGGCAGAGATGAGCTACCTAAGTCACACTTGGCCCAAGGGAAGGATATGCTCAGTGGAGAAAAAAAATTGGTGCTCTTATGCAGAAACCAGGTTGATTTTGAAGTCTGCCATTGGGAGGGACCACTATTCTGAGATGGATTTTTCTGTTGCACTCCTCCTGACTCTGCCTCTGCACGACTGCAGAAGAGCAGAATAGAGACACCACCACTACCCTCTGGATTTGGGGAGATAGGATTCTTTGCTTCATGACGTTGATAGCAGGGAGAGGTGGGTGGGGACACAGGAAAACCCCTGCATTCCTTCCAGGGCACTGCCACAGACCAGGCTGGGCTTTTTGCCTTGCGGGTATCCTTATGTTGCTGCCACTGGGCAGTGATTGTAAAAGCAGCTGCTGTGAAGGAAGAGGAAGTTACTTTGGTAACCAGTGCTCGAAATGCCCGCAACCTAGTATAAGTAGTTGGCCCACGCTGCCTGCCCTCTGTGGTTGGATATTTATCTCTCCCTACTTTCAACCCTTCTTTCCTCCAAAAGCCACATGTGTCTTCTCTCCCACCCCAGGACTATCCAGATGTTCCTTTTAACCTGCTGTCACATGGAGTGTATGGAAGTGCCCATTGCAATTGCCTAGGCTCTGATCTCTGGGTCCTCCTAGGGTTGGTCCTTCCAGCCTGAGCCCTTCATGGTTTACTTCTTTTTGTCGAAGTTAGAGAATCAGGGTGAGCTCTCCCCTCATTTAAAAACTGAGTCTATGAGACACTTGTGCATGGCCTTGGTCTACCTTGACCAGCGTGGGTGGGACTGAAGCACCACACCCAGTTCAGTTGGCAAGGCTGTTCAACACATAGTGCCACATACTCAAAGGACAGTGTAGGATGTTGGCAGGGTAACTTGGATCCTCCAAAGCCTAGGTGAGATGTATGTGTAGGGCAGATGGGGTTGCACTGGCCAAAGTCAGCCTGCTAAAATACTAGACTGACCAACCACACTAGCCAGGACTAAAGGTGTGTCAGAGGCAAACTTCTGGGTAACTGAGATGGGAAATTCCAGGGAGGTCTGTCTTCTCCTAAGTTTCTTCATTTGTAGACTACTCAGAACCACATGGATGGGTGGGTTTTGGACATTCTGTTAATTTTACCTTAAATATTTCTTTTGGACCTTAAATGTGCCAGGCACTAAATTAGGTCCTGGAGAAACAACAATGAACAAAAGAAACATTATTTCTGCTTTCCTGGAATTTAGAGTCAAAAGTAGATGCAGACAGGAGGGTGAGAAATTACGATATGATGTAACTTTACATGCTAAGGTAAGAGGATTTTGGGGTGCTGGAGTAGGGTCATAGAAGGCCTTTTGGAGGAAGCCTGGTCTCAAATGGGACACTTGAGGTATTTTTTCAGGCAGAAGAATTGTTTTCAAAGATCTAGAAGAAAGAGAGGGCATGGCACATCTCAGAACCTATGTGGCCAGAATGCAGAGTAAAGAGGGCAGAGTGGAGAGACGGGTAGGCACTTTGCTGCATAACCCAATTCCGATCCTTTCCAGGTAGGGAAGCCAAAATCACAGTGATGTAAGGAGCTTCTTCCAGGTGCTGGGATTTGTGGGGACCCCAGATGAGAAAGAAAGGATTGCCGTCTTTGAGGGGCTATCTCTGCCCATGACCTCTATGCCTAAGGAGAAGCACATTGCCATCCCTTCCTGAGGGTCTTTGTTACAGCGGTCTTATGTGGCTGCTTCCAACAGCTTCTGCCCATGAAAGCAAGTCCTGACCAAAGAGAGGATACCCACAGGTTAGAGATGCTGTGGTTGAGTACCATCAGCTGGCTGTCCTGGGTCAGCCTGCAGTGGGGGTGACTGATACCCAGCCATCCATGTTCTCTCATATTTTCTTCTGTGATCAAAAGGTTCAGCTTAGCAGGCTGGGTTGGTCCAAAGGCTCTAGTTGACAATATCCCCCACCCTGAGGTCTCCAAGACCTTTCTCTTTTGCTTCCAAGATGTTCCCTACAACTTTGTACCAGGAAATTGTTTTTCCTTCTTTCTAATCAGTCCACATCCTTTTTCCTTTCCCCACTTAACGTTTCAAAATAAGATGTACCTCTTCCAGGAAGCTTGCCCTGATTAATTCTCTCCCTCATCCTAGCAACTCCAGGGGTCTCTATCCAACATATAATTGATGGATATTAAGTATGAGGCTTTCTGTCATTTCTGAACTCTGGTTTTGCATTTTCTTGAGCTGGGGTTGTATTTTCACCTTTGCTGCTGCTTATGCAGTTTTGAGACCCGTACACCAGGTGGTGGTAGTTTCCTCATGCTCTGATTATACATTCTGAATAATTTGCAGAGGAGGAAAATCGAAGGGGAGAACTAGTTTTTAATCAAGTACCTACTATGTGCCAGGTCTTTGTACATAGTTAATTTAATCATAACAAGTAATGTATATGAGGTAGATATTATTGTTTTTATTCTTCTAGTTAAGGAAACTGAACTTTGGGAGAGGTAAAGTAACTTCCCCAAACTCACACCATCCTTTGTGGTGAAGCTGGAATGAGTATCTGGGTCTGATCTCTCTAGCTTGTTGTTTAAGATGAAACATGCAGATTTCTCTGATTATAAAACAACAATGAAATCAACCATTTCAAAATAACAGTTCTAAAAACACCTCTGGGATAATTTGGTGTCTTCCTAATTTTTATATTATAATAATCCAGAATATATGTAGGTGGAAAAAAAGAAACCTGGTTTGGACAGTTTTTTCAGCGCTAACCACTCCTCATCCAGCCCCCTCCCCCTGCCATCAATCATTGCCAACTTAGGTGCTTGGATGATTTGCCAGGATCTCTATGAAGGCCTTTATATGCTACTGAGACTTGGAGAATTTTGAGAGAGGGTCCGATGAGGACTCAGGGAGTTAAGGTTCTGTGATTTCAAGGGATCAGAGATAGCAAAAGACTTGAGGACTAGGACATGATAGGGGAGGGGATCCTAAGTCTTAGGGGCAAAACCTGGGTCTCAGGATTTACATTCAAGGCAGAGGAAAGTGATCACTTAGTCTCCAAGGTCAAAGAGAAGATTCTAGGAGGCTCACAGAGGAGAGGGTAACACAGACATGCCTTTGTTTTCAGAGTTGGAGGGGAGTGGTTTGACTTTCACCTTGGGGTCCAGCGAGTTGTAACAGGTCATTGGAGCTCTCTGTAGAAGGGGCCCATTCCAGCTGCAGGTGCTCAGTCTCCCTGGGGCAGAGAAAGGAGGGCTGGGTGTAGGGCAGAGAAAGGAGGGCTGGGTGTAGGGCAGGGAGAAAGAGAGCAGGAGGGAGGCTGTGTGCTATCCTCCTTCTCCAGTTAATTGCTCCTCTCTCCTTCACTCTACATGTCAGATAAAAAGCTGCAGCAGCAAGGAACATAAAGCACTTTTTAAGTGTCTAATATCCCCAAAGTATATATTCCCCACAACTAAGTTCTCTGAAATTTCTAATTTTTTCCCCCTAATTTGCCCCATTGCTTTTATTTTAAGGGAGGAATTCCCTGTCCAATGACTGGGGCGGGTTTTAGACCCAGCTCTCCAGGTAACAGGAAATAGTTCTTGAAGTATGTCTCTTTGCTCTGGGTTTCGATTCTCCCAAGTGTGAGATAAGGGGGTTGGGATATAGACCATTTCATTCCTCCTCTGTTTACTGGGCTGCGGTCTAGCCTCCATTCAATGCATTCAACCAATATGGAGACAAGCTGCTACCAGACAGTGCTTTTTTCTGGCCTGGTTCATGTCGTGATTCAATAATCAGAGTAATCCAGCTTCTAATGGAACTTGCTTCCCAGGTAAAGATAATAGTCTGGATCTCCTGCCTGAAGCGTCTTGCTCATCCTCGGTTCTTGTACCATGTTTCCATGAACAAATTGTGTCATTTCTCTTATCAACACCTTCATGATGTCTTTTGTTTTTCCCAGACCAGGGAGATAAGGTATATATGTATGTATAGATGTATGTATGTAAGCATGTATATATGTATGTATGTAAAGATGTATATGTATATAGATGTATGTGTGTGTATATTCATTCATTCATTTATTTTTTGCAGTTACCTTATCCATCTGGCAGCAGGCATGTCTGTGATTCTAATTTCCTCCCTATCCTATTGGCTGGCTTTTTCATAGGGATTCCTCGAAGTACCATCGAGGACCCACGACCTCCTTCCTGCGAGGGTTGCACTGACGGTGTGCCGCCTCTGCGTCAGGTGCTGGGACCAGATGGATTAGACATTGTGCTCAGAGCACAGGAGAGGAGCTGGACAGCGGGTTGTGACGCAATCGGTAAGCGCCGTGGGAGTCTGCGCAGTGAGTGCGCCCGGGGGACTGATGAGAGCACTGCCGTGGAGAAGCAGCTGGACAACTATGGCTTCGGCGCGGCAACATTGCTCCGGGCCTGAGAGGATGCCAGGAGCCACTGACTGGGTGGAAAACGTGGGGAAAGGTGTGTAGTTCACCTGGGACGTGTGATTAAGGCCCTGGGGCTTAGAGTTTAGGTGTCTCTGTAGTGATAGTAGATGGGACAAAAATAGATCTGTATTATGAATCTGTTATATTTTTCTGTCGAAAGGGGTTCCTAAGATCATCCTGGAATAAGATATCAGTCAGAGAAGAAATAGTTAGTGAGCACGAAATAGCAGTATTTTCAAGTTCCCTTGCTGGCCCCTGGCGTAAATTTGAGGAGAACGGCTCCCAGGTGATGAAATGCCAGACGGAGTTTGTCAATTCTGGCTGAGCTACGACCTCATGCCTGACCTGCCTCTTCCATGAGAATTTGTGTCTAATGGTACCCAGCCCTACCCCATCCTGAGCTCTCTGTGGATGCTGCCCGGAGGGTCCACCCTTCCATAGGAGGGGGAAGGGGCGGGTGAGAGTTGCACTCTTGTGATGCTGTGAGCAGAGGCAGACGGTGCGGGAGAACCCTTCCGGGCACCGGAAGTGCTCGGAGTTGTGGTTTGTGCTGTGGCTGGAACAGGCTCTCAGGCATCTGGTTCCCAGCGTCTCAGTACTCGTGACAACGGGACTCACAGGCACACATTTCCTACTTAGTCTTGCGTGAGGGGCCAAATGTGCAGTGAGGCCGGAGGCCCAGGAGTTATTTCCTCCTTGAACTTACCATTTAGACACTCTGAGCCCTAGTTTGCCCATCCATTCCTCGGAGGGTTCTTGTATTGTTATACAAGTAGTGTATGTGTAAGGGGTGGTGGATTTGGAAAACTGGCCATTTTTGTTAACAGAATTTGTTCAAAAATTATTACTAATGCACGTTAATTATTTTGTTAGGACTGTATCTTCCTGAGGTGTGTCTGTGCCAACATCATCAAGTGACTAGGAGCTAACATGTCATGACTTGAATTACTGCTGGGAAGAACATACTCATGGGCTTCTGATGTTGAAACAAGAGAGATTGTGAGTAGTCCTCGCATGTAAAAATAACTATTTTTGTTTAGAATACATATCACCCACAGAAAAGTTTGGAAACTTCAGAAGAGACAGAAAAATAATTCCATGCTACCAACACCTCACTAACCAACTTCCTTTTTATAGCAAGATGCTCATCCAATTCCATGACTTGCTTGGTTTGTTTCACTTAACAGTCCATGGGGAGCATTTCCCTGTAACAATATTTGCTCTGTAACAGCACTCACAGTTATGCTATTATTTCATACACATTTAGGTTCATTCCAATTTAAAAAAATTTATTTATCTTTGTTGCGGGGAGGTAATTAGGTTTATTTATTTATTTTTTGATGGAGGTACTGGGAATTGAACCAAGGACTTCATGCATGCTAGGCATGCACTCTCATGCACTGAGCTATACCCCCGCCATCCCGCCAGGTTCATTCCAATTTTAATTCTTATATATAATGCCACAGGAAGCATATTTGTATTCACCTTGGAAGTATTCCCTTAGGATACATTTAAAAAATAATACTACAACCCAAAGGCTTACTTTTTTTTTTTTCTCTGAAGTTTTGCTTTCTGTTTTCTGGTACCAACAGGTACTTATGGGTAGCAACACTTGATAAAATGAAAAACACCCTTGCCAATATGGTAGGCAAAAAATGGCAGAGGGGATCTCATTTCAGTTTGACTGTCTTTTGTTACCAGTGAGGTTCTATATTTCCATATGTTTATTGATTATTGGTATTTTTCCCTCAGGCAGTTTTGAGTTAATGTCCTCTACACAGTTTTACTGGGATTTTTTTGTTTTTCATGAATGCTTGTAAGATTCCTGTATAGATTAAGGCAGTAACTCTTTGCATGCAAAACATGCAAATGTTTTTTTCCAGTGTTATTTCTCTCAATTTTGTTTATGATTTTTTTTTATATTTGGAAAATGTAACTTTTAATGTATTCAAGCATTTCAATTTTCCCTTTATATTCTGCCTTACAAAATTCTTCCAGAGCTGTCAGCTTACATAAATGTTTATCAATATGTTCTTTAGATGTTTTTATGAATTAGTAATTATTTACTTGTAATAGAGTGGATTGTCATTTATCTGAGATTTAATTTGGTGTGTTGTACCAGGAATCTTATTTTTTTTTCAAATAATTATTAGATTGTTTCATCACTTGTTGAATAATTGTCTCTTCCTCACTGACTTGAAATGTCAGTCACTTTAAGTAATTCTATTTTTAAATAGGAAAAAAGTCTTCATTGCAGAAATGCATAACTAACTTGTTCAGTTTTTTGAAAAAATCACGTTTTTAGTTGTCAAGGTGTATGGCAGTAGTGAGAACAGTTCTGGGAAAGGAGGCAGAGTAATGGCAATAGTAATAACTCTAGTACAGTAGGGACGTGGTTATCCGCAAGTAGAAGATTCCAAGTTCTACTGCTCTGGTTTTGTTGAGTTCATCACACTAAGGTATGTCTGTTAGGAGTACAGTCTTTTCTTCCTTCTTTTCTTTATTCTAGCAAACATTTGTTAAGTGACTATTTCTGGACTAGATTCCAAAGGGGACTCAAACATAAATATGGTCTACAGTCCTTGAGTTCCTCAGCATCTGGTCAGGGAGCATATTAGCTGGGAATGCTTTTAGCTCCAGTAAATGAAACACTCAGCTAAAAATGGCTTAAACTAGAAGTGTGGTCATGTGCACTTACTGAGGCTAGTTTAGTAGCTTAAAGACGTCAAGGCTCTGGGTTGTCATCCCTTTGGTGTTCTTGGCCTTATTCCTCATTGTTACAAAAAAGCTGCAGCTGCTCTTATTATTTTGCCCTCACTTGTCCCTGTTCAAAAGCAGGAAAATGGGCAACTTGGGGGCAAGAGCCCCCTATGATGCCTCCCTCTTATCATGAAGAAAAGTCTTTCCAGAAAGCCTCTAGCAGCCTTCTTCTTTCATCTCATGGGTCAGAAATGGGGCACATGCCCATCCTTAGGAGCACTTCTGGAGACCAGTGGACCCCTGGCCAGTGGTGAACATAATTCTGGTTCTGTGAATAAGGAAAGAGGGAAATGACTTTTGAGAAGGTGAGTTATAGTATCTGCCATAGAGGGATAGTCACTTACACAAGTAAATATATATATATTTAGTGTATATATATAATACTATATATAGTATATATAATACTATATAATAATAAATATAGTATATATAATATACTGTTTAGTATATATACACATATATTTATATATTTACTATACAGATGTACAAATTTGTATACCATACACAATGCAATATATATTACTAAATATAAATATATTCCTGTGTATGAGTATGTGTATGTGTGTGTGTGTGTATATATATATATATATATATATATATATATATATATATACACATATGCTGAAGTAAAATAAGTGTAGTAGAAGGATTCTAATATCTGTCCTCTTTTTACTGCCTTGGTAAACCTAACCTCCCTGAGTCTCAGTTTTCTCATCTATAAAGTGGAGGAATGAATACTTGCCCTGCCCACATCCAGAGCTATGTAAGAGTCACATTTTAGCCGAGTGCTTTGTAAACCAAATGGCATTAAATACCTATTGGGTTTTCAATGCAAATGTTGTCATTGTTTGGACAGGAAACAGGCCCAGGTGATTCTGCTGATTGGTAGTTTGGCGGGGTCAGGTTTGGCCTGGAGGTGGGGTAAAGGGCAGGGCCTCGACGCAGCTGGGATCAGGGTCAGTTCGGGTACAGAGCTGGGACATGGAGGAGAGCCTGGAAACTCATCATTGCGATTCTATGCACAGATCCTGAGCCAGACCAGGATATGGGAAGGCAAAGACTTTCTACTCGTACTGTGGTCAGTGTTTGGGGCAGTGCTTTTGGATGCTGGGGTTTCTTAGACTTCAGTGTGGGAAGGCAGATACCTAGAAAATGTCCCACAGAGGGAATCCATGGGGAATGCTGACAAGGAGGAATTCACATCCCTTTACTTGATGCTTTGTCTTGTGGTGGGTAGGCTGGTGAGTAGAAAGCTCCCCAGTGATGCCCTGAGGCAGGTGCTCCTTCCACAGGCTGACGGAGGTGGTTGCAGAAGACTTTCTTTGCTCAGGCAAAGAGCTTTTAAAAACAAGTTGGACAGGAGGAAAAATTGAGTGAGCTGGAAGGGGAGGTCGGTCAGGGGAGGACTTGAAGGGGCACCTTGGTGATTAAGTTCAACCGTTTCCTTTTTGTGGGTGTGGGAGAGAAATATTTCTGAATTTGCCCTGACCTTTTAAACTTTAGCCTGCTTGCTGGGCTGGTTGAAGCCCAAGTTCCTCTTCTAACCACAAAAGTCCTTTGCTTTCTCCCTGGAAACGTGGAGCTTTGCCATTACCCACATCTGCCAGAAACTCCCCTCTGTCAACCTTGCTTGAACCTTGGTCCACGTTTAACCAACCTGCTTCCATTTACTGAGGCGGCTTGGTAAACAGACGGCTCCGGGTGCAGTTAATAATCTTGTCATTTTTACCTTGTGGTCTTTTCTATCTACCTCACCCATCCAGTTAAATTAAATTGCCATCAGTCTCTTCCCCACCAGGGTGAAGATTAATGGGCCTTCAGCTGTCCCCTTAGAACACATGCAATCGTCACGTCCTGAAGAGAAATGCAGTGGTTAATAAATTATGGGCTGTCATCAGAGAAGATGGTGGGCAACTCCACAGGCCGCCTCATTTCACAGGGGTTCGAGCCGGGTGTGCGTAGGGTTGAGGACGGGCACCTTGTAACATCTGTTAACACTGATGCTTCTGAGAGGGGCAGAGCAGGCTGGGATGGGGGACCATGGGAAGTGCATGGCCAGTGAGCAGTTTCTGCTGGGGAGACCCTGGGAGTGTTGGAGCAGGTGGGTCTTTTCCCAGAATGGATGGCTTTCTAGTTGGTTCCAGGGGTAGCCACTCATTGCCTGGGAAGACACAGCATCAGAGGCTGTCCCAGGGCTTGTCTTCTGATTTCTCAGAAGGCTTGTGCCCTCTGCCTGTCGAATATAGCCTTCTAGGCCACATCAACTGGTTATATCTTGAGCCTTCACTTAGTGCCTATGGGACTTCCATGAAATTTTCCCCCAAATCATCATACCACAAACTCCAAACAGGCTTACAAAATGTGTGGTGGTCTTAAGAGACTAGTGATATAAATGTTCCCCATCACTCAGGTATCCCCACCTTCTTCTGCTGGCCAGTTTTTGGGAAGGCTTGCAAAGCCATCAGTGGAAGGAAACTCCATTCTATTGTAACAGAATGATTCATTCTGTTATATACAGAACCTTTGCAGTGGTTCATTCTTCTACTGATAGATTGAGTTCTAAAGAGGCAGAAAATGTTTTAAAATAAAATCTTACTGATACCAAATATCCTTTCTGATGTGTCTTAGAAACAAAACCAGGAGTACAGTTGGTAAAGCAATTCCCTTGATCCAGTCTGTGCAGTTGAATGCTTTCTTCATTTCCTCCCTGGGTTGTTAAGTCTCAGGGAAACACTGACCTTGCTAATGACATTCGCTCTGTTCTGGGAACCATTTCCTCTGCTGGTTGGATCCCTCTGAAGGGGAAACTGGTTCCTGCAGGGAAATGAACTCCATCAACGAATAAATAACACCCTAAGATTTTATAGCATTTTAATTGTAGGATGCACATATCTTCCAAAGAGCTGTGTGACCTTGGGTAAGTCATTTCATTTTTTTTTTGAACTTCAGTTTCTTCATATGTAAAATGAAGACACAAAGGACCTACCTGCCCTATTGCTTTCATAATTTGGTTAAAAAAGTTATGAAAATCTATCTAGTCACAGCATTCAGGACTTGTGATATACATGGAGGTCTTGCTGACATCTTCAGTTCAGTGTGTGAGCGGCGTCCGCATAGCCTGTTACATTGTAAAGGTGCTTAATATACATTGTCTATTATAAGTTCCTACATTATGGATTTGTTGTAGGTATAATTACTCCCTTTACAGAGGCTAGTAGTAATAATTAACATTTATTGTTTTCTATGTGCCAGACATTGTTTTAAAGCTATCTACATGCTTATGTTTATTTAATCTTCACATCAACCTTAGGGGTTATAGGCACTATTATTGCATAGTACAGATGATGACATCGAGGCACGCAGAGGTTAAGCATCTTGCCCAAGATTGTATAGTGAGTAAGTGGGAGAGCTGGGAATCCAATGCAGGTGATTTGACTCCAGATTCCCCAGTTGCAAGATGCTGAATTATCTAATTAGGGTAAGTCAGCCAGTGAAGGACTCAGATCGTATCTTGGATTCCAAGCTTTTCCCTCTACCCATGCTACCTTGTGTTTACCTGATATCCAGAGCATTTATAAATAGTTTTAAAAATCGTTATGGAAACTATATGTACATATGGTACATAAACACACACTTATCTCTGTATATTTAGACAATGTCCCTCAAATATATTTGTACTAGGAATCTAGCAGATGCTTCCCATTCAGATTAGAACAAGAAAAATGTGATAAAGGACCTCCAACTGGAGACTTTACCATCCTGACAGTCACCGTTTATGCTGAAATGTGCACTGTTTTCAGCAAGAAGTAGGATCCCTGTTTTCAAAGGTCAAATAAATCACCTTTAAAGTCGTGAAGAGGTAAACAGACTGATGCCTGGGCAGCTTTCCTGAGTTTATGAGGTCTTCTGGCCACAGGGATATACAAAAAGCTCCATCAATCACCCCCACCCCCCACTCCCGAAGCATTTATTCCTAGGGGGGATCGTGCTGCCATTTGGGTAATTTCCCCTAAAACTATTATTAGAAAATATTAAATCAAACAAAAATAGAAACCCCCAGAGTAAATACTTTACAGAAAAGCATCTTCCCTCTAGCCAAATTTAAAAAATGTACTTGCGATTCAAGGAGGCTGAGCTGACGGTAGGAGTATTGGGGTGGGTGGGAAGAGGGCTCTGAGGGGACAATGTCAGGGAAAAGGAGTGGGGAGCTATCTGGAGAGCTAAGCTGGTGTGACGTGACATAAACAAAATTGTTGCCAATGAAAAATAATTGCATAGTCCCCCTGCAGTGCGTGTTTTACTGCCAATCAGTTTCCACTTTGCTGGTATCATCTTTTAAGGTCTCTTAAAGGGCCCTACACACCTTCTTTCAGCACATTCTTAAGTTATACATATATATAAAAAGCTCGCTATAAATCTGTAAGTCATCCTGGAAATGACTATAACGTACAAGAAAATAAATGTCTTTTAAAGACCTTTTCATCAGAGCACTTAAATTCTGTGCCATTACTTTGTCGTCATGTAATGAGAGCATGCCAGGGGGTAACAAAAAACCCTTTAAAGAAATGATTACAGTCACGCCTTGCAAGCTGCTGGATGAAGCCTTGCCTGTCCAGCTATACTGAGGATCATGCCAAGACCCCTCGGTGATTTAGTCTCTTCTCCAAATTTCCTTCTGGATGCAGTAACAGCCCAAGACAGGCCTTCCCTTCTGGAGAAGCTTCCCCAAGCTTAGGTGTCCCGTGATGTTTTCCACTGGTCTAGATACCATGGAGACATTTGGGGAGGAAGCATGCCAAGTGATTTAGAGCTTTGTAGGAATCTGATTGCAGAACTTAATTTGTTTGTTTATTTATTTATTTTTGAGATGGGAAGAAGGGTAAGGGATAGAAGGAGAGAGGGTCAGCAGGAAAATGAAAACTCGATTTCTTTTAACTCTTGTTTCTTTTTGAAATCAAACAGTGTCATGTTAAATCAATCTCATTTAAATTTGATTTTTAAAATGAGGTATAGTTGATTTACAGTGTTTCAGGTATACAGCAAAGTGACTCAATTATACATAGGTATATAATCTTTTTCATATTCTTTTCCATTTTAGGTTATTGCAAGGTATTGAATATAGTTCCCTGTGCTATACAGTAGGTCCTTGTTATTTATCTATTTGATAGACAGTAGTATGTATCTGTTAACCCCAAATTCCCAATTTATTCCTCCTCCCCTTCTGCCTTTGGTAACCATAAGTTTGTTTTCTGTGTCTGTGAGTCTCTTTCTGTTTTGTAAATAAGTTCATTTGTGTCATCTTTTTAGATTCCACATATAAGTGGTATATTTTATATTTGTCTTTCTCTTTCTGACTTAACTTCACTTAGTATGATAATCCAAGTCCTTAAATTTGATTTTTGATTCCTTTTTTGGGGGGAGGTGCCTGGGAATTGTCCAAGTCAGGCTGGAGAGACCACCAAGTGTTTTCATTAACCAGAGACCTAATTGTGGTCATTTATTATAGTCGCTTATCTGATAGTAGCTTCATTATCTGTGATAGTTTTACAGGGACACAATCCACCAGGCATCCAATGAAGTATATAAACATGTTACCTTGTGACAGGGTGTCTGTTACTTACTGTCAACACTCACTGGCCCTCGTCACATATCTGCAGCTTATATGAAGTAACGATGAGTTTAATAAGGTCCAGTGAAAGCAGCAATGTAAACATGGCATCAGGAGTGTTTGCCTTGTCAGGCCTCTTAAACAAATAAAGGTGATGGAGAAGTACAAACAGAACTGGATTGGAGCCTAATGAGATGGCCATCGGGTGGCTGAGGTACATTCCATTTTTGCTTCACTGCAGTCTAGATTATCATTACAAACAACGCATTTGTATTTACAATGCATTAGAAAGGATGCCACCCAGAAAAATCTCTTCAACTGAAAACTCCCTCCAAATTCTGATTTGGGGACTTGGGTGAATTTGCTGACCACCTGGGAGCAAGAAGGTGCTGCACATGGGTACCAATTTTTCAGGATTATAATCTTCAGAAAATATCTAGTAAATCACTTGTTTTTGAAAGGCACTATGTTGGGCAGTAGACCAGCATTACATATACAATTTGTTGGAAAAAATTTCATGTGTGATGGGCAGTAGGTCTCACGTTGGTCCCATTGGAATAAAGCCATAAACCAAGCTGTTAATAGGTGGCAAAATGTGTGGCTTTACAAATCAGAATATTCGGAGTGACTTTTATACTGCCCCACTCCGTAACTGTGACTACACAGAAATGTGTGACTATTTGCATATCCTTACCACCTTACCTTAGAGGAGAATGATTGGTTCTCTTGCCCAAACAGACAGAACTTTCCTTGTACCTACGGTGGGAGGGGGCTCATGGTCTGGATGACATACAGGAAGATCAGCCTCCCCAGTTCCCTCTCCCCTGGCTTCCTCCAAGTCTTCCATGGTTCCTCTAATAGGGATTCATTTCATTCTTCTGGGATTTAAGTACTTTTTCTCTTTGACTTTAAAATGTAAACAGCTCTGGAGAGTGAGCTTATTAACCCCTTATTGACAGAGTGGCTAGCATAAAAGAAGTCATTAGAAGACCTGGGTTCAAATCCCAACCTGACATCTCCTAGTTGGGTGAGACTGGAGAAAGTTCCTTCCCTTCGTTAAGTCTCGGTTTCTTCATTTGAGGAATGCGGATGATGCTACCTTTTTTCACAGTATTTGGGGGGTAAGAACTAGTACCAAACAGTGTGCTGTTATTATTAGCTCAGCATGTCATTATTAGCTCAATTATTAGCTCAAAAAAAAAAAAAACTGGATCTTGACAGAATGAGACACCAAGTTGGGAGTATTTGATGGGAGAGGAGGAGTTCAGAGGAGAAAATCGGTCTAGGAGAGTTTCTCGAAACATATTCTGTGGAACAGTGGGTCCTTCTGCCATTGTTAGATGTAGTTACAAAGGGGAGCTGTGGTCAGATGCAGTTGGGAAAGTGAGCTTAGATAAGCTTCTCTAATGTAGGATTTCTCAGAATCTTTAATAATGTGTCTTGTAAACATCTATGAGGGGAATTTAATATGTAAACCTTTAACTATGAGCTTTGTTTCTCTCTTTAATAATTTCTTAAGGCTATGTGTTCTTTAGCATTCCTAGTTAGAAATTCTGGCCTAGAGCATCAGGTTTTGTTTGGAAAATGTAGGGCCCAGTGGTCCTCTGTATCTTGGGGTCAAGAGGAAGATCCTGAATCTAAGGTAGCAGGGTGTAGAGTTGGGGTAGGATTGATACATGGTGGATGCCCAAAGTGAACAGAAGTGCCTAGGAAGATGAGATCAGAGGGAATTGAAGGCAAACACTACCATCTTCAGAGTTATAATTAGGGCAGCTTGATGAGTTGGCTCGAATACTTGGAAACTGGTCAGCAAACCTGAGAAGCCACCCACAGGGCTATGCAGTGCCTCAGGAAAGAAATGCACTTGGCAAATCTTGGGTTAAGTAAGCTTCTTTATGGCAAGAGCTGTCAGTGATGTGCACTGTGAATCTGCAAGAGCGGGCTCCCAGGCCCATTCAGGCATAATCAGGTAAAAAGCAGAAGAGAACAGAGTGAAGGAGGCGGGGAGAGGAGAAAGACAGTGAGTAGAATCGCCTGGTAATCACCGCCATCATTTCCCCTGCTTGACCTCTCTGGTGGCACACAAGCTCTGCCCTCTTCCTGCTCCAGACCAAGATGGGCACTAGGCTGGTTCTGTGCTGCTGCCAGGCACAGCCTCGAGACCCACAAAGTATGGGATGGAGAGAAGGAAAGAACTGTCACATGGCAAGTGATCAGCTCTCCTAAACCTTGGCTTTGCCAGTGCCTGTAGTAGCTGCTTAATAAGTATTGGCTGAATTAAATGGAGTGTGCGTGGAATCTGAGAGGGATGGGCTTTTCTTCTCCATGGCCTTGGAGCACTGTCATTTTTAAAGTTATAGAGTTACATATGGAAGGAATATATATATGAAATATACCATATGTTTTTCTTTAAATGAGAAAAATGGAGCTATATAAGACAATACTTAGAATAATATTAATGATGAAGAACATGTTGCCTTGTTTTAGGAAAAGAGACATCCCAGAAGAGTTTGGTGCAACTCAAAGTCCATCTACCATTGTCCAGTGTTATGATGTTAATCCTTCCTTATCTCATCTCTTTTTTTTAAACAAAAGTTCACACTTTATTCAAATTGCACCTTTTCCACTAATGTGCCTTTTTCTAATGTTTCAGGGTTCAATCCAGGCTACGCTGCCATTTACTCATTTTGTCTTCTTACCCTCCTCCGATCTGTGATAATTTCTTATTATTCCTCTTTTACAAAAATCCATTGTCTTTTTAAAAATTGAGGTAGGATTGATGTATAACACATTGATTTAAGATGTACAACATAATGATTTCATATTTGCATATACTGCAAAATGACCACCCTGATAAGTCTAGTTAACATTTGTCACCATACATAATTAGAATTTTTTCCTTGGGATGAGAACTTTTAAGATTTGCTCTCTTAACAGCTTTCAAATATTCAATATAGTATTATTAACTATAATCACTATGCTGTACTTCACAACCCATGACTTATTTAATTTGTAATTGGAAGTTTGTACCTGTTGACTCCCTTTACTCATTTTGCGTACTGTATTTGTATTTTTCTGATTTGTTTCACTTAGCATAATATTGTCAAGGTCCATCTGTTTTGTGGCAAATGGCAAGATTCTTTCTTTTTTATGTCTGAGTTTTATTCCATTGCATATACATACCACACATTCTTCATCCATTCATCTATTGATGGACACTTAAGTTGTTTCTGTATCTTGAATATTGTAAATAATGCTGCAATGGACATGGGGTTTATCTTTATTTCTAATAACTTTGCAATGGGTAGGAATCCCAAACCCCTTCCACATAGATACTCCTGCTTCTTTTAACAATTCATAGAACATTTGTTACTTGAGGAATCCTTTGATAAAGTAACAGTTCCTTTTAAATATAAATTTGAATATTGATAAGGGACTTATCAGCAGGGCCTGCCTGTGATCACAGGAGAGGGCAAAACTAGGGTTGAGGAATTCCAGTGAGCCAGAGGCCCCTGGGTCCTCATGTCTTGGAGTGTGCAATGTGTGTTAAGGATGACTGTATCAGAGATATAGGGTATGGTAAGGGGCCTTCAGAAAGAGCACATTCTTTAGCAGTGCTATGGATGGAATTGTGTCCCCCTAAAATTCATGTGTTGAAGCTTTCACCCCCAATGTGACTATAGTTGGAGAGAGGGTCTCTCTCTCTCTCTTTCTCTCACTGACATGGTAGGACACAGTCATCTCCAAGCCAGGAAGACAGCTCTCATTAGGAACTGAATTGACCAGCATCTTGATCTTGGACATTCAGTCTCCAGAACTGTAAGGAGATACACTTCTGTTGTTCGGGCCACACGGTCTGTAGTATCTCACTAGCTGAGCTGACCAATGCAAGCAGCAAAGCTGCAGTTCGCTTCTAAAGTTTGCCATGAAATGATCAATTCCGAAGAACCACCTTAGCAATGCTGGTCTCCAATGACAACGAGTAGGACTGGGCTCCTTTTGCTTGGTCCTTCCCCAGATTCTTTCTCCTTCTTATTTAGGAAGACACAGCTCCATAGACACACACCCCTTAGGGCTATAAAGAGGGGGCTTTCTCTCTCCATCTGCTTCCCCTCCCTCCCTCCTCCACTTCTCCACTCCTTACAGTTACATTCAACCACCGTATATTCAGCACAGAGGAGAGGATGTGTCAGGGACCTACTGATGCTTTGATGTGTGGGTAACAGGCCATGTTTTTAGAATGGCGATGAAAAAATATGTGCTGAGGTCCTTCCCCAACAAATGCTAAACTCCCCATACTTCCTAGCAGGAAGCCCAGACTGATGCCGTGGTTTAAAACTCAGGAAGGACATCTGTGATGAGAGAACTCAGAAAAGCAGATGTTTTTTTGAGTTGCTGGGAGAATGAGTTGATTATTTGGCAAAAAAAAAAAAAAAAAAGAAATGTAGTATATATTTATCTATGTAGAAATACTCAGTTATTTTAAAAATTGATTAATTCAGGGCATTGAGTCTACACCATGCTCTGCTACTTGAATAAATCATTGAATGTGACATTTTCTTGAGATTCCTTGTCTCTTCTCAGGCCCTCCGTTCACCTCATACTTGGTCAGGGAATAGTCTGGGTGACGTTCAAAGAGCTGAATCATGAAAGACATGTCAAAATCCCCATCGTTTTTAAATTTTTTATGGTGGTGGACCCAAAGAAACCAAAGATGGCACTGAGTGTTTTCTGTTTCCTCATAAATGTTGTGTCAGGGTCCCAACGACTTATTTTTAACAGTGCGAACTGCTGACCTGTCTCCAGAGAATCACAGTTTTCATCGGAATTCTCAGGAGCGGGGCTGTGGGCAGCGGGAGGGAGAGAGGAAAACTTAATGTCCTTGGCAGCTGAGCTACCACACCAATTTAGATTTTGGAGGCCTTGGAGCAATTAGCAGATCACCATGCCATCTGCAGGCATTAATTGACTGGCCTGGCCACCTGCTGCTGGGGGTTGGCTTTATTTGACAAGTGGCAGATGAGAGGAGAAGGTCAGGTAGCAGTGAAGACAATTACTGGCCTCCCGTCTAATGAGTGTCTACAATATGCCAGCCACCGCACTCTTATTTTGTCTAAGCTTTGTACCAAGATTAGCATTATTATAGCATTATATAGCAATACGGTCATTTTTATCTTGCACATTTTCAGATGAGAAAACAGGCTCAAAAAGTGATGAGCCCAAGGCCATGTGGCTAAGAAGTAACAAAGCTGGACTGATTGCGTTAGTCTGCACATTTTCTGCTCTGCCAAATTGCCACCGTAAATAAGATGAATAGCCTGTACTTTAAGGAGGCTGCCAATTAATGGACATCCTGCTTTTCTTATTCTTCAGAGTTCGCAGACCTGATGGAGACAAGACACATTTTTATAAGTATAAGAATAAGAATATTTATAGACAATAGAATTGTGAAGTTGCAGAGTATAAGGATACCAGCCCTGGCAGAGGTAACACAGATTAATAGGATTAATAAAAAACTGCAAACCTAGGACAATACAATCTTGGGGTCTCGAGGACTAAAGGTGATGTGGTTACACCCACCAGGTTTAAATTCCATGAGGGCAGAGGCTTAATTTTATTCACTGCTGTAAAATGGTGTCAGACACATAGCAGATGTTCAAAAATTAATTATGAAATGAATGAATGCTATGTGGACTATATAGAGATCTCCTGGCTGATTCTCCAGTCCCCACCATAACATTTCATTTGCCTAAAGTACTATTTACTACCATGTACTGAATTAGTGCTCAGCCTTTCCCTGTTTGTGATCCATTTAGAAAGACTAGAATATTTGGCTGCACCCTTGAAAGAATTAAGTGTTTTAAGGCAACACTCAACAAGCTAATAATAATTCGTACACAGTTACTACTCTAGGACAACAGAACTCGCAATGTTTGAATAAACACCTACAGTTTCTGGACAATTCAGTTATTCACTATGCAGACATTCTTGGCTACACACATTTCTCCTCTGCTCATCATCACAGAGGCTAAAAATGTCAGACACTTGCTTTCCCAGACTCTCTTGCAGCTAGGGCTTGACCATGTAATTCAGTATTGGCAAATGGGATTTGAGGGACATGTGTCTCTAAAACAAAAGAGATCCATGGGAAATTCTTTGCTGAACATTATCATGTCTACCTTTGATAACTGGAACTGTGGCAGCCATCCTGACTGCACGGGGATAGATGCTGAAAGATTAAGTCAAAGGACTTAGGTTTGAAGCTGGAACGATGTAACTGAGCTTCTGGGTCAACCTTTGAACCACCTTCCTCTAGACTTTTTGTTACACAAGATAATACTTCATTTTAGCTGGGTCTTATGCATTAGCAGACAGAAGCATCCTTGAGCACTCCTGCTGTTTGAACAGAACTGCTTGTGGCCTAGTAGCACTTGCTTATACACTTATGAAATAAACTTCTTACCTTTCCTAGTAATAAGAGATTTTTCTGTGATGTAAGCTTGGCATTACCCTCTGCTCTGCACAGCACTGTCTCTCCACTCAGCTCAATGATTTAACCCAGGAACATAACTGTTGTAATACTTATACACAGTGTTGCAAACATTCCTTTTAAATGTTGTTCATGATTTGATGGGGTACCTGTGAAGTGCTCAGGGTGTATCAGTGTGTCATGGCTGACTGCTGAGAACACAGGTGCAGTTGAAATGCCCTTGCTCAGTGTCTTCTCTTCCATAGACTGTATTTTCCTAGTGGGCTGTAAGATAACGTATTGATCATTACCTCCTCAGGGCTTAGCCAAGTACCCACTGTGTAACCGTAATAATGATTAAGACACATTGAGTGCTTATTTTGTGTTGGGCATGGTTTAAATTATTTTGGAGGTATTAACTCATTTAACTTTAAAATATAAAAAGAGTAGGTGACTCTGGATGTGAACCAGGCAGGATGGTTCAGAGTCCATTATACCCCCATCTCTCACTAATAAAAGCTTCCAAATAAATGTTAGTTGAATTGAACAGAACTGAAATGGCTCCTTGACATCTTGTTCTCCATGTAATAGGCACTCAGTAAATATTTGTTGAGTGCAGTCCAGTCCCTGCTCAATTACTCAGGATAAACCAGGGAAGAGTCTCTGGAGAGGCTGTGCTTTGAGCTGGGCTCTGAAGGAGACAGCTGCTCATGGGCACACTAGAGCCGTTTCCCTTGGGGGCACCTGCTCAGGTTCAGCCCAGGCCCTGACTCAGCAGACAACGGTATCTGTGTGGCAGGCCAAGGGGAGTAAGTAGTGACTTTAGCCTAATGCCTACCGGGAAAGAATCTCTTTGGCAAATCTAATCTCTCTGCTGGCAGCCTGAGTAGAGGGCTGGAAGAACTGGATACTTCTCCCTGTTGCTTAGGGTTGGGTTTTCCCTGGAATCAAGGGAAGTCTGCTCTCACCTTTTCTGTCCATGGCTGAAAACTGGGAGAGAGCTGTGGGTGAGGGAGGAAAACAGAAGAGGCTCTCTCCTAGCGTACCCCACTCCTAGCATCAGCAAGGAAGGTGATAGCAGTTGTGTGTTCAAGATACAGCAATGTGAGGGTGCAGCTAAGGATGGGGAAACCGTTAGCACATCATACTACGTTTTATAACATTTATCAAATGCCATGTATAGATGCTGTCTCTTAGGAGTTTATAACATGGAGCATATGATGACACAAGGAGGGTATGTATTTAAAAATACTTATGGAAAGAAATATATATATAATGTTGCATATATTTTATATGTATAGTTGAGGAGGATTTGTTAGAAATGAGGATGAGGTCCCACAGTGGTAGTTGGTTGACCGAGCTGGAGAAAACCTATGGTTGCTATGACAATGGGATTTGTTTCTGCCTACCCCCCCCCCTTACCCATAGAAGTTGTCTTGTGAAATCTCATTTTTGTCCTTGAAGGGTGGGCGTATACCAGCTGTCATGCTGGACAAGCCAAGAGCATGTCTCTTCCATGGTTTGAGCATGGGCATGAGTGAGCCCCCAGGGGGTCCTCTCACTCCCTCCCCATTTATCATGTCCTTCTTAGTCCCAAACAGCTGTGATAGGCTTTCCATTTTCTACATTGCTGGAATGATTTATCACCTCTGAAATATGTGACAGTGGATTGCACTGTGGGCAATACCATCGGAGCTAGTAAATCATCGTACTCATAGCACTCGAGTGGATGGAGCTGTTTTCCCAGGACCTATGGGACCTTTCTATTTCCAGCATTCAGCCCGGTCCACCTGCCCACGGGGACTGTGGGCACAGGCGATTCCAGGGCTGACCAGCGGCACTACCTGTGGCCTTCCCTGCTGGGCCATTGTTTCCCCACCATGTGACCACAGCCTCTTGCTGTCTAGAGCTGATAACAGGACCATAAATCTCCCTTCAGGCTGCAACTTGACACCTGAAACCTCAGCCCAGGCTTGATGTGAAAAAACAAGATAAGACATCCTGACAGGGTATGTTCAAGTTATCCAAAGAGGTAGAGGGAACTCTTGGTGGGTTACAGGCAGTGATGGCATTCCTCCAGGCGCCGTCCACCCTGCCACATAAATCTCCATAAATGAGGTGAATGGCATTACCTAATGATAACATCTACCTGATGGTTCTGCATCGGCTTTCTTAACTTGTCAGCAGTTCTGTGGACGCTGCTCCTTGAAATAATACGGAATTTGGCAGAATCAGAGGAGAACATGTTTGGGATTGTGCTAGCCCTGTAGAGAGCAGGGGAGTTGATGGGTTACCGTGACATACAAGAGGGAGTCCAAATGTCCTGAGGTACCTTTCAAGGCTCCCCCCAATCTGGTCCTCTCCTTCCACGTCCAGAGGACGAACTTGTAGCAGTGAGGACTTTATGTAAGTGGTGTTTGCTGCTTCTGATGAGTGAGCCATTCAGGTAGAGGCCAGTTGGGCACTTTTCAGGATATCAGTAAGAATTCATGCATAAGAAGGGGATGTTGAACTTGGCAACTTGTAAGAGGCTTTTTCATTATGAGATTTTATGATTTAATCCTGTAGCTGTATAAATTTTTAAGTCCTTAGTAAGTGTTTCTCAGCTGGATTCCAGCAAACAAATTAAGTCCTAAAGCATAAGGCATCCTTTGTATGTAACAATTTAACTTTCCTATGCCTCCAGAATGGTACTAATTATGTACTATCCTTCAGAGAGAGAAAAGGGTCACTCAAAGCGTTTTCCGTGCTCTGTGGTTCAGAGGAGGAACCCTGATTGAGAATGCCATAGTCTTTAAGGGAAAAGGCAAAGCTTTAGCTAGAAGGAGGAGTTACCAATGACTGAGCTGCTTGTCAAGGCCCAGGTACATGGGATGGGTGGAGAGAGTAAAACTCTTTTTAGGCTATAGATTGTCTCAGTCTCTGAAGCAGAAACACACACGTGCATAGTTACATAGCACTGAAGCATTTGCTGACCTTGTTTGATGACCAAGTATGGCCAATAGGACGGCCTCCCCATGAGCTTGATAACTGATAAAGTTGGTCAGATACGATGTCCCAGAAAAGTTCAATAAACTCCAGGTCATACCATCTCATGTTAATACGGACTAGTCCCACTGTTGGTCTAGCCCATCATGATGAATGGTATGATGACCTTCAGAGAGGAAAGTGTATGGCATGCTTCCCAGCAGGGCTGCACCTTGAAGTCATTTTGATGTCTTCATCTCAATTAGGTTAAGCCCACAAAAATAGTGTCAAAGGGGAGCACAGCCAGAATGTGCTGGGAGATCATGATAAACACTCCTGATGCTTTGCAGCTGGGCCCATCATTTGTGCATTTCACAATAAAATTTTATGATGCATCCAGACACCCAGCTGCTTGTGTTCATGGGGACAGCATTTCCTTTGCTACACCATTCAGATCTGCCCCGCATGGGACTCATTTCCCTTTTCTGCCAACTTCTTTCAAATGACAATGAAACTCTATTATCACACAGCTCCTGGGACAGAATTTGAGGAATGTCAGATCCAGAAAAATGTTCTTTTGAGGCAACTCCATTTTATTGGACATGGAGAAACTGTTCCATGGCACCCAGTAAGCTGTAGGGCTATTCAGAACTCTGGGAAGCATCTTAGAAAGGGCCACTCATTCCTTTTAATTAATTACAAAAACCTAAACCACTTTGAGTGGGCAGAGTCCCCTAATTTCTCATAAAGTATAGCACAGTGCTTAAAAGAGTGGGCTTGGAAGTAGGACAGACCTGGCTTTATAGCTCAGATCACTACTTATTCTGCACTTGTTTTCCTCACTTGTAGAATAGGAATAGCTATACACACCTGCACAGTTATGATAATTGACTGAGAGGCTGCGTGTAAAGCCCTTAGTACCATGGCAGGCATACACTAATGCTTGGTAGAGTTGGCTGTTGTCATTATGTACTGGGTGATTATATTGCACTCTAGGAATTTCATACTGAAGGTACCTAATACATAACATCCCTTTCCAGTGGAGAATTCTCAAAGTAAAGGATTTATATTTTTGTACTGAGAGCATTCACAGTGTTATTAATTAAGCCCTGCCATTCTGTCCATATAAAGGGCCAATCCTGCCCCCAGATCACTGCATCAATTCTAAGAGCTGCTGTTTTCTGGTATTTTCATCTAATAGCCTTCCTTCTTTTGCAGATATAAAGAGATGTAGAGTTTTTCCTTCCTCCCTTTTTGAATTAAATTTTTAATTTTTCAAGCTACACACGAATATTTTCTCTTTGTAAAAATTAAAGTTTACATGTAAGACTATAATCTCTTTTGACCAATACTCTCAGTTCTCTGCTCCTCTCTCTTATTCTCTACCCTCAGCTCCAAGGTAACCACTGTTAATACGCAGATGTGTACCTTTCCAGGCATTTTCTAACTGATTTACATGCCTCGTGTTGCTG
The DNA here is from genome assembly GCF_009834535.1 of Camelus ferus. Classification (NCBI taxonomy): domain Eukaryota; kingdom Metazoa; phylum Chordata; class Mammalia; order Artiodactyla; family Camelidae; genus Camelus; species Camelus ferus. The sequence continues at coordinate 33,221,851 of NC_045718.1, read as the reverse complement.
TACTCATAGAAAATATTTAGATTTTGTGTCTGTTTGTGTGTGTGCATGTATCAAGAAAGTGGGCTTCTACTGTGCTATTTGCATTTGCTTTTTTTTTTTTTTTAAGCTTAGTATCTCTTAGACACCTACCCATGTTAGTACAAAGAGGTTAATTATACTTCAATTGCTGTATGAGACAAATATTATTTAGTATTACTTGTAGGATATATCAGTTTATTTTGCCCTTCCCTGTTGATAGGCGTTTTGTTTGTTTCCAGTTTTTCAGTATTATAAACAATACTGCAGTAAACATCCTTGTGCATGCTTTAGTCATGCATGTGTTTTCCAAGGGAGAAGCAGAATAGTAGGTTATAAGATCAGGTTATAACCTGATAAGTAGGTTAAAATTCTAATGGATGCTGCCCAATTCTTTTCTAAAGTTTTTCTACCAATTTTACTTCTACTGACAGTATTAGACTACCCAAATATTTCAGTTGTCCATATTTAAAAGGAAACATAGCTCAAAAAAGAGGTTTTGAATTGAGCCATGAAATCACAGCCAGTGTGCACCCAGTCACAGGTAAATCCCTTGGAATCTACTCCCAATCTGCTGACCTACTGTCAGTATGCTGGCTGACAGTTGAAGGTGTTATTGGCTAACTGTGGCAGGAATGATGATACAATAAATAAAATCCTTCCTCAGCTCTAGCTTGTCTGAACCCAGAGCATCCTCAAGTTTTGCAGTTGAGTTTTGGTGACTTGGCAGGTGAAGAGGGTGGGGTGAGTATGTGACCTAGAATACCATGGGATGTTGGGGTTACTCTGGGCTCCAGGGCTGCCTAGGAGTTCTGAAAGTCCTTGAAGAGAGTGTGGAGAGAAGCTAGTCTTCTTGTCTTTCATTGCTCTATGGTTAGACAAAACAAATATGGGACTGGAATACATGCCAGAGTCAACAGAAACATTTGTCAGGTTTACCCAAGATGGGAAATCAGTAAGCCTCCTGTCTGGAGCAAGTATTTGGAGTGCTTACCTCCCTTTGCCTGGTTCTCCTGGCAGCAGCGCAAGGATTGTAAAATTCAGACATTCTTGAAACTATGCTTCTACTCATTAAGTACTTACAGAGCACCTACTCTGTTCCTGGCATTGTGATCATTACTGGGAAGTCAAAGGTGAACAACATACCCTCCAGCTGTCACAGAACTTATTGTCTGATGGAAACAGAGGGGTGTGATGGTGTCAAGTTGATGCAGTGCAATGTTACAGGTATTATGGATAAGGGAGGTTCTTCTCCTAGGATGTGGGAGGTCACTGTACCCTATCCCAGAGAGCCTGGGTAGTCTGAATATTTCTGTCCAGGGTTTCTGAGATGTACTGGGGCTAAAGCCTTGTCAGTCTCTGACCCAGTGGGGCATTCAGCCTTGGAGAGGGAGGCAGCTGGGTTAGAAGGAGATTTAGTCATCCTATCAGCAAAATAGTCAGGGATACCACATCACTCGGAGTCTGGACAGAAGATGCTGCAAGGCAGTTTGGAGGCTGTCATGGCTCTTTTGTGCCCAGAGAGACACAAAGGGCATTTCTGGCTGGGGCAATATCCAGAGGGGCCCCAGAATTGCCATTTGAGGGAAATTTCCTTTACTATCACATCATTGGTAGAGATCCAGGCTCTGCTGAAAGAGTTGTAACTCCTCCTAGGTCAGAACACGAGTCCTAGGGATTCTTCTTCCAGTATCACGAGCGCGCATGTGCTGCACAGGGCAGCCAGAGGAGAACACCTGCCCAGGGAAGTCCCGTGTCCACAGGACAGCATGGATAGTCGTGACAGCTTTGGCAGCTGTAAACCTTGGATCAAATGTAGAGTATAGGATGAACCCTCCTCTTATCACTAATTCCTTTTCCCAAAGTTCTAATATGTCTAGGTTTGCTTTTACATATCTTACTGAAATTATGAAAAGCTCAGAACTGTGAGTCACTCAAATTGGGGATAATTAGAAAAGGTTAGGAGATTTGGTTTTGGGAATAGAAAAGAGCCATCCTGACAGGTGTAGGAGGAGTGTTTGGCAGGAGGTTACTCTGTGCAGACGAAAGTCTTTATAAACCTGTGTGTGTGTGTGTGTGTGTGTGTGTGTGTGTGTGTGTGTGTGTGTGTGTGTGTGTGTGTGTAGTGGGGTGGAGGGGGGAAGTTAAAGACATCTAAGCAGAGACCTGACCAGATTATTTAGATAAGATTAGTGATTTGGAGGTTTTTTTTGTTTGTTTGTTTGTTTTGTTAATGGAGGTACTGGGGATTAAACCCAGGACCTTGTACATGCTAAGCATGCCCTCTACCACTGAGCTATGCCCTCCCCTCAAAAATACCATAGATACCACTTATATGTGGAATCTTAAAAAATGACACAAATAACCTTATTTACAAAACAGAAACAGACTCACAGAGATAGAAAACAAACTTATGGTTATCAGAGGGGAAAGAGAGGCTGGAAGAATAAACTGGGAGTTTGAGATTTGCAGATATTAACTACTATATATAAAATAGATAAACACTAAGTTTCTACTGTATAGCACAGGGAACTATATTCAATGTATTGCAATAACCTATAATACAAAAGAATATGAAAAGGAATATATATATAACTGAAACACTATGCTGCACACCAGAAATTAACACAACATTGTAAACCGACTATACCTCAACAGCAACAACAAAACAACAACCACAATAATAAAAGATTAGTGAAAGCTTTTTCTGTCTCAAACGCTAAGATTCCCATGTTCCTTCTAGTACGAAGGGCAGGCAGTAAAGCGTGGAACCATAACAACAGATAGGTACTGGGCATTTGAACAAAGGCCTTGACACATAATATTCGTGTCTCTTGATACTTGAATTATCTGGGACAAAGCAAAATGAACCTACAAGCATCTTATTGAAATACTGAGAAAGAAATACCAGGAAAAGGATCTGATGGAGTGGTTCTCAACTGGGAGCGATTTCTCCCTTTGGGATATTTGGGAACGTCTGGAGACGTTTTTTGGTTGCCACAACTGAGGCAAGTATCACTGACATCTAGTGGGTAGAGGCCAGGAATATTGCTAAACATCCCACATTGTACAGGACAACCCCACATGAATGAGAATGATCTGGTCCCAAATGCTCATAGTGCTGGGGCTGAGAAACCATGGTCTAGTGAGAAAGGCATGGTAGATAAATATTTAATTTTGCTCTACTAATGAATATTTTGAAAAATTAGAAACTTTATATAGTTTATTGCTGTTTTGTGTTAAATATGAAAATAGTCAGGAAAGAATTTTCTTAAGGTTCTTTTGGAACTTCTGTTTCTCAACACAGTTTTTCAAATAAGTTTTTAAATTCCTCAATTTTCATACTATTGGAATTTCATACCATTGGCTTTTCAAGAATTTAATTCTTACAATTGGTGGACTATTGTATAACAATTATTGATTAAAAAATAAAGAAAATGTTCTGTTTGAAACATTGTGGTTAGAATTTGAGATCGTGCCTACACATTGGACCATCCAGTGAAAAAATTTTGCTGGAAATTCATGGTACCATTATTATGGTATTTTCACAAAATAATCAAGTTTGTCTTGTGGCATGGGCATGACTGTCCAAAACCAAGTATGTATAGGTTTTAAATTGAAAAAACATTTTTTATAGGCCATTTCCCACCCCTCCCCATAATTTATTATAAAAAATTTCCAGGCATAAGTTGAAAGAATTTTACAGTGAACACCACCAAAACTATACAATGAACTTGTCCTATATTTGGGCTCTAAGTTATCTGGGATGCCAGGGAAGGAAAAAGACAGAAGTTCTAACCACAAGTAAACTTGCCTTCTGAATTAATTGCTAAACCATGAAGGAGATCAATCTCAATATTCTGTTTCCTCTCTAATGTTTTTATTGTCTTAGAGTCAAAATACACTGATTTTCTGGCTTTGTTGTCCTGTCTCATTTTTGACCCAACATTGTGGTTTGAATGGATGTCTACTTTATTCACTAGATAAGCCTGTGTTTTGGTTATTAATAAAAAACAAAAACAAATGAGCTCTCATAAGAGTGATTTACTTTTCCTTAAGATATTTGTAAGAGCATTCTCTAGACTCTGAGGGGAAAACCAAAAGAAGTATCATTAGAAGAATACAGCTTCAGAAAGATCTCATGTTTGAGGGATAACACTCATTTGGGCATCTTTTAATTTGGGTATATTTAAATATGATAGAAAGATAGCCAGATTACTTTATTTCATGATTCACACTTAATGACTAATCATGACCTTTCACTTTGCATCACAATCTTGGTTTTTACAGAACTGGGGAAATCCCCTTGGTAAATCAGTATCTGTGTGTTTCCCACATTGACAAGTTAAGGTCCATGGCCAACATGTTGGCAAATATCTGAGGACTTGAGAGACTTGAATTTACATTTGGAGGATTGGAAATCTCAGCTCCTTTACCAAGTAGAGACTGGAGGTAGTCTTGTTGCCCTAATTATGTTTTACTCTGTATCTGAGAGGTTCTGTGGGTCTCTAGTCTTTTAACAAGTGATGCCAACTGTGCTTCCTCAGTCCTTATGTTTAGGCTTTCTTAGTCTTTTGAGTGGCCTTACTGTCTTCAGCCTCATCCCCATTAAAACCACCCTTCAGTCTTCATTCAAGATGACGTTTGTAAGGTGTAAATATAAGCATGTCTCTTCTGTTCAAAAACCTAATGGTCAGCCACAGTGTTAGTCTGTCTAAAAGTCAAACCCCTGTTTTCCTTTGGTAACAGCACCCTAATTTTGCTCAGAAATGAGGCAGAACTGTGTTCAGGGAAATAGTTCTCTGCTCCAGATCCAGCTGATCTAAAGCAAGCATGTAAATTCTGTTAGCCTTTGCCAGTGATTGATTTAGGAATGGGATAGTAACCCAATTCTGGCCAATGCAGTCATAGAGAAAGTCTGCTGTGGACTTCTGGGAGTCATCTTGATAAAAAGGGAGAGGGGGAGAGGAAGAGGAAGAAAAAGAGAGAAGGAGGGAGGGAGGGGGTAAAGAGAGAGAGAAAGAAAGAGAGAGATATGGAGATGGAAGTCCTTTTTTCACTACCTCTGATGTGGTTGCCTGAAAATGTAATGCTTAGAGCTGCAGGAGCCATCCTGTGACATGAGGGCATAAGGGTGAGGACAAAAGTCACTATGATGGAAATAGCAGAGAAGAAAGATGGGAAGAAACTGTCCACAACGATGTCACTGAACTACTGAACCAACCCTGGAGCCATCTACCTCTGTACTTCTTGTTATGTGAGTTATGGAAAATGGCATTATGTCCCCGATTATTTGCTACTCCCCTCCCTATAAGAGGATTGTACATTTCCATCAATTGCCATGTGCATTGAGGTGACCTCTATGAAGGAGTATAATTATCTACAGCATTGATATAAGGCTTAGAATGACTTCAGTTACCCAATGAGATGTGAATGGAGGTTACACCATAGTCACATAGAAATTTTAAGTGTCATTGCATGATTCCACCATTTCCCCCTTCCCTCTGGCGTAAGAATGGCAGATATGTCATAAGAATAGAGAGAAATGGTCCTTTAGCTGGGGTCCCCGGATATATAAGACACCTGGCACAGAAGGGCCACTATCAACCAACAGCTGACTTACTGTATGAGCATGAAATACACTTCCCTGCTGTAAACCACTGAGATTTTGGGGACATTTGTTACTGCATCAGAGCGGACTAATACGTGGGACAATAGATATCCTTGTTATTTGAGTCACTCTTGGATGATCCTTCTATTACTTGTAATCAAATATGGGCTTTTTATGGCCTTTAGAGAAAAATTTAAATTATTTGGAATTAAACGCCAGGCCCTTAAAGATCAAACACCAAATATTTTTCTAATCTCATCTCTGATACACACCTCCCATGCACACTGTGTTCTAGCCATACTGAATTACTGGTGATTATCCTAAAATACTATACTCTTTTGTATTCCTATAGCTTTGCACCAGTGGAACCTTTTGTCTGGAATACTGTCTTTCTCTTGTTTGCTTAGGTAGTTCCTATTTATACTTCAAAATTAATTCCACCTAATCCAGGAAGCCTTTTTATATCTCCTCAGATACCTCTTACAGAGTGTATGCATTTAGATTTAGCAGGTTGGTGTATCCTTACAGAACTTTATCATCAATGCACTTACATGTAAAATAGAAATAATACAGTTTTAGAAATCACAGCTGCTGTAATAGCCTATCTGTTTTTCTGCAATCAAATATTTGCATGGTCTCCAAGTCACTGACCCCCATGATCCACCCCTAAGTCCCTTCTCCTACATCTTTAGTATGTGGCTTGGGTATGGTTTGCATGGAAGAAAGATGGGGGTAGATGTTGCTCTAGCGTTGCTATTTTTATAGGGAATTCAATTCTGTTTCTTGGCTCCAAGTGCCTTTCTCTCTCTGTATTGTCTGACTTTTTGATGCTGTAGAATGTGCTAACAGATATGCCACAAGGAAATTGGATTCGGTGACAGAATCACCAGGCCCCAGTCAGTGACCTTGAACAGGCCTGCCGTGGGCTGGGGTATTCCAATACCTAGGATGTGGAAATCCCGAAAAGCCTGCAGCCTGGTCCTGCCACCTGCTGCCATGGCTGGCAAAACTGCTGTCTTTCCTCTTGGTCTATTGGACCCTGAGCCCCAGAACCATCCTCTCATACCTGTTCTGTTTAATTTGGGTTCACTCAGCTCCAAAAGCAGTCTCACTCTCTCTCCTCCAGTAGTTTCTCTTAAGATAAAAACAGATGCTCAGAAACAAATGGGTATTTTTCCTCTACTTTATATCATTATGTTTCAAGACAAACCACTTTAGGCATTAAGATACTGCTGTCTACATCTGTTTGCATCATTTATTTTTCTGCAAAAATTTGTATGCTGACATGATTTTAATGGGTAAAACTAAAGCCACAGTCTCCTTTCACACAAAGCAGGCCAGGAAGGTTCATTCTCCACTGCCCCTTCTCCATGCCTCTGTCCCATGAGCCCCACCTGAGAATTCTTTCTTACACTCTAGAGGGAAAGCTTTATTTTTAGAAGTTTTTTTTTTTTTTTTTTTTTTTTTTAATAGAGGACTAGGGCATAAGGGAAACCAACTTGCCTAAGAGCTCTGGTTTGATTTTCTTCTTGAGCTTGCTTTATTACTTTGAAGATTCCCCAGAAACAACTTCAGAAATATGAGTGCCTAAGATTATGTTTAAATCTCTTTTTGTAAATTCCTGAAATTACTGAGATGATAAGGGGCTAGAAGAAGTATCCCTTCTGGGTGATTCATTGTCCTCAGCTTATTCCTGCCAAATTGATAAGATTTAATCTTATATGGTGACATTGCCAGAAGCCATAAAGTGCCAACAAGTCCTAGAAGACCCCCATGGTTTGTCCGTGTCTATGGTGAAATGGAATTTATTCATTTAAAGCTCAGCCATCTTTGCTAAGTATTTCTTTAAACACACAACCTTAAATTATTATTAGTTTTCAGCCATGCTTTAAGTATTGGAGGATGTACGTCTCTTCCCAGGAGCTTTCCCTGAAGAACCTCAACCTCAGTGGATTTTGCATGTCATGGCTCCAGTGGGCATAGACTCAAGGTGTGCTAGGTTCTCCACCCCTGGATTTGAAGAGCCACCAGAGGAAATTGGAACTAGAAAAGGGGCTTTGAATTGGGGAACCTGACCCAGTGGAAGAAGCTGATTCCAGCAAGGACAGGAGAAGGCCAAACTTGAGCATCCAACTGGGACACCAGGCATAGGAATAATTCAAGTCAGAGGTCAATGAAATTGCCAGGTAAGTTAGCACTATGGTTTTATCTCACGTCAGTTGCTGAAACTCTGAGGACTGAAAATACTGGTCTTTCTAGTGATCATGCCCGTCTTGAACAAATAAAGAAGCATGAGACCATGTCTTTGGAGAAGGTACAGGAAACAGGATGCAGAGTCTAGAGGCAAGATATTGGAGTGAATCAAGAGTTTGGTGGTGATGGTAGTGAGGGTCCAAACACTTCACAAACTGGAAAACTGGGTTCAACAAGCGCTCAGTAGAGGGGTTCAGGTTGTCCAAGAGCATAAATAAAATAATATTTATCAAAATATTTGGTTCAAATAATAATTTTCCCAATTACAAAATTAAAACCAAAACATAATCAGTGTATACAACTTGGTGTAAAGAAACTCAGAAAAGCACAAAGAGGAAAACCTCTTTCACGATCCAGTTAGCCAGAAATAAAAATTGGTACACATCCTTCAAATCTTCTCTTTCTCTGTAAAGACGGATGTTGCTTATATACTTTGGAGATTTTAAAAATAATATGAAGTCCGTATTATTAACACTAAGCTGTTATATACTTCTTGAAGTGGAAATATTCTGTATCAAAGGAACGACTCTTGCCATACAGAATGTTTATACAAATCTATACCCGTAGCAGCAATGTTCTCTTTGTCACTGATGGGACTTTCCTGAGTCCGAGCTCCACTGGGGGTTCAGGACAAGATCGGAATGCATGAGACTCAGGAGGCATGTTCTTGTGAAAATTCTCTGGACTGGGGAATGAAGGGATCTTGAAGCTTTTGGTCTTGGCTCTGCCACGTACCTGTATATGACCTGCGGTGAGTAACTACTTTTGTGGCCTTTGTTTTCTCATCTGTAAAATAATGTTGGATTTGATCATCCCCAGGCTCCCTTTAAATTTTTACATTTTAAAAATCCTCAATGGCGGTGAAAATACTGAATGAATCACCCAGATTTGGAAGCCAAATATTAACATCGAACACTGGTGAACTTGAGTAGTCTTTCAGAAGAAGACATGCTTCACAGATGAAAAAGAAAAGTCAATCTTTGCATCCCGGAAAAGAAAACTCACTGCCCCCACTTCAAATCTGAGACACCCGGAAGCTGTCACATTTTCAAGAGTGAATGACCGCTTCCCTTCTTTTGTGCTTCCCACTATGCTGTGGAGACAGTAAATTCTCACTTCATGGAATTAATTTCTAAGGTCTCGTAGTTTTTCCTCTTACGTGGGCTCCTCATATAAACGGATGGGGAAAGGGCAAAAATGAATGATGGAGAACAAATGCAAAATCAAAAATAGGAAAGTGGAATTTCATGATTAAGTCCAGGCAGCCGATAGAGGGGCTGGCTGCTGGTGGTCAGGCTGAATCGGACCACAGAAAACTCCAGAGACAGCCTTGTGTTCTGGCCCTTTTCACGGCTACCCCTTTTGCCCTGACTCACCTACTAGGATTATCTCTCAGCTTTTCATGCTGCAAACAAGGCACGTGGTGCAATCTGGTTGGCTGGGTCAGCAGATGAATTAGTTCTTCTCTCTTGGCGCCGTTGAGTTGCTGTTAAAAAGTGCTTCTGAGCACTTAGAATAAAGCAGTTTATACAAAAAACCAGTGGGAACCTGGTGGGGAAGCAGTCATTCACAGGGCTAATTTATTTCAAATCACACCCAGGAAATCCAGTTTATCTAAACAAATCCTGGGCCAGGAATTAGGCTAGAGGGAGAGAAACCCAGAGCAGCCACAAAATATTAAGTATTGCAGAGCTGGATAAGGCAGGGCTGGGAGATCCAATGACTGTTTAAATTATTATAGAATGTAAACTCATCGGATGACATCTAATCTGGCCATATTTCCCTCAATTATTTCACCCCAGCAGGGTTTACTTTCCCATCAGTACTGGATCACAGAGCTGTCAGCTGGCGCTTTTGAGGGGTGATTTGTTGCTCGAGTGATGATACTGAAATCTGTTTATGGTTGTTTATCTAAGGGTCATCTTTCTTCTGAGGCAGTTTTCTTCTCCTGGGATTCTATTTGGGCAGCTCTCTTCAATTCCCTAAACAGAACAACTGTCAGGATTTTATAAAGAGTAAATATTCTGTCCATGTTAATTTCATGACCTATGACTATATCATAGTTACGGAGCCAACTATGGTAATAGTGATGCTGTATACATTGAAGATGCTTTAAAGTTTACCCAGCACATATCTGAATATATACATAGCACTGTAATTATATAAATCAATCACACTAATGATAAAACAATTTACAATGTGCCAGACATTGTTCTAAGCAACAATCTCAGGATGTGGGTACTCCTATCATGTCCATTTTACAGGTGTGGAGATCAAGGCAAAAAAAGGTTAAGTAACTTGCCCAAAGACACACAGTGGGGATCTGGGCTTCTTACTGTCAGGGGCATGAAAGCAGCATGGTGTAGAGCTATGGTCAGCAGAATTTTTAGCTGAAGTCTCCACTGGGGAGAGGAGAATGAATATGCACTCCCAGGGGAATTTGGCACTGAAATCAGAAAGTGACTCAGAGGGCTTCGTATTTTCTTTAAATTGTATTTTTCTTATAATGTTGTGCAAAATTTGCACTCTATAACACATCTGAGTTTGTTTTATTCTAAATCTACACCAAATTTCTGAATAAAGCTGATGTTCCAGGATGTGCTTCGTTTATCTCGAAGTCTCTGGTTGCCCTGACATGCCACCTGCTGGGTACCACTGTGTGCATGTGTTACTCAGTTTGAGAATTCCAGGTATCATGGAGTGATCACTGGGCTGCGGTGAGTCAGGAGAGAACTAGGGTCAGGTTCCAGTATTGCTAGTGAGTACCTCTGGGACCATGAGCAAGCCACATGCACATCAGAGCTCAGTGTTTCTCATATGAGAAATGAGGGGTTGGATTAGAGCATTTGTTCTTACACTAGACTCCTTAAACTCCTCAGGGTTCTAGACAGATGAGCAAAAGAGCATAAGGTGAACACGTCTTATCACCACTGTTGCATACTTACTTACATTTTGAGCCTTCTGGTAAGATTTATGTAGACCAATTGAATCTCACTCATTTCAAATATGTAAACAAAAATGTTTGGGAAAAATGAACAACTGAACAAGATGATTTCTAAGGCTAGTCTAGTCTATGAGTCTGAAGAGAATGGCCAAGGTCTCTCTCCTCTGTCTTTTTCTTGCCCTGATCTAAGTTCACTTGGGAAATGTCTTCACTGTGTAAATGATGACTTAGTCATTGTGTCTTGTTATGTTTTAGGCAATGTCTCCTGGGCTTTTCTTGTCATGGCCAAGCCTAGGCCATATACCTTTCCTTTGGAAGTGAGACTGGGATTCAGCTGGAATGTTAGAGAGGGTTACGGTCATTTTGATTCTTATGCCTATGTCTTTTAAGGACATCACATAGATCCATTTGGCATTTACTCATTTATTCTATTCATTCATTTATTTATTTGAAATGTCTTCATCCAGTAACAGTCTTATTGGCCCAAGGACTGTATGGCTGGTAATTAAGTTGTTTGTCCTTCAGGAAGAAGTGGCATAGGGAGCTCTTGGACAGGTGGTTAACATCTTGGGAACAAGAGAGAGTCTATGTGAGGAAGCTTGGGGGTCTACTTTAGGCATAGAGATGTCTTCTAAGGGAAAGTAAGGGCCTGTGAGGTTAATATCATCACACAGACTGAGATCACTGAAAACAGGGGAAGGAGGGCTCATATGTAAGTCTGGTTTCTGCTAACAGCCTTTGTGGAGGGGATTGCCATGTTTGCTATGCGCCTGTTCCTGCTAAGTTGGAGAATCCACGCGATCTCTTTGTTTGGAACAGTCCTGGCTTATCTTTGTCATCTCAGAATGATTATTAGTTTTGTTAGTAATTTCCTTCTCTTTATCTTTTGTCAATAATTTCACCCTCTTAAAAGTGCCCTGGAATGAAATAAATTGCATGGTCACCTTGATGCTGAGAGAAGTGGCCCTAGGCAGGCCTTATGAACCCATAGTCGTGTTCTATAACTCAGGACCATGTCAGTGGGGTAAGCTATTTGTAGGGCTTTCCACATGAGTGAAGAAGACACAGGCATAGTGAAGAGGAACAGACTTCCTGTCTTCATCAAGGAAGACAAACGCATGAAATGGAAAGAGCATAGCTTGTGGTGGGACTAGCTTAACTGGCCAATTGGAAGAAATCCCTCGGCTTGGGATTTGGTAGAGGGGAAGCTGAGAGGCAATGGGACAAGAAGCAGGAAGAGTTAGGGACTTTGCTCAGTGCTCATTTCCTAGTGGAAATGAGGAACAGAGCAAGTTTGAGGGGCATCTGAACCATGCTAGGAGAATTCAGTTCTTCACTGGAAGGGGTACTTTGCCTCATGACCATGGGTCTGTGTCCTTGGCTTTCAGGGAGTTCATAAATTCATGGAAATTGAATGCCAGTTTGTTGTATATATAGACATATGCATTTTTCTGGGGAGAGGCTCCATGATTCTCAGTAGATTATCCAAGGATCCATGACACAGAGCTCACTGAAATTAATGACTAACTTACATTGTCAGTTAGTAGTCAAAGGGGAGTGGTGGGCTTGGGAGTCTTTGACACCAACAGGGACCTTACAATGAAATGGAAGCTCTGCATTTTGTTCTCCTCATGTCACTGGACCGGGAGACACAGAGAGGGGTCTAAAGTGACCAATCCTCAAATAGAGTTGCTGCTTTAAGACAGGGTCAGAAAGCATATGTGTGGATCTGAGGGAGTTAGAGATGCCTGTTAGGACTTTTATGCCAGTGAAAAATTTATTAGAAGATTATAGCAGCTCAACACAGGCAGGGGCCACTAATGGTTCAGACCCATTAGGAATAAAGCTTTGGGTCACTGTATTAGATCAAGAACCATGACCAGCTGCAGTGGTAGCTGAAGGATAAACAGGTTATGGAATAGGTAGTGCAGTAAAAGTTAAAATACCAACTGTGATCTTAGAAACCATGACCTTAGCAGCTCCTCATATGTTCTTGTCTTAGGTATATGTCTTATTTACATTAAGCAAGACAGAACTTCCATTTCCCCTCCTCCTTTACCCTACTATTTTATATAAAGTATGCTGTTGTTAATTAAGTATATGTCTTTAGATTGATTACATGTTACTGAGGAGGGATTGTGATTGAACTGGATGCTGGTTACAATGGTGATGCGGCACTTGGGAACCTCTTTGCGGGGAGGGTGAATGCCTCTTGATTTGTTCAAGAGGTCATTGCATCACGTTCAGCAGGAAGGGTGCTGCTGATACTGCTGTTATTTGGAAGTTAAATACTGAAGGGTGTGCGTGAGTCCTAAGCAGCCAGAAGAATGTCTGTTGGTATTCAGCATCATTCCCACTCCCTGTCAGGTGCTCCCAGCATCACTAAGCTAAAAGTTTACATGTTCCAGATTCCCTTGTCAGGGGGGTTCCAGTTTATATTTTATTGGTGGGAGATGCCGTCATTAGAATTAGAAGGCCATTATTTTTCCTCTATAGTGGCAGGCAGATGTGTGGGCTTTAGCCAATGTGAGATCTTACAGTGATTTCAGGGCTTCTCCCATAAATTGCCTGCCTCGTTGGTAATGTGGCTGTAACCATCAGTGACATTTCCTTTAGTTCTTATGAGTTGCTGTATCAACTTCCTGTTTTCTGTGAGGTCTGGTGGTGATCTTGGGAACTAGTGGTGGTCTTACCTGCCCTTCATACTTCTAGCCCTTCCAACGGTTTTGCAAGTACCTCAGTCCCTACATTAAATCCCTTCCTGCTTGGAGGTTCTATTCTTGACTGAATCCTCACCAATATACCCTTGGTAGAAAACCGTTCTAATGTGGTCTTTTTTTTTTTTTTTCCATTCTAATGTAATACATTTCATTCTAATGTAAACATATGTTCTTGTACAATAAGTGCTACAGTCTTGTGAAAGCATTTGACTTTTTTTTACATGAATGGAGTTGTATTATAACTCTCATTTTATTTCTTGCTTTTTATGTTTTTGAGATTTATCCTTGCTTTTTAGTTTATTACTGCTTACGATGCCATAGCATGCATTTCCTACCTATAGCTTATTCATTCTCCTAGTGATCAAAAACTGGTTTGCCTCCAACTACTTGCAACTATGAACAATGTCATGGGAAAATTATTGTGCATGCACACTTATGGATCTGTGGGGTAACTTCTCCGGGATTTATACCTAGGAGTGGATCCACTGGGTCAGAAAAATAAACACTTCATTTTGCTAAACACTGGCAGATGCCAGATTATACCCTCACCAACTGTTTTTGCTTCCTGATGACTATAAAAGGTATCACTTTGGTTGTTTTAATCTGATTTCTGCGATTATTGGTAAGTTTGAGCATTTCTTCAAATGCTTGTTAGACATTTTTGCTATTTCTTTTGTGAATTGGCTCTTTATATCTGCCTATATGGGAACTGATTTCTTCAAAACCACCTACTGAATCATCTGTCTTCCCTCATTGGTTTATGTTGCAGCCTTTATCATGTGTCAGGTGTACACCCACCCACCCCCACCCCCACATACTCACATGTACACTAGTTTCTGAATTCTCTGTTCTGTGCCATTGATCTGTTTCTCTGTTCCCTATGCAGAAGTTTCTGTTTTGATTAATAAGAATTTATAATGTATCCTAATATATCAATGCTACTTTAATTGGCATTTACAGTTTTACCCGTAACAGAAAACAGATTTCCAAAATTTTTTTATTTATACCTTCTTTTATATAAATTATCCATTCATATTCTCTTGCACATTTTTATTTTACAGTTTGCATTCTTTCTTATTGTTTTGAATCAGATTTTATATCTTACAGAAAGTAACCTATGTTGATAGTATTAATGCAAGAATTCTTTCGCTCTTAATGTCAGACTGTTGGATAATGATTATGAGAGTTAAAAATGATGTAATTCAGTGATAAATGATTGTGTGTGTTTGTACATAATAAATAATAGTAATAAAATATAAATAATAATAAAAATTTAGTAAATAAAATAAAAATAATACATAAATAATAAATATGTACTGAGAAATGAGGTCAGCAGCAGAATCACCAGGGTTAGAGCCAGAGGCCTGCTCGTCTAGTCATTTTCAAATGAAGGCTCAGAAAAATTCAATACTTTGCCAGAGTTCCCACAGCTTCTCATTGGCAGAATCCAACCTGGACCCCAGGGTCCCAACTCCCAGCCAAGGCCCTTTTTGGCACACCTTCTGGCTTCTCTATCAGGGGGTTATTGGACAAGTCGTTGGAGGGTGGGAGGAGGCAGTGGGAGTGTGGAGTTGGGAGAGGAGAGCGGTACATGGGAGTGTGCTGGGGAGGGGGTAGGGCTCCAAATAGAAACACTGCCTCCTTCACAGACTTCAGCTGCAGCCCTTCATTCTTGGCTTCACATTTTTTCTTTATGTGTCTGTTTCATGGCAGCTGGGTCCCCCACAGCTCTGACTGCTACTAATGCAGCCCAGAGTTATGCAGTAAGTAATAGCAGACCACGAGAGAGCCTCCGGGGGGGAGCAGACGAGTCCTGGGGCCCCCTGGCTCCTACCTGCTGAGGGGCGACGGGGGAGTCCAGTGGGCCTGTCCGGGTCCTTGGAGAGAAGGCCTGTCCTTTCCAGGGGCGGAGAGATGCCCCAGAAATTTCCATAAACCAGGGAGATCTTGAAGGAAAGGCAGTTTTGTGGAAATGGTTGTTCTGTGAGAGGCAGGCGCTGGGACTGAAGGAGACAAGGGGAGAGGGGAGAACCGTGTCTTCTTAAGAGGCTTGTAGATCAGCACCTGGGCAAGTGGCGGGGTGCAGTGTTGTGGGGTACAGGTACCCAGTCTAGGGTGTTTGAGAGGATGGGGGCTGACGGTGATGATGTTAGCAGAGACGTTACCACCACCACCACCACCGCCATCTCCACCATTTACTGAAAATTGGTGTTGTCCAGCTACTATGATAAATGCTTTCTATGAATGCTTATGTGGTCTGGAGGTGAATGACCCAAAGTCACCAAATAGGGACATGGCAGGGACTCATCTCTGACTGACTCTACAACCTATGTCTCTGACCACTACCACACAAAATAAATATTTTTCCTTTTCCTTATTTGACCTCCACTTCCAAACAGCATGTCTTGCTTTCTATCTGTAAAGCTCAAAGCAAGCCCATACTTGTGACATGCCATGTCAGCCCATGATGTGGTGACGTCGCCCTCCCTGGGTTCCTGTAACAGTTGCCTGTTTCACTTAATTTGTGCATTTAGTTTTGCATAAAAACAAAGAAACAAAAAAACCCCCAAAACCCCCCAAATAAAAAAAAAAAACAAGCCAAAACAACAGCAAAACAAGACCTTTCACTTTGTGTGTGGCTATGTGGTTCTTCCTCTCTCAGCCTATAAACTTCTTGAAGCTTTGCTCATCTGTGTACCGCCGTCTTGCTCCCCCCGCCACCAAGTATACCACAGTGCCCTGCTCCCTAACAGTAGTTTGTTTATTGAAACAGTAATAGAAAGGCAGCACCGGGGAGAGCAGAGAGCAAGAGAACTAAGGTCCTAAGACCTGAATGTGACTCCCAATTCAGTCACCAACTACTTTTGAAAACGCAGGCCTCCAGTTCCTTATGTATAAATCAGGCATGATAATAAGACCTGCCTCACTCGGTTGCTGTGAAAGCGAACGAAGAGATTGCTGTGAATATCCTTTTGAGACTAAAGAATGATACACACATATTGCTGTGATTGTGCATTTCTACCGCTCAAGCTAAAATGCTGTACATCTGACAGCAGGTTTCATCCTCAGTCTGGTTTAGCTCCTCTCACACCTAGCCCCACTGTCAGACGTCCTCTGGACACCTCTATTGTTGGGTTTTCTGTATTTTAGCCTTATTAGCCATCTTTATTTCCTTGAATGCCCTGTGTCGCTCCTGGGCCTTTGTACATGATGTTCCTTGTGTCTGGTTCTCCTTTGCCAGGAGATAATTACTTCCTTTAATTCGAATTGCTTGGGTGACATTTCCTCCTGCATGAATTAAGTATTCTATCTTGTGCTTCTCTCTGTTGTGCTATGTGGTAATCACTTGTTTACACACTTGTCTCCCCACCAGAATAAGAGCTGTTTTAAACAGCTCTCTGTATCTTTGTGTCCTCAGCATGAAGCACAGTATCTGGCATTTGATAAGTGTTTTGTAATTGTATTGGGAATGAATAAAATAGCTCATTTATGTCAAGAAATATAAATGATCAGTGATAAAAATGAATCCATACTTCTATTATACAATAGAAAATAAGTATGATTTTCAAAAGATT
The DNA here is from genome assembly GCF_009834535.1 of Camelus ferus. Taxonomy (NCBI): domain Eukaryota; kingdom Metazoa; phylum Chordata; class Mammalia; order Artiodactyla; family Camelidae; genus Camelus; species Camelus ferus. The sequence goes on along the minus strand of NC_045718.1, from coordinate 33,204,733 downwards.
TTGTTTCAAAGAGCTTTTATAGAAAAGAATCAACATTTTCTTCCTTTTTTTTTTGTTTTTGCCCATTGCCTTCAGGTTGGAAAGATTTAAGTCTTCAAGCACTGCTAGTGCATTCTCTTATTCACCCAAATGCTGAGAAAAATATCCTGAAAAGTGAAAATATTGAAATAAATACATTTGCATTTAGATAATGATAAGAGAAAAAAATCAACTGATGATTCACTCAATAAATGAGTAAAACAAATAGATGAAACTGAAAGGTTTTCAAATGAGATTAACTAGGGTGTCGGCATACTTTCATTAAAACACAAACAAACAAATGTAGGTGGATACCATTACTCCAGATGGTGACTCACCACCTCCCCCCGACTTCACGCCCTTCAGACTTCCTCTGGACACCTCTGTCATAGAACCCGCACTCTACTGTAACACAGGTCATGTAAATGAAACTCAGGCATTGTGCTTATGCCTCTTTGCTATCTAGTGGAGCATCTGGCATTTGCTCAGTAGACAATTTGGAAGTGAATAAAATGAGTGAATGAATATTTGTACCTAGGGAAAACTCTTTGGCTCTCTGGATGGTTCACCCAGGCTAGTACGGCAGGGAGGGGGAATTTGTAAACTGAGCGGAGAAGGAAAAGGGCTTTTGCTGACCTGGATGTCTGTTTACCTGCTTCAAGACCAGGAACTGGAGTAAGTCACCTCTCAAGTTCTAGCCATGCTCTAGAATTTTCTGATTTCCCTAAGTGTGTTGAGTAGCCAAATTATCTTAAAGTGTAAGAAGTTCCACCCCAACTATAAAATATCCACTTTTTGATTTTACCAAAGGCTGGAACTATTTCTCTCTTGTTGTTCATGTTTTATGTATTTTTTAAAAGATAAAACGGGACAAAAACAAGTGGCCGCATCTGTCATCCACATTTCCCTCCCTCTGACGTCTGCAGGGTATTTTCTGTTTTTTTTTTTTCAGATCACATACATGTGAGAATTAAAGGATAAATGCTTCATTTACTGCTAAACAGCTTTCTGGGCTGCTTGTGAATAAAGAGAGGGAGGAGGAAGGAGGGAACATTAGGCCTCCAGGTGGGGGAGCCCGGGAAGCCACCAGGGAGGTGGGGAACCCTGAGCTCCAAGCAGAAGACTCGAATCTCAGCAGATGTCACCGTCCTCAACGAGCTGCTTGCTTTTTGATGAGGATGGACGACTTAGTCTTTTCTTTTTTTAAAAAATATTATTTAGAATTAAAAAATTTTAAATTGAAGTATATTTGATTTATAATGTTGTGTTAGTTTCTGGTGTACAGCATAGTGATTTAGTTATACATATATATGCATATATATATTCTTTTTCATTATAGGTTATTACAAGTTACTGAATATAGTTCCCTGTGCTACACAGTAGGACCTTGTTTATCTGTTTTATATATAGTAGTTAGTATCTACAAATCCCAAACTCCCAGTTATCTCTCCCCACCCCTTTCCACCCTGGTAACCAGAATTTTGTTTTCTATGTCTGTGAGTCTCTTTTTGTTCTGTAAGTAAGTTCATTTGTATCATTCTTTTAGATTCCACATATAAGTGATATCATATGATATTTGTCTTTCTCTGTTGGACTTCACTTAGTGTGATAATCTCTAGGTCCATCTGTGTTGCTGCAAATGGCATCATTTCATTGGAAAACTCATTCTTGAAGCAATCTGAGAAGATGACTCAGGACAGCGAAGCGCTGAGCCGCATGGAAGGGCCATCTGCCCCAAAGAAACGAGGAACAGAGTGTAGGACAGGCTTAAAAAGCCCAGCAGATTTGTAACAGAAACTTCCTTTTGATGAAGAGCCCGCCCCACTCCATGCTCTGGGCGCTGGCCAGGGAGCGCCATTCCAAGCCTGTGATCATGTCCAGACCATTACCTGGGGTTTCCTGTGATAAAGACAATGTGTAATTTCTTCTACCTCTGCCAGGAAAGGGTTATCATAGAGGGTCTACTAGGAGAGTGGGGAGGCTGACAGGATCCTGTCCAAGGATTTTGACGGCTGGGGCAGCGCGGTGAGGCTGGCCTCTGAGGGTGTCTTTGTCTGTTCCACTCTGCCATCTCCCCAGTCAGCCCCATGCTTTCCACTTTAAAAACCTTTGTTTTGGCTATCCCATCCTGGAAAGTGCTTCACAGTATTTCTGTCCGTTAAAATCCCACACATTTGTTGATATAAAGCTCAATTATCACCCCCCCTGGAAGCTTTGCTGGTGCCCCCAGCTGAGAGCCCCCTATTCTGAACTTGCTCAGCACCCCCTATACCTACTGTCTATGGGGTCTCACACGTCTACACCTGGGTACCCCTGGCATTTATTTGCTAGCTTTTCCTTTTCTCTTTGGGTCTTAGCCCTGGACGGCAGGGACTACATCTTACTCTTAACACATCTCTTGACTGAGTCTGGCCCTCTGTCTCCTCCATCTCTGGCTTAGTTCAATTCTGTTCTTCGTCCATCTCTCAGTTTAACAACTATAGTGCTGGCCTCTTAGTGGCTCCGCCTACCTCCAGTGTCCCTGCCGGATCAGTCAGCCCTACACACCACCCCCAAATCATCTTTCAAAGATGCAAACTTGTTAAAGCACTTCAGTGGATTTTCTGTTGCATTTTGATAAAATTGCTACACACCAAGCTCCCCACAGTTTGGCTTCTTCTAGCCTGTCTGTTCCCAGCTCTACCCCTGCCCACAAGGACCCTATCATCTAACCTTGGTGAACCACTTGCTTTTTCTGGAACATTCCATGATTGTTCCTATCTCTTTGATGCCAATCCCACTGCCTGGAATGTCTACCCAGACTTGATTACCAGGCGAACTCCCACATGGTATTTGAAAATCCAGTTTAAATATTACTTCTTGAGGGATGTCTTTCTCCTCTTATTAATTATTAGCTTTGTAGAGTCCTCTTTCATAATACACATTCTATAATGAACATTACAAGAGATGATACATGTAAAAAGCTAAACATGGTGCTGGCACTAAGGTTGTCTATAAATGTTATTCACTATTAGTATTCTTAGGAATTATAGCAGCAAGCCAAGTCTGGGAAGGGAGAAAAGGCACCACTAGAATTTAGAAAGTATAATTTTGAGTGTGAGAGAGTGTAAAAAACACCCTTAAATTTATTAACATATATATATATATATATACACATACAGACATATATATTAATATACATATATATATACACCTCCCTTAAGTATCTAGCAATAGAGAGAGCATAACCCCATCACAGAATAAAAAGTGATCTGTTTTCCCTTTGCTATTTTATTTCCAATTTGAAAGAAGAGGCAGTAAGTCCCAGCTATTATACTTAATGGAGTTATATTATGCTTGCCTAGAAGCTTGTTTTGGGTGTCCTGTCAATGCTCAACCGGTTCCGTCTGCCTAGAAATTCTCCATCTTCTTGGTCTACCCAGTGCCACCCCATCCTTCAAGGTACAGTTCCTTCACTACTTGTCTTATAAACTGTTTCCCAATTATTCCTGTCCACTGGACTATTTTTCTGACTCTTACTGTTTTGTAAATGTAGGGGGTGGAGATATAGAGGGAGGAGAGAGTGGGGGTTAAAGTCATTTTCTAAAGAGGATTATTAGGGTATTTTCCAGGCTGGCAGCCTCTCCTGGGGCGAAGAAACTCATCCACAGTCCTTTGAAAAGTCAAGGGAAGCAGATCTGGAATTTTCCTTAAACAGGGGAACTCCATGCCATGTGGCCCTCTGGTTTTGATCAGTTGAAATGTGAGTGAGCATTGACCCAGGTGGTCAGAGGCTTTAGAAGTAGCCTGATTGGAAAAACTCTACCCAGACTTTGGTCCTGGCAATTACAAAGACCATTCTGATTCTCCCTCTCGAGTATTTATTGGGACGGTCAAGGCCAGTCAGGTGGTCACAGAATGAGAGGCAGGGGGTCAAGACAGTAGTTGAGACCCACTGGTAGCACCTCACTAACTAACCAAGCTCCAGGGCTGAGGGACATATGATGGTCCTGTCCTGAGAGCCCCTGAGGTGATGACTGACCTTCCAGATTACTTTTGGTGACACCTGTTTCCTCAGTGCCAGTGAGAGTCCCGCCTGCTCTGATTACTAGCCTTATAATAACCCCTCTCCCTCATTTTTAAAGGTAAGGCAGCCCTTAAATGATTCAGATAACAAATTCCTATACAGCAGGAAGGTCTCTCCTGTTGCACCTTGGCAGAGCTGGGCGTGTAGAATGTTCTACCTCGGTGTGTGGTGGATCTTGTTCATCTGTGATACTCGTGACCGAAAGGACTGGCTCTGAATATCTAGATTCACTTCTTAGCAGGTGCTGCTACAGGTTGGCTAAAAGAACATATGGAATTTTATGAGCCATTCTGGTCTTAATTTATGTCTTTAAAATAATGCTTATACTACAAATCCCTTGACAACCTTGACAGGTGGTGTCAGAATCAAGGTTTTAAGGCCCCCCTCACTCCCAAAAGCAGTACTGATTTAGCATTGTACAAAGAAGTTTCATGTCCTTTCACTCGTCTGAGCTTTCCATAAACCCTGAGAAGTAGTTATTGTAATCACCCCTATTTTAGAGATAAGGAAACTGAGGCTCAAATAAGTTAAGGGACATTGACCAAAGTCTTACTCACATAGTAAATGGCAAAGCTAGATCTGAGTGTAGTCTTAATCCTAGAGTCTCTCAAATAACACAAATTCTGGCTGCACGTCAGTCACTAGTGTCCTTTTAGCTTTCGGAAAATCTGAAAAATTAGAAGGAATAAAAATGTGATCCTCATCAGTGGGGAGGAAAGATGAAAGTCTGGACTCCCATTTTTCCAATGAATCAAATACTTCCAGGGCAGAGGAAATACCTGTAGAATAGTTCAGTACCTCATCGTGTCATTAGCCTTAATTGATGTTCATAAATTGCTTGAAGGCCAGATACGAAAGTCATGATAAAATACAAAGAATTATAATTTGTCTCTTTACCTTACAACAGTCAATTAAGAGGGAGAGTCAGAAGAGTAAGATATGGAGTGGGTTGGAATCCCACTTGAAACTTCTTCAGTAAATAGCAGATGGAAAAAGCAACCAACAAATCAACCAGCCCCCAAACAATCCAACTAGTCCTGAAACTCTAAAAGAGCTCTGGGGGTACTGCTCTCTTGGCACATGGCAGTAGGTTTTTCAGGCTTACATGGTAATTCAAAGCAGATCATAGAGTAGGAATAAGACTCAATCCAATTTGGGAAAGACCAAGACCAGGAGGGAGGCAATTACTAGCATCATGGGTCCTTCAAACCAGGAGCTTTGTTGAAGAGGTTGGTGAGGTTGGGGACCATAAAGTGGCTGCACCTTTCTCCACCCTGCCTGTGTTACTGAAGAGCCAGCAGACAGCAGGATGGTGTGGGGGCACCCCAGGAGAGGCAGCAGAGCTTGTGGGACCTAGAAGTGCATGAGCCTGTCTGCCTCGGGCTTGGTTTTACTCTTGACGCCACAGCAGCTCATTCACAGAAGCAAGAGGTTGTTGACTGTTTCTTCTTTTGACCAAAGTTGGGTGAACTTTGACTCATTCAGCAGTGGCTGACAGCCATGAGCAATGCTTTCATGGAGACGTCTGACTTAGCGAAAATTAGTACGATGTAATCATGACTTCATGTTGCCCAATATAATCCATCTTGTGAAGAGAGGGGATGATGTTTTTCAAGTGGTTTTTAGCAGCATCATCAAAAAGATCTTGTAATCAACTCTCAATCAGTCCTCCTGAGGGAGAGGAGCAGAGTGTGGATGATGGAGATGACACACAACCCTGGAATCGTTCACATTTGCTTTTGTTTAGTGTTCACATTTATGAAAAAACAACTTTTTTGAGGAAGCCATTTTGATGGTGGCACCAAAGTGTCCTGATTAAAATGCAAAATCTTTATTTTCTTTACCAAGTAATGTGTGTAACATACACTCCTGATTCTTACTCCAAATCTAACTCCCAATCTATCTGTCATTGAATTTCACTTTCTACTTAATTCATTTCTGTATTGTTTAACATTCTTACAATTATACATTATTATATGCAGAAAAGCAAAAAATATTTTTAAACTCTGAAAGAGACTAGGTTGGCCTTTTTGGGACAAGCCACTTGTTACTACCTGAACCGTTATTATAACAAGTTAATTATATGAAGTATAATATTTCATATTAGGACAGTACTTAAAGAACAGTACTCAACTGAGATTTCCTGGCCTGTCTGGATCTAAGAATAAGAGTCATATTTTTGCTTAAATATACTTTCCACCAATGTCTGTTGTTTTATCCAATCAAGTCAGGACATCTATAATGAAAGAGGTGTCCATCAAAGGAAAAGTAAATCCCGTATCAAGCAAAGCAAATGTATTTAGTAGTTGAAAGTAACTGAGTATGCCTATTGCAAATTTGAGGTGGAAATTAGAGAAAACAAGTGGATTCTTGAGAATTAACAGATATTTTGTGTAGAAGTTTGAGTTGAGCATTTGAAAACATGACTTTTTAAATTACATGTAATTTGTCAGAACACTCAGCCTATTCATCATAAAAATCCCTGATCACCTGAAAAAATTGCATTGAAATAAATCTGACTCCCTTTTTTTTAGGGAAGTATATGGAGGTCATGCTCATGGTTAGAGGTGTTAGACCAGGCAGAGAGTTGACTCCTCTTGGAGCATTTATAGTTCTAAGATTGGTGGAGAGAAATACACATCTTCTCTCTGTGACTCCGAATTGCTTTGTCTCAGAGACACAAAAGACCCCAAATAGCTAAAACAACTTTGAGAAAGAACAACAGAGCTGGGGGAATTATGCTCCCTCACTTCATTATACTACAAAGTTACAGTAATCAAAACAGTATGATACTGGCACAAAAATAGACACATAGATCAATGGAACAGGATAGAAAGTCTAGAAATGAACCCATGTACTTATGGTCAACTAATCTATGACAAAGGAGGCAATAATATACAATGGAGAGAAGACAACCTCTTCAGTAAGTGGTGCTAGGAAAACTGGACAGCTCCTTGTGAAAGAATGCATTTAGAACATTCTTTAACACCATATACAAAAATAAACTCAAAATGCATTGAAAACCTAAATGAGGAAAACAGGTAGAACACTGTTTGACATAAGTCATAAAAATATTTTTTGGATCTGTCTCCTAAAGCAAAGGAAACAAAAGCAAAGATAAACAAATGGGACCTAATTAAACTTAAAAGCTTTTGCATAGCAAAGAAAAGCATCAACAAAATGAAAAGGCATCCTACTGAATGGGAGAAGATATTTGCAAATGATATGACCAGTAAAGGATTAATATCCAACATATATAAACGGCTCACACAACTTAACGTCAAAAAAAAAAAAAAAAAAAAGACCTGATTTAAAAAATGGGCAGAAGAACTGAATAGACATTTTTCCATAGAGAAAATGCAGATGGCCAACAGGCACATAGGAAGATGCTCAGCATCATTAGTCAGCAGAGAAATGCAGATCAAAACTATAATGAGATATCACTTCACAGCTGTCAGAATGTCTGTTATCAAAAGGAACACAAATAACAAATGTTGGTGAGGATGTGGAGGAAAGGGAACCCTCCTACACTGGTGGTGGGAATGTAAATCCGTGTAGCCACTGCAGAAAACTGTATGGAAGATTCTCAAAAAGCTAACAGTAGAACGACCACATGACCCAGCCACTCCACTCCGGGGTCACATAAAACAAAAACACGAATTCAAAAAGATACATGTACTCCACTGTTCATAGCAGCACTATTTACAACAACCAAGGTGTGGAAACAACCTTAGTGTCCATCAGCAGATGACTGGGTAGAGAAGTTGTGGTATATTTATACAATGGAATACTATTCAGCCATAAGGAAGAATGAAATTTTGCCATTTGCAGCAACATGGATGGACTTGGAGGGCGTTATGCTAAGTGAAATAAGTCAGACAGAGGAAGACAAATACTGTATGATATTACTTGTATGTGGAATCTAATAATACAACAAACTATTGAATATAACAAAAAAGAAGCAGACTCACAGATACAGAGAATAAACTAGTGGTTACCAGGAGGGACAAAATGGGTTATTATGGGATTATATGAAATCATGTGTGTGAAACTTTTGAAAATTGTAAAGCACGTTAGAATTGAAAGAATCTTTCAATTAAAAAAAAAAGGTTCTTGAAAACTCTTTCCATAAAGTGTGTCTCTGTATCAGAATTACCTGAGGATCTCATCAAAAGTACAGATTCCAGAATCCTATCTCACACCTCCAATCAGAATCCTTGTGTTGATGCTTCCTTTTAATAACTGGAAATATTGAAGCTATGCCAAAAATATCCATCAGTTCTGACTCTGAGATTTACAATGTTAGATACCAGGAGTAATTGAGTTATACATTCACTGATTTGTATTTTGTGTGACTATCTCTGATCAAGGGAGGAAAACTGCCTCTAAATAGAGGAGACTTTAGCTCAGGAATTCCAAGAGATGGTTGTCTGGAAGCTGAATAATATCTGTAGATTCTCAGCAAAGATGTCTGTTACTCTCCAGATTGTCATATCCTTAGAAGTCCTTCAAGGGCACCTCAGGGGAGGGCTGGGACACCCAAAGACACTTCGTGTGCTAGGTCGAGTATTGGTTTTTGTCAGTTGCTCATTTCTTTCTGCAGTCACCCCTGGGGCTGTCCAATGGCTTATCTCACTCTGGAGTGGCAGCCCCACCAGCAGGTTCCAGGTCACCCGAGCTTATCACCACTTGACACAGCTTCTCCAAGCAAACGGGGAGCCCTCCTTGACTCGGGGTGAGAGCAGTCCTCCTGATTCACTTCAGACCAACATCTGGTTTTCATTACCCGTGGTAGCAGACCAGAGCGGGGTGCTGTACAGGCTGGTGTGGTCACTTCACAACCATCAGGACTAGCTATAAAGAAAATTTAACATATCCTGTAATTACAGTCTGCCCGGCACAGAGGGGCTGAGGAATCTGCAGATCTGATTTCAGGCCCGAGAAAATGTTTATTGTCTCTGTTGCACACATTTATTTACTCAGAGGTCGAGAGGCCTGCTGAAATATGGCCCAGTCCTGCGGTCCTGCAGGGGCCCAGCCTCCTTGTTTAGGTCGGGGAGTGCTGGTGGCTCCAGGCAGATGGTCCCTTAATTCTTTTACAGGCTTTGGAATTCAGGTGGATGGAGATGGACGGTTTGGTCTTGTTGGGAATAAACAATCCTCACCCTCCACAGCGCCGAGTGTTCCTCCAACACCCCCCTCCACCTTGTGGCCGTGCCTTCATTGTCCTCCCAACAGCCCCCTTCTTGCTCTCTTCCTGTGGGCCATCGAGTCCGTGAATTAACACCTGCTGCTCATCAGATCTGCTCCAGGCACGTGCTGGGCGTTTTGATCACATTTTCTCTTTTACACCTTAACACTGCTGGTGAGGTGGGCATTATTTTACCCACTTAAAAAGTGAAGAAACTGAGTTGTTATTGTGAGGGATGCCTTCCCTTACACCACGGAGGAGAGACACCTCCCCACAGCCCCCCCAGAGCCAGAGGACAGGAAAGCAGCTTACCTTTAAGAGTCTCTCCTGGTAGGATTTTTGACAGAATGACCTCTGAACCATGAGTTGGAGAATCAGATTGACAAATGCCAGTCATGTCCTGGGATAAGAAGTATAAAAAGTAAGAAAACTGGACACTGCCTTCAAGAGTATTAAAATTCTGAACTGAGGTATCTGTGGAGAAATAGAGATAAACTAGAAGCTAAGAGATTATAAAATATAGAAGGGCAACCACAGCAATCAGCCAAGCTTTGTTAGGGGCTGATCTTCAAGATGGGCATTGTGTGAAGGAGAAGGGGATGGGCTGGGCTGGCCTTAAATGAAACCATACAGAGTGGAGAAAGGGGAAGTCTTTCCAGGTCTGTTTCCCCTTCTTGCAATTCCTAAGTCCCTGAACTGTCTCTTCTTTCCCCTTTTGGATGCTGCCCTTAGGAAAAGATCAAATGAGTTTGTTCAAACACAAGTTTAAATGGCTGATGTCAAGGTCAATATTTCTGAAGAGAAAATTTCACGTATTAGCAAATTGATTAGGGAAGTTTGGGAGTAGACGGTGTCCTAATGCAGGGACAGACAGGTTAACCACCCAGGAGGGGCCGCTCAGGAGGAAGTAAGATCTGAAAGCTGAGCATTCGGTGAGTGGGCAGGCACTGGGGACACAGTGTGGTTTCTGAGAAAGTGCAGCCCTGATCTAGTTTTCCATAGACTGGGGTGTGAGGCAGGTTCCCAGGGGGAGACGTTAGCAGTACTGCATGTGAGAAAGTGTGGGCAGCATTCCTTTTATCTGAGGACTGGTGAGTTACAGGAAGACTGGCTTGATGCTGAGCTGGGGTATCTTAAACCCCTCTTAGTCAGAGACCAGCCTTGGGGAGGGGGCCAAATAGCCACAGGTGAAGAAGGGGAGGGTTGTTGATGAGTGGGCGTGGAGCCAGGCAGGCCCGCCATGTCTGCTGCATCTGAAATGATCCCCTGCAGGCCTTTGCCTCGTCTGCCTCTGGCGTTTCAGAGGGTGAAGCTGGGGAACTGGAGGGTTGGTGTGAATATGTTGTGGACACACCAGATGATGAAAATGTGTGGCAGACAGGTGTTGCAGCGATCTTACTTTGAGGGGTAAAGGATTCGCCCAACTTTCTCTCCTTCACGTTAGCTGTGAAAATTCCAGAACCCCTGAAACTTTATACAACAGAGGAAATCGAAGTTCCTCCTGTAGATGCTAAACAAAAGCAATAATCATGTTCTTTTATGCTCTAGAAATCTTCACAGTTTAGGAGGCTGATAGCAACACATAGAGGGAAATTTTAGCCCATAAATAATATCTAGGAGGTTCTGGTTAAATATAACTTTTCCCCCAAAGTCCTACTAAAGTGATAAGAAAGAAATAAAAATGGCATAAACCTACAAAAGAAAAGAAAATAACAAAATTTGTAAATTAGAAAGTGAATAAACCAATGGTAAATAACTGTACTTCAGAGAAAATTGAAAATTAAATGCATGCAGGTGGGAGGGTCCATTAAAAGTTGAAGAACCTTCGAAAGAATCTCAAATTAAAAGTATTAATCTGAGTAGAGAGCCCCTGAGCCTTTTCTCCCACGTGTGCAGGCAGGCAGCTGCCTTCCCTCTAACCTCTAGACCATAGTGGACTCTCTCTCTCTCAAGAGATGGCAGCTGTGTCTGTAATTTACACAAAAACCACAAGTGCCCTCTCCCTTGGAAGAACTGAAGTTCAAACAGTTTCTATGCCAGTTATCACTGTCCTGGCTCTTTGCATGTACCTGGATAGTAGGACATATCCCTATAAATGGAATTGTAATATAAACACAATTCCAATGAGATTTTCCTTTTAGAAATTACCTGAAATAATTTAGCTATGTTTTGGGAAGTCCATTTAGATAAATAACAAGTCAGGAGGCTTTATGTGTAATTTTCAAAGTAAGAGATTGAAGTGTTGAGACTTTTGCCCTCTGTCTCAACAATCTAATGCGAAGCGTGTGGTCTCAGCATTAGCTTGTGTAAAACACTCTGCGTGACCCCCTTTAAAGGGGAGGTAAATAGAACCCATGCCAGATCTGCATACTAGATTTATCTTAACTGCTAAATTATGTTCATCTTCTTTAGGTACTAAGTGGGGATGAATAAGGGTATGAATACATTGGTCAGGTTTTAAAAGATAAACACCAACTAAATCAATAAAGTCATCCAAAATAATCTCACTACTCCACTTAAGTTATTTTTTTTGAGGTTATCAAAAAATCTAGTTGCTAAATTTAATGATTCTCTGCATGTATTTATTACTTTCTTGCCTTATCTACCTGCATTACCAATGTTGATCACTTTTTCCATCTTAAAAGTTGGTTTTGTGATGTCACTTTCCTGGTTGATTTTTATACTTTGGTAGGTATGTTTTATTCTCCCTTGCGGATTTATCTTTACCTTCTAGCCCTAGGGTTCTTACACCAGGTTATTTTTCTCTCTATGTATTCTTCCTTCTTGTAGGGCAGTCTATCCAGGGCTATGGCTGTTTCTCCTTGTGTGTGAATGACTTCAATATCTATCTCCATTCAGAATTCTCTCTTGAGTTCCAACTCACGTGCCCATTGGCCTAACAGAAATAAATTCACTTGGGAGTCCCACAGATTTCCCTAACTCAACAACACCAAATCTGAACACTTCATATTTCTCCCAAACCCATTTCCCTTCTTGGGCTCCATTACTTAGAGAATGATGCTGCCTTTTACCAACTACTCATGATAGAAACAAGAAAGCTACACTAAATTCCTCCTTTTCCTTACCCGCATCCAGTCTCCAAGTCTAGTAAATTCCACCTCCTAAAATATGTCTCCTACTTTTCTCATTACTGCCCAAATTATACAGATGCCGGGAGACTGCAACAGCCCCCTTCCTATTGGTCACAAGACTTTTATTCATCTTCCCCAACATTATCTTCCAAAGCCAGAGTTTTCTTTCCAACAAACAAATCTTCTGTTACTTCTCTGCTCAAATCCCTCAATGATTCCTCTACCAATAAAATTAAATTAACCTCTTCATGATCTGGCTTCTCCCTACCTGTTCAACTTCTTCTGCCATTATCCTGCTTTAATTACCTTTAAGCATGGTGCTTTGCACATGATTTATAAAGAAAAAAAATGACTGGATGAACAGCAGTCCTGAAAATAAATATGCCACACCTTCTCACATACTTCTGTATGTAATAGAAAAGAACAAGTCTGATTCCATATCAGATCTGTTCCTTTGACTTTAACCCTGTGCTCTGTTTCCTGTGCTTAATTATGCTGGTTCTGCACCTTTTGTAAAAGAATGTTGCCTGTAGCCTGAAATGTACAGGAAAGCCCATTCTCAAGCCTCTAACCTTTAAGGATATTAACACTTTTCCATTCATATGAAGATAAGCTGCAGAATAGAAAATAAAGTTTGTTTTGTTGGAGGTTTCCAGGGACATGATCTGACTCATGTGGACAGCTGCAAGAACAAAGGATTCTAAGAACAAAGAATTCCTACACCAAGAAGTTTGCAACAACTAAGCATACCCATTCCCCTTTTTAGCATAGAAGGAGCCTGAATTCTGACTTGATGGTTCTCCAGGACATTAGTCTGCCATCTTCTTGGTGCTGGCTTTCTGAATAAAGTCACTATTCCTTGCCCCAACACCTGTCTCCCCATTTATTAGCCTGTTGTGTGGCGAGCAGAATGAGTTTGGACTTGGTAATATGTACATATACTGTTTCTGCAGCCTGGAATGCTTTCGCCATTCCACTCCTTCACGACACCTTCCATGAAGCCTCCTTCCCCTCAGGGAGATGTTGGTGCTCCTCCTTTGCTTCTACAGCACTTAGCAACCACTTCCAGGAGGGCAGGGACCAGCCTGCATTGTTATTATTCATTTTCTTCGCAGTCTTTCCAATAGACTCTAAACATTTGCAGGCTGGGGCACCAGCTTTCTATCTTTGTATCATCGAAGGCCTGATACAGTGCCCTCACATGGTAGGAGTTCAGCAGTTATTTTCTGAGTGAAATGCTTTATCAATAATTGGGGTGGAGCTCTTTTGTCCTTACTTGGTGGATTAAATACAAACCAAAATTTAAAAAAATGAGTGACTTCTGGTGAGGAGTGGAAGAAAGTGGAGATAAGTGGAAGTCACTTCCCTCTTATTTGGTGGAAAGAGGCGAGTGGGGGCAGGTCTGGAACCACTTCCTCTCGCCAGTCCTGAGAATTGCCACCTACTCTGACCATCTTTTTCCTCCTTTGCATCTTGTCTGTCTTTGGTTTTTGAGGAGAAATAAGGGAAGGTAAACAAGATGAGGGAGAGAGAGGATGAAGTCTCTGGCGGATGTTTCTACCTGATCTCAGTGGAGGATGAGCTCTACTACTTCCAAAGGGAGAGTGACAGGGCTCTCCTCCTAGTTCATGGGCTTAAGTCCCCACGTGTGTAACTTAAAACAGAAAGGTCCTTCTTTTGACTAAGTAAGCATTGCTTAGGACTGATGACGTGATCCACAGTGCCCAGTGGAAAATGAAAATGTGGGCCCCTCATTAAAAATTTATGAAGGATTTTAAGACAGCTATAGCAGAGTGTTAACCAAGCAGGGGACCATTCTAGTCCTGGGTGCCTGCACACCTGTATGTCCAGGAAGCCAGTCCTGGTGAGCCTTGGTGGAGATTTCAAGTACTGGACTTTGGTGGTGAGTTTCTTCTACTATTTGTTTATTTAGAAGTTTCTATAAAACATTTCGGGTGTTCAAAAAGGGATAAAGAAAAATAAAAACTGCTGTACCATTGTTGCCTTAAGGGATACATGGTAACAAATACACTGGAAATGCTTTTTGTACCCCTTGCTCCCCAGAAGTAACCAACATTCTGAAGAATGATAGGAGTTTATCATTCCTGCACACATCTACATTGACATTATACGTCCCTTAAAAAGATGAATTTTAAAGTGATGCAGAGGAATATCTCCTAAAGCATCTGAGTGAGGGACTGAATCCTGTAAAATACAGGATTAGCCAACTCCAGATCAGCATGGTAAGGGAGTCCTGGTTTAGTCCTTTGCATTTGTATTCATTGTTTCTATTTTCTTCAGTCCACAGGTACCTTCCTTCCTGCTCTTTGTAGAATCTGTAAATGACATTTCCTCTTCTGTGGACTATGTCTTCTTCCATTTCATCTTACTTACTTCTTGCTCTTTTTGAAATGTGTAGCTCCAGTGTCCTGGCACTGGATATGACATCCTTTCTCCCTCACAGCTATTCTAGGCCAGGATGCTGGTGATTTAACTGGTCAGTTGACTTGTCACTTTTTAATATTTTAAGTTCAGTAGGATCTGGGGGCTCAGGGAAGTGGAATCTGGTAGAATTAAAAATAGATATTTATTTAAAAAGTAGAATTGAAGTAGCTTCAGAGATGAGGATTTGGCAAAAAGTCACATGTGAGAATTATAAAGAGAGACGGTGGGGGGGGGGGATAGAGTCATGCTCAGCTTTGCAGCTCTGTGCAGGGATTACTGAAGCAGGAAATGTGAATATTTTCCAAGAAAAGGGCGTGGCCCACCAAGTGGGGACTTGGAATCTGGAGTGGTCCCACACAGTTATAATAATTAAAAAATTAATATTTTGCATATCCTCCTTGCCTTCAAAAAAATTAAAATCCCTTCAAGCCTTGCACATCCTCCAGATGAATATTAGAAACCTTATGTAAAACTTAGCAAGAATAAAGAAAGACCATAGTGGATGGCTGGTTTTTCTTCCTTTAAGGATTTATCTACATAGCAGCAGTCACAATTGGGTTAGGACTAGGAGTTCAGGGATGGATTTTGGCAGGCCTTTGATCTGAACTGACTGAAATAAAAGACACCAACACATCCCTAATTGCCTGACCAGATACCGTACACAGCGTCCCTCCAAGCTCACGTGAATTAATATAGTCGCAAAATGCCAATAATAACGACCAGGATTTCCAGCACAGGGGGTGACTGCAAATTTGACTCATGTGCTGACCCCTAAGTCGCTCCGGCCTAATTACTGTTAAAAACAGATGAAGATAAAAGTTAACATGGCCCCAGTGAGTCATCTGGCCAGAACTCACATTACAGAAACAGCCATTCCGGGAGGAGAATTGAGGACAAACTCTTTTTGAGTGGCCACAAACGACTGCAGAGAACAAGGCTGCTAGAAAAGCCTGTGTCTGGTTCCCAGGAACTTAGTGTGAGATAACTGTTCCATGGTCCGAGCAGCTTTTCATTAGTCTTTCCCATTAATAAACACATGCACTTGCCATATGGAACTAGGGTCTGCAGCCCCAAGTCCTCCTAAAATAGAGCATTTCTAATTGCAGTTATTTAACTTCCTTCAGAAATTCTCTTCTTATTCGTCCTTCAGAAATACTTTTCTTAATTATTTGAGTTAGCCCAGCCTGCAGAGGAGAAAGGAGTGGAACAGGCAGCTGGGGAACCTCTGAAACTGACCCCCTAGTCTTCCTCAAGTGTGTAGTATTGGCTTTGTTATAAAGAAAGTTGAGGGCCAGAGATATCCTATAAGTCAAGTGCTCCTTTGCACCTAGAGCTCTGTGATCATTTCCAGTGTTCAGCATGGTAGCATCATGTTTGGGGAAAGCACAGGCAGCTTGGGTTTGAACTCTGACTCTGCCACTGTTGGCTGTGTGACTCTGGGTGAGTTGTTTAACCTCTCTGGGTTTCAGTTTTCTCATGGATAACTTGGGAGGGACAAAGCCCCCCCCCCCACCCCGAGCAAAGCAATGTTATCAGTTACTGTACAAGGGGAGTAAGGTTTTAGTAAGTCATTCTGTTGGGCTTGAGAATGTGCTCTGGGTCCAGATGGTCTGCAGGGTGATCCTGAGTGCACAAGGATGCTTGGTCTTCTGCTGACTGGCGCCAGTTGTCTGACTTTTATGCTCTCCTTACAGATGTTCTCTGGGAAAGGGACGATTTGTGACAAACCAGTTTTGATGATCCTTAGGCTGAGATCATTGCTGTATTCAAAGTGGGACTTTGACATCTTTTAGAGATTGATCTAACTTTCCTTAATTTTCCTTTCTACCCTGGGAATTCCAACATACGTGTTTCAGAATCAAAGGGGTTTAAAAGCAAAAATATGTGAACTACCCCACTAAAATTATCTCCATTGCTAAAGGAAATAAAGACATAACATAAGGAATACAGTGTGAAATTTAAAGATAATATGAAAGTGGGGTTTATGATGATTTATTTGTAGTAGCAACAAACTGGAAGTAACCTAAATATCCAACAATAGGGGATTGTTATCGAGTCCAAACTTGTTCTGCTCACCACGTGGCAGGCCAGTAAGCTGGGAGATGAGATGTTGGGGCAAGGAATAATGACTTTATTCAGAAAGCCAGCAGACTGAGAAGATGGGGGACTAATGTCCTGGAGAACCATCTTAGCCAAGTCAGAATTCAGGCTTCTTTTATATTAAAAAGGGGAGGGGGTGTGGTTGGTTGTTGCAAACTTCTTGGTGTCGGGGAATCCTTTGTTCTTGCAGCTGTCCACATAGGTCACATCCTGATGTTCCTGTAAACCTCCAATAAGACAAATGTTATTCTTTGTTCTGCAGCTTTTTATCTCTATTTGAATGGAAAAGTGTTATACCCTTAAAGGTCAGACAGAGACTTGAGAACGGGCTGTCCTGTATATTTCAGGCTACAGGCAACATTCTTTTACAAAAAGTGCTGAACCAGCATGACTAAGCCCAGGCAACAGAGCACAGGGTTAGAATTAAAGGAACAGATCTAATATGGAGTCAGATTTGCTCTTCTCTATTACAGGATCACTTGAACAATGGATTACTAAGCAGCCATTAAAATGTATAGAAAAATATATAATCTCATGGGAAGATGTTAACTTGTGGCTAAGTGAAAAAATTAGATTTTAACTGCAACATCAAAAAATTAACAGATTTATATGTATATGATAAATTATGAATGCTTTCTTTCTTTTTAATTATTAAAAACACATAGCATAAAATTTACCATCTTAACTGTATTTAAGAGTACAGTTCTGTATTGTTAAGTATGTTCATATTATCATGCCACCAATCTCCAGAACTTTTTCATCTTGCAAAACTGAAACTCTGTACCCATTAAACAGCTGCCCCATGTCTCCCTCCCTGGCAACCATCATTCTCATTTCTGTCTCTATGAATTTGACTATACTAGGTGCCTCATTTAAGTGGAATCGTACAGTATTTGTCCTCTTGTGACTGGCTTATTTCACTTAACATAATGTCCTCAAGCTTTATCTATGTTGTAGCATGTGCCAAGATTTCCTCCTTCTTCAAGGCTGAATTATATTCCACCACATGTATGTACTGCATCTTGTTATCCATTCACACATTGCGTCACAGTAGGGTTGCTTCCACCTCTTGGCCTTTGTCAATAATGCTTCTGTGAATGAGTGTGCATCTATCTCTTTGAGATCATGCTGTCAATTCTTTTGGGTATATACCCAGAAGTGGGGTTGCTGATTACATGGTAATTCTATCTGTAATTTTGGGGGGAACTACCATACTGTTTCCCACAGTGGCTGCACCGTTTTATAGTCCCACCAACAGCGCATGAGGGTCCGCTTTTCTTCACATCCTCACCAACATTTGTTATTTTCTGTTTTTTAAAAGTATTTATTTTCTTTTTTGTACTTTGATATAATTCCCCATTTATTTTTCACTCTGAGTAACCATTACTTTTATAATTAGAAAACTCACAATAAACATATTATAAAATATGTGGTGGAGGGACTGAAATTTTCTGTCTTATTTACAAGGACTGAAGGATTGGGTATTCCTGGGATGCTGCTTACATGAAGATCTTACCCGTTCTGCAGCCATGAGGCTACCTAGCTGAACGTTATTTATAGTGTTCAACAGCTTGGCCTGAGGGAAAAGTACTACTGAGTGGTGTCAACACTCTTGTTTGCACTTTAGGAAGCAAAAGACATGGTTTAGGTTGTTTCTGTACTTACACAAAGGAACTAGTCGAGTTTAAAAAATTAAAAATATCAGTTATTTTAGTAAAAAAGATTAGTTAACCCAAGTATCTTGGATTTTTATGAAATCATGGGCTGATTTATTGACGAAAATAATTAGTGTATTATGTGGCTTCATATAGTGCTCTCTCTACTCTTTAAGCGACAATAGATTCAACAGCTGGTCAAAGTTAGCTTCAGTAGGTGAAATGTCATCATGTATTTTTTTTTTTAAGTTTTTAAAAAATTTAATTTACTTTGTTTATTTTTTCCTTAGCAGAGACACCAGGGATTGAACTCAGGACCTTGTGCATGCCAAGCACGTGCTCTACCATTGAGCTATATACCTCCCACCCACCCATCATGTATTCTTAAATCTTTTAATACCACACAGTACCACCACCTCCTAGCCATTTATTGAAGGCCTTACTAAGAAATAGGTGCTTTGCATGTATTGGCTTATTTAATCCTGTCTGTAGGGCAGATTATTTTACTTTATAGATGAGCAGCTAAGTCTTGGAACTATTAACCAACTAACTTAAGACTACTCAGCTATGTGCAGAAATGTTAAGGGCTGACTTAGGTGATACCTTCCCATACCATCTCACGCAGAAGAGACTTAGAACATACGAAAAACCGTATCTGTTATTTTGATGGTGGCCTTAAGGAAGAAACTGCCCTTGAATTCTTTTCTGCCTAAGCTTTTGATTTTAAATCTTCTTCATTGTGAAGTTAACTGATTTTTTTCAGTTTGGTTTTACTGGTTTTAAAAGTAGCAGCTGGGGTATCATTGATGTAGAATTGATATATTTCTAAGAATTAGCGAAGGCTGTTTAGAGATGCATAGATTATTTTTTTCTGTTTCCTAATATTTCATCATCAGAGAATAAAGACTAGCCTACAGCACTCTGTATACCCAGTGTCATTCCATGAATAATTTCAGGCTACTTAAGGAAGAAATCAAGACAGAGAGAATTCTGCTGTACTGCCTTCCTCCATTCTCTGCTTTATTCTGAAAGGATTTGAGCATCCTTCAAATACAAGATTAAGGGGTGAAAAACTTGAGTGTTTTTAGCCATATTTTAATAGCAGCCCATTTAGTCAGTCTGGCAGTTAAAAAACAAATGTATTGGGGCCTGGTGAGTGTCTATGCTGGTGAGGCTTAGGAGACTGGACTAAGCAAAAGTACAAATACATTTTTAATCAAACTGGAGTAACAGGACATAGACAGGAAAGTTATTATTATTATTATTTTTTTTTACTATTGAACAGAAACAAGCAAGAACAGATTATTACAATTGGCATCATCTGCTCAGGGGTGCCTTGCTTATGCCAGTATTAGGAGATTGTAATTATAGTTTTTTTATCTCATATCTCACTCTCCCCCTCTGCTGGGTCCTATGATTATCTCCATTTTTTGTCTTGAGAAAACTCAAGGCTCAGAGAACTTAAATAATTTGTTCAAAGTCACACAGCTGAGAAGGACCAGAATGGATGAGCTCAGGTCTACAGAATCCAAGGGTGTTTTTCTGTCTCAGATGTGACAGTCCCCTATAAGAACTGCTTATGCAGTTCCAGACCAGGAGAAGAGATGAGAAAGGACCTTAAATTTAAGGATTGATTACTGACTGAATTGGATTCTTCTAGGCTCCGACTCAGATCTGTCCAGGAGTTTGTGTGGCCAGAGACCCTGTGGTCTACTCACCCACCCCCACCCCTGCTCCAGTGCCAAGCTCTCTCTTCTCTCTGTCCCCAGTGGGAAGAGGAATGGGGGGTCAAGCGGGAGGGGATGGCTTTAGACTGTCAGATGAGCGAGTCAGTGCAGTCCCAGGGCAGAGGAAGCAGTCTCCGGGAAAGGCTGGTTAAAGCTCTAATACTTTATGGCTTACTAATGAATTCCATTTTATAGCCCAACTCCCTTAAGTTGTCTCTTCCTGTGATTAATTCTTGTTCTCCTAGTCCCCCTTAAGCAGGCGGTTGTTGATAGGGAGTGTTCAGTGTTGAATGAGTAAAACGTACTAATGCATGTTCTCTCCAGCCAGAGATAACCTTGCTTTAAACATGATGGATGCAACTTTTACAAGGGAAGATATCATCGGGAAAGGGGCCTTGTGGCTTGTGCGTCGGACACTCGGGTCTAAGCTCACTGCCTAGCAGCATCTCCATCTCCATCTCTATCACTATCACTCTCTCTCCTCACCATTTTGAATAACTTGATCTATCTGTCAGTGCCCCTAAAATGAAGTGATTCGCTGATGTAAATAACCCAACAGAGTGTTTCGTTCTGGATTTACTCAACCTTTCCACCCCTGCTCCGTCTCCCCCCAAATACCCACCTATTTCTTCCTCGGTTAACAACGAAACAAAGAAGCAGCGTTTCTGAGAAACTCATAGAGCTTAAAAGTCATAAAATCACACAGGATTGGAAGTGACCCCTTTTGGAGACCAGAGAACTTTGGTTCTCCTTATGCCTCTTTGTGCGTAGACTTGCAGAGACTTGGAGAAAGAACAGAAAGGTTTTTCTGTGTCGGATTATACACTTAGTATTTCAATCGAAGTCGCCTTGATCCCAGACTTCTTAATTTTGGCCTGGGTCACCAAAATACACAGAGTAAAACCACTCGTCACTGGTGATTGTTATTTATAGGGATGTGTCCAGTATTGAGAAAGCTCCAGATAAAAGGGGAAGGCAGGAGAGGAGGGGAAGTGAGCTGGCAAATTGTCTGAGGTTCAGAGGAGGTGCCCACAAGATGCACGTGCCTGCTTGAAAACAGAAAGAAAAAGCAAAGCAAAACTATCCTTATGTGCACAAGTTATTTACATGTCCAGTTTCCTTCAGCTCTTACGAGGGGATGTCTTCCATGTTGGCAGAAGACTTTAGTTTAAAGAGGGGAAAAAAAAAATCTCTCTCCCAGAACTGATAACCAAGTAAAATACTGTTATATTTTCTGTCTAATAAGCACAAGAAGTTCCATAACTCCCTTGATTAAGCGTATTATCCTTTTGCAGAAAGTCAGCTTGATTTATGCAAAAAGTGATTTGGACATACTTTCTCCAGCCGTGGAGATTTCATAATTCCTAGTGTAGGTCTGGAAAATCTCCTCTCGTCGTGAGTCCAAACCAAATTAATGTCTTCCAGAGTGACCTGAGGAATTAATGAGGTTTTTTCCTGTCAGTTCTACCCATCCAGGGTCAAGTAAATCATTTGCTGGCTCTCGGGCCGCTGTTTTTTTGCTGCCTCTCTGACTCCACGTTCAATGATAACAACATTGCAGATGCCTTTGAAATACGGCATCACCGACACTCTCCGTCCATCTGCCGGGACAGATTTTAGGCTCTGCTTCTCTCTGTGCTGTAAACTCGGCCTTTAATGGAGTCGGTAATTGCTGATAAATGGGGTATCAATGAAGTCAGTGTACTGGAGGTTTCCTCATTCTTTTTGGCTGATGTATGCTATTTAAATCTCCTCTGACGTGACTGAAAATTATTGTGTGCCCGGTTCTTTAATTCCCCAACTGGTGTTCTTGGCTGAAGACTTGAATTATTTTTTCCCTTCTTCTTGTCGGACAAACTAAAGCTGGAAGGGAAGAAGCTTTCCTGGGGAGCCTTGTTCTTCTTACCAGAAGAAGCTCCACAGTCTGCTGTTAAGATCGTGTCCACAGAACAAGTTGGAATCTTCAGGAATTTTCGACCCCTCTCCCACCAGCACCCAGGCAGTAGGAACACCAGCTCTTTTGTGGACCTAAACTATGAAATAATTGGAAGGTTTCGAAGCTTTGAAAGGGACTTGTCTGGTATCTCTGTACTGCAAGTCTGGAGCTCTGTGATTGTCACTAAGCCTCCCACTGTTTTCCTTTGTTTCTTTAACCGTTTATAATCAAGGGTTAAAAGCAAAAGCAATGATCATCTCCTTTTTAGTCTCCCGATTCTATTTAATTTTGCATTTCTCATGAATATCTGGATGGATTATGGCTGCTGATGAGAAAACAACCCAGACAGGGCTGGTAAATTCTTATGTGGATTCTTAGCCCTGTGTCCACAGGAACTGGGAGCCTGCTGCTTTCCATGTATCCTTTCAAAATAGAAAAACCTACTAAAGCTCCCTACCAACCACTGGGTTTCTAGTACCAACCAGCCAGAAAGATATAAACACGTTCCAATGAGGCATGAAAGTTAAAAGCTCTAAGTGTAGTCTGAATCTCCCCGACCCTTCAAACCTCGGTTTTCTCGACTATAAAATAGGGACAGTGATGCAGCAACGTGGATGGACCTAGAGATACTCATACTAAGTGAAGTAAGTCAGACAGAGAAAGACAAATGTCATATGGCATCACTTATATGTTAATCTAAAAAATGGACACAGATGAACTTATTTACAAAACAGGAAGAGACTCACAGACATAGAAAACAAACATGGTTACTGAAGGAGAAAGGGGGAGGAGGAGGAATTAGGAGTTTGGGATCAGCAGATACAAACTACTGTATATAAAATAGATAAACAACAAGGACCTACTGGACAGCACAGGGAACTACATTCAATATCTTGTAATAACCTATAATGAAAAAGAATATATATATGTAACCGAATCACTGTGCTGTACACCAGAAGCTAACACAACATTGTAAATCAACTATACTTCAATTAAAAAAAATAAAATAGGGATGACCACACCTGCCTAACTTGTCACGTAGGACTGGGGAATGTGGTGGCGGCAGCTGCTTCTGGCTAATGTTTTGAACCCTTACTATGGGCTCAGCCCCTTCGCCTGTTATTTCATTTAATCCTCACAATATTCTTTGAGGCAAGTACTATTCAGTGTCATCATTTTACTGACAAGGAAATAGAGACATCAATGAAATGATAAGGTTTTCAAAAAAAAAAAGTTTTATCACTCTTACTGTTTTCCAAAATGTTTTTCACATGTTATTTCATCTTTCCTTCTCAAAAACTCTTCTGATAATTATTGTGATGTTCCTTTCATTGGAGTTTAGAGAGAGGACCAGAAGCTTTCTCAAGGTCCCACAAGCCAGGAAGGGCAGCGTTGTGACCTGAAAGAGACGTAGAAATTGTAAACATGCCTCAACAAAAAAAAGAAAAGCCACATTAATAATATAATCAGATGCCTAATTGTCGTTGCTAGGATAGGATCCATTTGCCCGTGAGTGGAAAACAGCCTTGTCACACTCACATTTTAGATTAGACCATAAAACAAACAAACAATAAGCTAGACTGTTGTGGGCAAGCAAATGATGACCAAAGAAAGATGGGGTGGGGCCGGGGAGAAGATGTGGGAGAAACTAGTGACCTCAGTGAGGAACTTCAGGGAATTTGGTGAAAACTGGGTCAGAGGTTAAGAGGAAACGCTGATGAATAATTTTGATAAAACTCTGAAAATGTCAGGCAAGTTAAAGCTCTTGGGTGTGTCTCATCCATTTTTGATTTTGTTCAGCTGGGAAATACCTCAAGTTTTTTCTTCAACTATTTGTTTTCCATCTGTTGGAAATGGGGGGGTGTGTGTGGTATCTGTAGAGATTTCCCTTTAAAGTAAAAAAAAAAAGTAGAAGAAAAATTAGAATTAATTTGAGGGAACTGAATTGGGAGTAAAGATTTTTACTTTGAATTGTAAAGATTTGCTTTTTTTGTTTTCCTAGGGCATCAGCATTTAACACCCACCAAAGCTTCATTGCTGGGTGCTTCCTCCTTGTAAAGGGCCAAATGGAAACTGGACCTGTGGGTGTGGTGGGGAGAAAGCAGGTCTATTTCTGTAAATGAGAGTGGGATTGGCTAAGACCAAGTATAGGTTCTGGGGCACAGTGTGAACAGGAACTTTAGAAATAATACCAGCAGGACCGCTGCATGTATGGAGTCTGGAGAAGGGGCTCAAGCAGACTTCCTCGTGGGGAAGCCCTGAGTTTGAATGTCTCTTAACTGTTAGCTCACAGGACTATGGTGATTATTAGATGGGATCAAATATATGATAGGTCTGCAAAACTTAAAGCTTTAGCAACTGCCCTTTTATTAGGAATCTCCTCCCCAATGTTTAAAATTTTTAAAAAATTTTAATTTGTTTAATTTTTAATACAAATTTGAAAAGTTACTTTCCATTTACAGTTATTACAGAATATTGGCTTTATTCCCCATGTCGTACGATACATCCTTGAGCCTGTGTTACACCCAATAGTTTATAGCTCCCACACCCCAATCCTTATATAGCCCCTCCCCTATCCCGGGTAACCACTAGTTTGTTCTCTATATCTGTGAATTTGTGTCTTTGTTTTTTGTTGTATTCACTAGTTTGTTGTATTTTTAAGAGTCCACATATAAATGATATCCTACAGATTTGTCTTTCTCTGTCTGACTTATTGTACTTAGCATAATGCCCTCCAAATCCATCCATGTTGCTGCAAGTGGCAAAACTTTGTTCTTTTTTAGGGCTGAGTAGTATTCCCCCACTTTTTGATGTGTGAAAATTGAAATCAAGGGTTTCCTTGAAAGACAAGTAGGTCAGCAAAAGTGTAGAAGACACAGTGTTGATGGTGGTGGGTGGTGATCAGAAGTGGCAGGTGGGTTCCGACCTGACCGTTTGTGGGTGTGTTTGGAGTCTGGCCAAATCTCTCACGGGAGTCTCCATCTTCTCTCCCACTGGCTGCCTCCCTGCACCAGCAACCAAGCATTGGCCCTGAAAATGTGTAAGAGTCATTTTTCCCCAGAATTGAGAGCCAAATTGCTTATCTTCAGGATCTAAGTGCTGGCCAACAGAAAGCAAAATAGTTTAGCTTTACCTAATTTCCCAGTGAGATCTGCAGTATATCATAAAATAGAAATGAAACACTTGGAAATTTCTAATACAGCAACCAGAGGCTGTCATCCGTCCGCCCTCACTTGGCCTGACTCCAGAGAGATCTCTTGTAGAGCCTTGTGACTCTCTTCTTTGTGAAGGATCTGGGTTTTCAAGCCACCCAGGTGTTGAATGCTCTGGGCTGGCAGGTAATGCTGCCCCACCTCTGACCATGACCTAACCAGCCTTGACTCACAAGGTCCTGAAAATGGAGTCTCCCAGCCCATCTTCTCCCATCAATGTCAAGAAGACATTCTAGCACAGGGTAGAGGAACAGGCCCTGTGATATGAGACTTTGACCTCATCTTTGGGGGCTGTGAGGTGCTGAGAAGCCCCCTGTTGCTGTGCACTGTCATCCCTCCTGGATGGAAGCACCGAGTCTCGTACCGTGATACCGTGATGTGATTGTGCTGTTGCGTTTTAAAGAGCAGGATGCACGTGGCAGCCCCAGGGTCCAGCTCAGGCTGTAGTGATGCCCAATTATTGCATCTTCAGTAAGTGAACAGATAAATGAACAGATGTCTGAAGTTGTCCTTGGTCAGTAATCAGGAGAGAAATATCTTTCTGGGTGGGAAGCAGAACTACCAGAAGGGCCCTAACCATGGGATGAGAACCTTTATCACCTTGGTTTTGGCTGGGAAAAGTGTTGATATTTCGACTTGGAGAATGCTCCCAAGGAGAGGATGGGGGTCACGTGGGCTCGACATGGGGATTTGGGGCAGGCGAGACAGACTGCAGAGGGCGGAGATGCTGGCTAAGCAGTGTGGGCTTCATCCTGAAGGCAAGGAGAAGGCAGCCAAATTTTTCTTCAGCCAAAATGTGATGTGAATGCAGGTCTCTAAATCTCTGCAAATTCATGAGAGGTTTACCAATTCTGTAAGGAACGATTTGGCAAGAACAGTGGCCTTTTGTGACATTGCTTATGTGCGTGTGTATTTTTTTCCTAGTCATTATGTAATCAGATTTTGCCTCTCACTAGCCAGTTAGGGATTAGAAAGATGGGATTTAAATGTTACTGTGCAGCTCATGAACTAATTGGTTACTAATGGGCTGTAATTCAGTGTCAAAGCACAATGACTCGCTTCTGCCCTCACTTGGAGCCCCTTCCTCCTCCTCCTTCCCTCTGTCCCGAGAATGACATGAGCTTCCTCGTTGGTTGTCAGTCCCACGTGGATCCCCATGTGACTGGGTGAATAAAAGGCTCTGTCTCATAATAAGGCCTAATAATACCAGGTCCCTGCCTGGAAGGTTTCAAAATAAGAGAATTTGATGAGAAAAGCAATGGCCACATGTATATGGCCTTGAATGTGCTTGCCACCATGCTGTGTCCTCTTATGCATTTCTCTCTTTTTTCCCAATTATCACTGCAATACTATTCCATTCATTGAGAGAGTCTTTATAAGGAACCAAGTGCCTAGTAAGACACATGCAGGCTTGTGGCTTGGTGGACACCAGCTGCATGAGGCTGAGCAGGAGAGGAGAGGCATGGGCCGACCTTGGCCCTCTGGGCTGGGAAGGAGATGACTGGAGAAAATCGGGTCCAACAGGCAGAACAGGTGGTAAACTGGCAGGTACTGGGCATGGTAACAGAGAGTCTAGCCAGGCCCGTGGAACAAGGCTGTGGGGGTCAAAAATGGGTGTGCCAACAGCAGTTAGCATTGTGGAAATCCCTAACATGCTAGGCACTGTTAGATAATTTCCTGACATAATCTCTGACTCTGACAAAAAATTGATGCTCCAGCTAATTTAACATCATTTAATGCTCATAACAACTTTTCAAGGTAGACATTATTATTTACATGATTTCCTTGTGAAGCAGGAAAGATCTGGCTCTCCAAATGTCTTATGTGCAGAAGTTGAGGAATAAATGATAGACTAGGGAAGGGAGAGAGACCAGTGTGAGGCTCAGACACATGGATATGATAATTTAGGGAAATAGAGAAAAAAGAACAAAAAATAAGGAAAAGCATGTGGGAGTGGGCCAGGATGACAGGCCCATGCGGAGGCAATGAGAAGGAGGAAAGAGGTGATGTTATGAAGATAATGGGCTGATATAAGTTACCTGCAGCTCACAGGTGGGAGTGGCAGCCCCTTGGACTTACCTCCCTGAAGATGGTCCTGAGGTCATGCGATTTTCATGTGTCTTTTGTTCAGAATGGATTATGAATTAAATTCTCCTGCCAGAAAGGTATATGGCAGTGTAAGTGTGTGTGTTTAAGCAAAAGTAGGAACTGAATTTTCTGCTATTGATGGGGAATTCATATTAACTGTTTTTATTTGTGTGTTCATTCCCAAATGGTGTTTCAGTGATTATTTCTATTGTCCTAAGACGTTATCTCTCTCTTAAGCCTCGTCTTGCTTGATGACCACTTCCTCCATCTTGCAACTTCTCCCTCAGTCTCTATGATTCACACTTCTGGTTTTCCTCACAGCTCTCTGACTCCAGTTTGCCAGCCCTCTAACTCCTTAGCATCAGTCTCTCCATTGAGAATTGAGCTCTACCAATTTTATCAGGTAACTATTGTGGTGTAACAAGCCACTTCTAAATTTTGTGGCTTTAAACAACGACCACTGATTTAGCTCATGAGTCTGTGGGCCTGCTGAGTGGTGCTGCTGATCTGGGTCAGGCTTGGCTGATCTTGGCTGGACTCCTCATCTATCTGCAGTCAGCTGCCAGGCTAACTGGGGGCTGTCTGGGGTAGGGTGGCCCCAGCTGGCATGACTTGTCTTTGCTCCGTGTGGTCTCTGTCCTTCAGCAGGCTGGCTTGAGATTGCTCACACGGTGGCTGCCTTCCAACAGAAAGAGTGGAGTGTGCAAGGCTTTCTGGAGCCTAAGCTTGGACCTTGTACAGTGTCACTTCTGCTGCATTTTACTGAATGAAGCAAGTCCCAAGGGCAGTCCAAATTCAAAGGGTGGGGAAATAGACTCTTTCTCTTGGTGGGAGGAGATGTATAGTCCCAGTATAAAGGACTGGAGGTGTGAAAAGGAGTGGAGAATCCAGGCTTTTCCCAAACTTTCTATCACATTGGGATTCTGCCTTTGACTGTTCAACTATTCTAAATCCAATCCTTGTCATTGGGTTTCCCTCGCCCCATACCCCATGATGTCATCATATATTGTCTTCTATAAAACTTAGTTTTCTCCTGTCAAATTGAAGACTGGGCTTTTGTCATCACCTTCAATAGACTGAAAGTCCCCCAGGAGTGCCTGGCACAACCCAGTGAAGGGATTCTGGATGAGGGGTGGTGGCAGCCCCTGCCCCTTGGTCACGCAAACTGATTCCTCCCTTCTTTAGTAGGACTGCTGAGAGGTGGCCGGGTGCTTGGCCACCCTGTGAGAGACTACATCTCCCAGCCTTTCTTGCAACTTTGGTCAGGTTACGTGTCCTATTTCTGGCCAACGAGATGTTAGCAGAATTAAAAAGCCCAGGGAGGGCCTTGAGGTGCCCTGCCTTCCCCGTTTCCCATGGTTGGAGGATGGTGGGCAAGGGAGCAGCTAACTGTAATCCAGAGGCAGAAACCACGTAGAGGAAGGTGGAGTCACACTGCAAGCTCTGGACTCTCCCCTTACGAACTGTAAAATGAGGGGAAAAAAAATCAACTCCTATCTTATTTAACCTTTGGTTTGTAAGTCCTTTTGTCACAGCAGCATAGCCTGTGCCCTGGCAAATGCGGTGTGGGGAGAGGGGAGTGTAAAAATGGCAAAGCCAGGCTAGGCTGCTGGGGGCTTCTTGGAGTTCAAGGTGGGAGGTAGCACCGCTCTTTCCCTTTTTTCTTTTCTCTTCCAAACTTCTTTAGCAGTTCTTTGTTTTCCTAGTCTCCTTCTCCAAGGCATTTCCCCTCCTGTTCTCTTTTTCATCTCACATTTCTGCATGGTGTGGTGGAAACCTCTCAAAACCATGGCCTTAGGAGAGAAGAGAAGCAACCACAATGGAGACTAATATTATATTGGATGTAAGAAAAAACTTTATTTTGAAAAAATAGAGTAGAAAGATAGTATTGTAAGTGTTTGTTTGCCCTTCACACAGCTTCTGCTAAGGTTAGCATCTTACAAAACCATAGTACAGTTATCAAAATTAAGACGTTAACATCAATACAGTAATATTTACTAAGCTATAGACTTTATTCAGTTTCTCCAATTTCTCTAATATAATGTTTTTCTTTCCTGGATCCGGTCCAGGCTACCATGTTGCATTTTAGTTGCCAAGTCTCGTTTGTCTCTTCAAATCTATGATAGCTGTTTGGTCCTTCCTTGTCTTTGATGATCTTGACACTTTTGGTCATGTGTTTTGTAGACTGTCCCTAAATTTGCATTGTCTGATGTTTACTTTTGATTAGACTGGGGTTACAGATGTTTGGGAAGAAAACACCAAAAGCAAAATGCCCTTCTCCTTGCACCACACCAGGGAATACATAACATCAACGTGATACACATATTTTTTTTTTTTCTAGTGGTGTTAGCCTTGATTACTTGGTCAAGGTGGTGTCTGCCAGCTTCCTCCACTGCAGATTTACTACTTTTCCTTTTTTACATTCTATTTGTTAGAAGTGAGTCAATAATTTCAGCCCATATTCAAGGGGAGGGAAATTAAGCTCTTTTGCAGAAGGAGGGGTATCAAAGAATTTTGATGTATGTTAAAACCACCACAGCAATTAATAAATGTTTTCAGAGGTACCTTGAGGCTCTTCACTGTCTTGTTTCTCCTTAAAGTTTCTCTCACTAATTTTAATTACATTCATGGAGGTTACGTGCAGCCATTATTGCTGTTTCAGTGATGACTTTCTGTTTTCCTCATTCCTTCTACATTTATTAATTTGAGCTCATCTGTCGGGAAGATTTGTGTTTACTTTCTTCATTTATTTATTTACTTAAGAATTTATTTATATCAGTATGGATTTGTGGATTGTTTTATAGGTTATAATCCAATACTGTAGTTGTTATTTTGTTGCTCAAAGTGTTCCAGCTTTGTTCATTGGGAATTCTTAGGGGTGGGCACCTGTGTCCTTTTGATATGCCCTCATTCTTTTATTTCTATTTATTTTTTGGCATTTCCTTACTTTTTTGGCACTATAAGACATTTCAAGTTCACTCTGTATTTTCTCTGCCCTAGCTTAAACATTTCTCTAAGGATTTCTGGTTCTTTTTAATTGGAGAATGGTATTTAGAAATCAAGATCTGGGCAGTAGGTGTGTTCATCATTATTAAGGTGTCACTGCTTCTAGTACCTCTGAGCAGGGAGAGCTTGGTATATATAATATATAATCACCCATAAATACATACATCTATATTTATTTAGGTATCTATCTATCTGTAAGTATATTACATTAAACATGAATGCATATTGATATCTCTGATTCTAACCCAGTCAGAACCACGGGATTTATTCTAGACTTCCCTTTGTTGTTTATTTGTAGCATCTTTCACTGACAGTGAGACCTGGATCTCATTAGATACCTTGTATTTGCATAGTTGTTCAACCCAAGTATACCTGAAAAGCAGTTCCAACATTGTTTACCTGTACCCCTGTGAGAACTAGCTAGAATGCAACATTAATATACAGTTCCTTTTGGCCGTTAGCTTTACACTATGGGGTCGAAACACCATGTTCAAAGTTTCTCAGTTTGGTTCCCTTTTTCCCTAGCCCTTTAAATGAAGCTTTGTCATATATTTGTAATATAGTTAAATTTATTTGTCATAATCTGCATTATGCCTGGGCTCTCCTGAATATCCTGGTTGACTTTTATAAAAATTTTCACATGGTGAAGTTCATTCTTTGTGTTGTACAGTTTCATGGGGTTTGACCAATTCATAGAGTCATTTATCCACCTCCAAAATACCATAAAGAATGGTTCCATATCCTAAAATTCTCTTGTATGACTCTATTTGTAGTCAACCCTCCCCCACCCAGTAATCACTGATCTCTTTTCCATCCTTATAGTTTTGTCATTTCCAGAATGTTATAAGTGAATTATACAATATGTAGAATTTGGGGATTGACTTTGTTCAATAAAAATGTATTTAAAATTCATTCATGGTGCCATGAATTAATGTTTTTTTTTTTCCTTTTAATTGCTGAGTAGTATCCAGTTGTATGGATATACCATAGTTTATTTTATCCAGTCATCTGTTGAGGGACCTGTGGATTATTTCCAGTTTTTGGAAATTAATGAATAAATCTGCAATAAACATTCACATTCAGGTTTTTATCTGAGCATTAGTTCTCAATTTACTTGCGGAAATACCTAGGACTGGGATTGCTGGGTTGTAGGGTAAGTATATGTTTAACTTTATAAGAAACTGCTAAACTTTCCCAAAGTTGCTTTACTGTTTTGCAACCATTAGCAATGAATGAGAGCTCCTGCTGTTTCTCATCCTCTCCAGCATTTGGAATTGTGAGTTTCATTTTGTGTGTGTGTGTATGTGTGTGTGTGTGGGTGTGTGCGCGCGTGCGCACATGCCATTCTCCTATGTTTGTGGTGGTATCTCTTGGTTTCAGTTTGTATTTCCCTAATGATAATCGGCTTGTTTATTTTCTTATTGTTCAGATTTAGATTTCTTTAAAAAACATATTCAGAAAACATGTCTTTTATCAGCAATGTGATCTGCAAATAGTTTTCCAACTTTGTGGCTTGTCTTTTCATTCCCTTAACCATGTCTTTTGCAGATCAAATGTTTCTAATTTTGATTGTTTTGCTTATCAATTTTTTTCTTTCAGGAATTGTGCTTTTAGGATGTTATGTTGGATTTTTAATGTGCCACAAACACCTTTTAAGTTATAGTTATATCTCATCTACTTGATAATATGCTATGTTGTGATGTATTCTATATGAGTATTTTAACATTTATAATACAATATTCACATTTCTGTTCATGCCCTTATCCTTCATGATATCTACCATAAACTAGATATTGCTACTCATTAGTGCTGCTTTAGAAAGTTTTTCTATTAATTCAGCTGTTGCCTTGAGGGGTGGCAAGTTTGAGTGGATCTGAGGGCAGAAGGAGAATTAGATCAGACGGGAGTTGGGTCTGCCTTGATCAGCTCTGGGAATGGAAGGATCATGTCACCTCTCCAGACCTTAGCTTTCTCACCTTCCCTAGTCATACCTTCCATGGTTATCGTACAGATAAAGTGAAACCAGGGAGATGCTCACATGAAGGTAGTTTTTCATGTTTTTCTTTTTTTTTTAAACGCCACTAAGAAGCAGAACCTGGTGGCCAAACTCCATCTCCTCATGGATGGGCTGTGATCCTCCCTGATTGGAGAGTTATCGTGATAAACAGCTAACCTGGGGCCCAGCTTGTAATCCTGCCTACTACCACCAATTTTGCTTTTCATCATAAAATGGTGAAGAATAGAGACCATTAAGTTCAAGGCTTTTCTTGAGTTTTTCAACTTTTCCCTGTCACTTAGAATTCTGAAAGTCATGGAATATTATTTCTGGAAGGAATTTTGATTACATGCCTATATTTTCTAATTCCTGATTTAGAATACAGGGATAGGCACTGCACCTCCCTGGGGGGTAGTTGTTATTTCCTACAAAATAATTAGACTCTTTTTCTAACGGTCACCCATTCCTCGAGCTTTGCTATCCCCTGGCTTTGACCCTGGTAGGGCTCCTTCTCTGGGATTCCATCTTTTTCATTTTTTCTTCTCCTGCTAAACTTCTCCTTCAACTCAGATGTCTCCTTCCCTGTGTCATGTTCTGTCTCTGATTCTCCTCCCACCCCACCCTACCAAAATGAATCACTCATCTGAGTTGGCATAGCACCTTAATGTAGCTGTTTTGACATTCTATTAAAGATATACATCTGTTTATGTTTCCCTTGTATATGAATAATATGTACTTGCATCTCTTCCTTGCTAAAGCATCAGTGCCTGGAAGGCAAGAAGGTTGCTTATCCCATGCCAGGGCCCAGTGCGCAGATAGCTTTTATAAATGTTTGTTGCTTGGAATCTGAGTCCTGTCCTTTATTTTAAAGGCAACGAAACTGATAAGTGACTTGTATCATCCTGTTTTCAAAAAAATCCCTTTTCTTAAAGATTGATTGACCTATATTGAGTACTCCTGGGAGCTGATGGCCTTTGCTGAATTATTTCTTAAAATTCTTTTTAGCACAAAGAACCCACAGTTCCTCTTTGTGTAGCTACAAGAGCAAGGGCTCAGGATGTAAGTAAGCAGACTGGGGAGCAAATAGCTTGCAGTCTTCAGGGATGCACAAACAATCCTGCTTCTGGTAAGCCCAGCTGACAAAGCTACAGGAGGCCCCTATATAGATTGTCTGGGATTTTCCTGTGTGGGGTGGACACAGTTAGATCTGCAGAACATCTGATCCTGCAAAACAAAGGCTGACAGTACGATGAATAGCCTGCTACTACATTTTCATCAGCATTCCTACAAACAGACAGACACATTCTCTCATTCACTGTGTCCAGAAATCCAAAATTTATAGATCTCTTCCTTTGCAAAAACTCCTAAACCTGGTTTATTTCCATGGACTTGACCTTTGGCGTTCAGACTTTCTCCCCATTGGCAAACCCAGGGTCCGTTTTTTCCTGCAGACGGCCATTTTGGCAGTCTCCTTAACAGCCTAAGGAAAGAAGCAGAAGTCTACATATGGAGACCTCATCCCCGGTTGCCTAATGGATTCAAAAGACATCCTGAATATTCATCATTTCTCCTTTTATGAGCACCTTGGCAATTCCCTCCAAAGGTGAAGGCTGCAGTAAATTCAGAAGTGCCATTTAGTGAATACCAATTTATTCTCAATTCAGGTCTAGTTTTTTTCCAGCTCCTCAGCAGAGCATTGGAGCTCCTGAGATCCCAGTGAATGCAGGGCATTGTCTCGGCTCTGAGGAGGCAGGATTGTTTGTGCACATCCAAAGCCTGAAGACGCTGTCTGCTCCCCAGTCTGCTTGCGTACACACTGTGCACTTACTCTGCCTTCTCCTCAGCTCCCTCTCTGGAGAAGCTGGAAATGACCTTGGAGCAGGGGAGATGTTAAAGTCATGCTGGAGCACTTGGCTTGGTGACAGGGCTTTTAATTAATAGTTGTAAATTAGCAAATATTATTTTTCAGCTCTGTGCACATGGCCTTACCCTTTGGTGTACTAGGAATCCATTACAATGTTCCTCAAAGTATCCCCAGGATACTGATGCGGACAGTTTTCAGTGGACAGAGAGAGACAGACACCCTCATTACTTTTGTTTATTTAAACAGTTCAGGCTGGTTGAACCTGAGTAGTGACTAGGGCAGTGTGCTGGGGGAGGTGGGCTCTGACAGTGTTGACCCGGGGGGGGGGGGCGGTCCACTCTGTCTCCTCCCAGGGTCTATGCCATTAATGGTGCCTTTTCCCTCACCCCACTTCACTATCACCCAGATAACAGCACATCCCTTGTTCTCTTCTCCTTCCTGGAGAAATCTGGGACTTGAAATCTCCCATCGTTTGCTTGTGTAGCTTCTCACTCGAGAATGGAAACACATGTAGTTATTATTTATCTCTTCATACTGGTATGCTCTTTAAATTAGACTTCCAAGTCTATCTCCTAACTTATTCTAAGCAGATTATTTCTTGGAGAAAGTGAAACAATTGTCAGTCCAAAAAGCTTGGGCCAACCAGGGCTGGCTGCTTGCCCAGGGTTTCCCCAGGGACCTACCTTTCCTCCTCGCAGGTTGTTAAACTTCCATCTGAAGCCAGGAGGCTATGCCGTTTCTCTTTCCTCCTTTATGTACCCCAACTGTCTTAGTGAATTTAAATAGCACTTCAGCCTATCACAGAGGCTGCACACCAAGGCTCACAGGCCACATCTGGCCCGTGGACATGTTTTCCTTGGCCTTCACATTGTTTTGACATGTTTTTAATTAGTTGCCAACATTTACAAATTGGGAAATTTCACATTAAAATATCCAGACTTCAGGAGCCTCATGAAAAATCTAGAGATCTGGATACTCAGGACCTGCATTTCCATTTAACTATTGGCTGGAACTGAGCAGATGGGAAAACCGTGGGGCTGTGCCTGCACTTATGAGTCTGCCACAATCCCCACCGCTCTTGGTATGTCATGCCCGCTCTGCTCACTCGCTCTGACCTGTCTGGCCTCTGTAGGCATTTGAGTTTGTGAGCTCTGGTCTAATGAAAGACAAATTCTGCCTAGGTGGATTATATTTCCTGATTTGTTGCCTCTCTTCCTCAATTATTCTTCTCATAGGAAGGAAGGAACCCAGGGAAGATATGTGACTTTCATAATTTCAGGTGGGGTGGAACTTCTGGCTGTTCACTGGGGTAGGGAGCAAAGATGGCAGTCTCACACGATTAATTGGTATTTTTTTTTTTTTAACACTTAAAGGCAGCAAATGGATATGGTCTTGGATGTTGGGATTCAGCAATTCTCTAGCAGGAATTGCATAAAGCAAAGATATTGCATAAAGCAGGAACAAGACTCTAAATGTAATGTTGGGGAAATGCAACCAAGAAGGAATCAACCAAACAGAATAGAAAGTGGTATAGGTCTCACCTAGAACTGTATATGAGTGAACTTCATCTGATCAGAGCAAAGAAATTCTTGCCAATCATAGGGGGGATAAAAGAGAGAAAAGTAGCCAATTATCCCAGTGGAAAAGATTAAGCATGTTAAACTGCTTTCTAAACTCAGGGTGCTTTATAAAAGCAAAGGATCATTAACCTTGCTCTTTGTATTGGTTAAGAAGAGAGAGATTGTTGGCAAAGAGAGTTTGCTTCCTTGATTGAACAGTGAGTGGTAGAGAAGGTTTGACCCTTTCTACACCCTGCAAGTGACAAGCTGGTACAGTGATATCACATAACTCTGGGAATGGTGAATAGGAGTGAGAATCATAACGGGGCTTACAAGTCTCCTTTTTCAAAATTTTGACTTACTCTTAGACTGTTCTTCTGTTGAAGCAAAAAAAAAAAAACCCCATACAAAAATATTGAAGTGGGATCCTTTAACGCGTATCTGTAGGGAAGGGCTGAGGGGGTGGCTTTGTAAGCCTCCTTCCAGATCAGAGATTGCAGTATCCTGTGAAGTGGAAAACTTCACTTCTCCTACCACTTGAGCTCTACATGATCTGCGAGTGAACTGGAAGACCTGGATGGAAGAGAAACTTTGTTCTTCTCTTGGAGGCAGATAACACCTGAGCAGTCCATCCAAACTTCTTTTTGTTCCCCGCTACGTCCTACACAGTCAGAATCCATATGCTGTGAAGTCATATTTTAAACTTAGGCCAACTTCCTGCTTTCTGTACTTAGGAACATTCTGATGATCAGACCCACATTCTCTGTCGGGCCTTAGACTTCTGACTCCAAAACTCCCAATTTTTGGAAGTGGTTCATGACTTCTGCTTCCACTTCTCATTTAAAGCCATGGTTTGGTCCCTCTTGGCTTTTGATTTTAAGTGCCCTACTTGTAATCCATTCAGGCTGAAAGGGAACTGAGAAATCGGAAGTATTTTATGTTCCAGGCTGCAGGCCTTATGAGGTGATGACAGTGTTCTATAGGGATATCTGTTCTGCTTTTCCTATTGAAATCAGTGGAATAGCTGGAGCAGAGTGCTTAAAAGGGGCAGAGAGCACATGAAACTGCCTCCGAGATAAAGCTGAGAATGTGACGATGGTGTGTATCAGCCCGGCTCAAGGAGGTGGGTGCTGGAGAGCAGGTTGGGGAGGCAAGGAGGAACTGACGGTTTCTACACATGTCTATGCAGAAGAAAAAGCCAAGGGGGCCAAGAAATGAAAGAAATAGTGATTAATTTGAATAACCTTTATTGTAAACATCTGAAGGCTGACCTTTTTGAATAGGAGCAAGTGATGGCCATTGTCAAGGGCTGGGGAACCAGTCATTGAGCTTGTGGGCAGGGGGTGAATTCCTTACTCAGGCTCTTCTTGGGGTGCCTGCAGACCGTTCAGGGGCCTTGTTGGGCTTTCAGTTTGCAAAACAAACCCAAATCTGCTTTTTCTTCCTTTGAAAGATGATAACAGAAAGAATTGGGGAATACCTATTTTGATTCCTTTCCTTATTTCTCTCCTTTTGTGATTATTTTGTTTCTGTACCCAGTCATATTAATAATACATCTGTCTGTTCTGAATCCTCCTTTGCATTGTTAGAGTAGAAATTCATCCTCATTATTAATATATTATCTTTTTATCTAAAGTTCTGGATGTACCAATGTATTACGGGTGTCATAGTGTACCTGGAGAGAGCCGATAGCTGGGTTATATTCTGCTGAAAATCCACATCTCATGATCATTTAACATCCATTGTTATTGGCTTTGACAACAAATAAAGCTACTTTGTGGTTACTTTAAGCAGGCTTTAGATTCCATGGAGGATGGAATTATACATAATGCATCTCTATAAATATTTGTCCATTGGAACATTCATTCATAAATGAATAAATCTACTTTATGTCAAGACCTGGGCTCTAGGGAGACATTAAGGAATCCTTTGTCCTCCTGGAACTTCAAACTATAATTTGAGGATTATAAATTAGTGTCTTTATTTGGAATATAAAATAAATTCCTCTATGTCAAGACTCAGCACAGTGTGGGTACGTAAGAGACATTTGTTGACATGTGTGGATTTATTGGTTAACCCAGCAGAGCTTGGATGGGTCTGCAAGGGCTGTGTTTCTATTCATCCGTTTCCATTGTCTCCATAATCATTAGCTAGGAGTTGCCTGTGCTTTCTCCTGGGAGTTCCAGATTCAGATCACTTTATGCCAGCCTTACAGTCCTGGGGTTAATATAACATCTGCAAGTTTGGGCTTCAAGTCTTTTCTATACCCTCCACTCAGAGACTCCTAGGAACTTATGGAAAATTTATGTTGAAAGATACTTCATGGAGCAGAGCATTCTGGGACCCAGTACATTTGGGAAACACTGGGTAAAACTGTCTTACCAGATTTCTTCGGCGTGAGACTTCTCAGCCTTTATGTGCTTTCTGCGTCTCTGATCAGCTTAGAACACGCACAGTTTTCTGAATATTTTTGGACACACAAATGTTTATAAAAAAGGGTTGTTTATAAAAAAGGGTTCTTGAAGCATTTTCTGAGGGTCTAGTGTTTTGCATAATTATGTTGGAAAGTAGTGCAATGGCCCCACACTCCTGTTGTCCAGGCCAGGAAACTTCCACCAAAGATTCAGTGACTTGTGGAAAGGCCGGGAGACAGTGAATGGCTGCTGCGACTAGAACCTAAGTTTTCACTCAGCCAGGCTGGTGTTCTGTCTGCCGTGGCGTGCATTCTCTTCTGTTCCTCTCTTGTTTTTGTTCCTTTCTGCACCTCTATGGCCTCAGCCAACCGGTGGCCCTTTGTTCTTTGCATCGCCATTTAGACCATTTTGGAAGAGTAAGAGTGGGCTCTCTCAGTGCTCCATGTTCTGATGAATTCTTTCCTCCAACAGTTTAGCATTTCAGCCTGCTGAAGGCAGCCCCTCCATGCCTTATCCTTGGCCTGTCCTGCTCCAGGCTTGAGCTTTACTGTGGGCGTGGATCCCTTGTTCCTCTTCCAGCCCAGGTCCTGTTTCCCACTTAGCTCCGTCAGGGCAAGCTCTGCTAGTTTGAAGTCACTGTTATATAACTTGTTTGTTCTTTTGGGTTAGTAATATTTGTGTTTACTCCAAGCTCTGTTCACCTGAGCAGGTTTTATCGGGCCTTCTCTTTTTCTAATTTTAATTTTAATTTTTTGATTTACAGTGCTGTGTTAGTTTCTGGTGTATAGCATAGTGATTCAATTATATATGTGTATGTGTGTGTGTGTGTGTGTATATATATATATATTTTCATTCCAGGTTACTACAAGCCATTGAATATCATTCCCTGTGCTATGTAGTCGGGCCTTGTTGTCTATTCTGTACATAGTAGTGTGTATGTGCCGATCCCAAACTCCCAGTTTATCCCTCCCTCTCCCCTTCCTCCTACAGTAAGCATAAGTTTGTTTTTTATGCCTATGAGTTTCTTTCTGTTTTGTAAATAAGTTCATTTGTGGCACTTTTTAGATTCCACATATAAGTGATATCATATGATGTTTGTCTTTGTCTGACTTATTTCACTTAGTATAATAATCTCTAGGTTCATCCAAGTTACCGCAAATGACATTATTTCATTTTTTACGGCTGAGTAGTGTTCCCTTGTATGTGTGTGTACGCGCACACACACACACACACCATTTTCTTTATCCATTCACGTGTCGATGGACATTTAGGTTGCTTTCTAGCTTGGCTATTGTAAAAAGTGCTGATATGAACATTGGGGTGCCTGTGTCTTTTTGGATTAGTTTTCTCCAGATATTTGCCCAGGAGTGGGATTGATGGATCATATGGTAACTCTATTTTTAGTTTTTTAAGGAACCTCCATACTGTTCACCATAGTGGCCTCACCAGTTTACATTCCCACCAACAGTGTAGGAGGGTTCCCTTTTCTCCACAGCTTCTCCAGCATTTATTATTTGTAGACTTTTTGATGTTGGCCATTCTGACTATTGTGAGGTGATATCTCATTATCTGGCCTCCTATTATCTCACGCCTACCTTCTGTTCCAATTCCATCAAGATCTATGCCAGTATTTTGAACTCCTCTGGCCGTCACAGCATGTTATTAATTTATGTGGCATTGGGCTATAATAAATACCTGTCCATGGCCATTAAAAATATATAAGAAAAGTAAGTTGGTGATAAAAATTTTTTAATGCCCCAAAGAAGGTTTGAATCAGTTATTTTATCCAGTGTCTATTACTTAATTTAAAATATTATGAGGCACTTGACTGAGGCACCAAACAGCTGGACAATATTTTTTAGTGATTTAACTTTACTTTGGTTATGTACTTAGCTGATGTATTGTTTTTGTGACATTTTATAAAAGAAAATATATAGAATGAAATTTTGTTCCTTTGTATTTATTTGCTCACCTTTTCTTTCTTTAGTAGTTAATATGATTCTATCTTTCCAAATACCTAGTTTTAATACGTTTAGGGTAGAATGGCTATTATATGAAAAGAACTACAAATTATTTTAATTAAACCATTAGTTAAACAATTGAAACTAAATTTAACTTCAGGGTGAGATGAGATTTCGCCATCAGTGTTTCTGCTAGAGATATTACCTGATGATGAAAAATGGTCCTGTCTTTATCAGAAGGCGCTAACCTCCCTCTCTCCCAAGCAAGAGTAAAATAGGCCTTAAATCCCCACAAATGGATAAAGAAAAAAAAATGATTCCCATATAGCCTGGCTTTTTATATAATCCTTTACTTCCCTTTGGAGGAAGGTCTTGTTCATTGGCTAGTCCCAGCAAGAGACACATTTAATTGCTAATTCTTTGTTTTTGCTTTTTTTTTGGTGTTATATTTATGATTACAAAAGCTTATTTAAGGCATTATGGCTAAAAAAAAAGTAGTCAAATGTACTGGAGCTCTTAAGGAACTTTAATAGGCTATCAAAAAACAGTGAAGATTTATTTAATGTCTCCCTTCTAGGAGGATATATTGTTGGTTCAGCTGCAACTTCTTAACTTCATCATATTTTATATACCTTGGCCATCATGGATTGCCACAAGGCCTGTTACATGGTGTGATTTAGAATGTGTTCTGATTAAGTACACAGAAGTGATCCTGTTTCCCAATGGAGGAAGGAGAGGAACATCATAAATATACATTGTTTAAGTGTAAATTCTACTTCGCACTCATAGGTTATATTGTACTTGCATGTTTTATGCTCTGTTGGTACTTAAAAAAAATTTAGTTGGGGGCATTTCCAGGGATTGAATCAAGAGCCAGGCAGCAGGGACCTACTTAGAATTCCCTCCTTAGAATTTGTAATGGGGCAGAATAAGGCAAGAAGAGGAAGTAAGCCCGTAGAACAAGTCTCTCCCATCTAATTACTCAAATCTCAGTCTACAAGCTCAAATGGGCAAGGACAGTCACTTTGTTATTTCCTTACTTCAAGGCTCCCAGTTTGCCTGACAGGTAGAAATTCTGTTCACTCACTTGTTGGACTCTTTTCTTTTTTTCAGGGAGATCTCAGAATCTGGGAGGCCATGAAATGAGTAAAAGTCTTCTCATCTCTGGATTCTCACGTTCTCCTTGACATCCTTGTACTCCAACCACTGAGCGTTGATAGCTGCTTGCTCTTTGCCTCCGTGCTGGCTGTGCAGTGCAGGCGTTTCTGCTGAGCCTTGTCTCCTGGACTGGGAAACTGAGGTAAGTAACTCTCTCCATGTTGAAGACAGAACTGTGTGTACCTGGTAGAAACAGCTCATGTGATGAAAGCAGTACAATAAACAAAGACTGAACAATAAATGGAAAACAGGCCCAAAACCTGTCTAGCAAGGGAAAATGTGGAGGGCCACGGAATGAAGACTTTTTTATTTTTATTTTTGTGGGCAATGGTTGCTTAATAAGTGCTGTTGTCTAACTGTTCTCATCACAAGAGAAACCAAATCTCTTTTGGACTCCTGCGAAGTATTCAGTTCACAGCCCTAGCTCTAATCTTAAAATCCTAGGGACCAGATGATTTTGGACTTTGTCAGTTTTACGAAGATAATACAATACACATACCATGTGGTCAAGGGTAGCACATTTTCACAAAACAAAATTTCTTAAGAAAATATAAGTCACAAATATATTTTTCCCAAGTGAAATCAGTAAAGACTACAAGTAGCGTCACATTGGTTCAGGGTAGGTTTTATTGTCATACGAATTGAAATCAGGTCAGCTGTTGTGGCCAAGTAGTTATGAAAAACTTCCAGTGTTGAGGGATTTTGTATTTTGGAATTGCACATAGGGATTGCGGATCTTAAGTGAGAATCAAAAGTTGTTCCTAACTGGGTGAGAAGAGAGAATGAAACATTCTCCATGCATAACCTGTCCACACCTCTTTGGTTATGTGGTATGAAGGTCATCTTTCTTCTTCATGCTGATTATTAGTTGTAGGGAGAAAAATACCTTTTTGGCATTATGTCAGTTAAATGACATTAAAAAAACTTTAAAACAAACTAGTCTTTCTCATTCTATTTACTCTATGATGAATGAGGATCTACTGTGTTTCAAGAACTGACCTGATCACTGAGGATGCAAAGTCCAGGAGGATAGTGCCTTCACAGTAGTCTCCATATGGTGGGAGGGAGTGGTGAGTAAGTTCATAATGATAGACAATATGGCAAATGCTGAATTAGAAGAAAGCATAGGATGCTATGGGCACAGAAAAAGAGTAGCTAATTCAGACAGATGGTGGGGGTGAGAGTGGGTTTGTGTGGACGAGGAAGGAGATGGCCCCGGGCTGAGTCTTGCATGATATTTAGGCATCACAGGTGAGTGGAGGCAAAAATGGTGGGGTGCTGTTGGAATGTTCCAGACATATGGAGCATCATATGCAAAGACAGCATTAGAGAATAACAGTTTGGGAGAAGAGGGACCAGTGATGATGGAAGAGAAGGGTCAGGTACCAGATGACAAAGAACAGCTTTGTCTGATAATCTGGACTGTGTGCCTCCATGGATCACCAAAGAAAAACTTACTCCGGTGCATTTAGGGAGGTGGGAGCATCTGTTCCTGAGCTACAACCGAGAGCTCATCTGGTTTGGTCTGTTATTCACGCTGAAACAAGAGATTAGGCCCTGCTCTCTTGTAAGCATGAAGAAGGATCAAGAACCCTGGACCACATGTGGGAAGAAGCAGTCTGAAACATCAGCTGCTGGTGGTGGTGAAACAGCTGCTACCAGTCCTTTTCCAGGGAAGCAGAGAACGCACTGGAGACACAGCCTCTGACAGACCAGTTTTCTACTTATAAATAGATCTCATTGAACCCAAAGCAAAAATAGACAAATGCAACTACATTAAGCTTAAAAACTTTTGCATATCAAAGAAAACAATCAACAGAAAGAAAAGGCAACATATGGAACGGGAGAAGATATTTGCAAATCATACACAAGGGGTTCATATCCAGAGTATATAAGAAACCCCAACAACAACAGCAACAAACCCAAATAACCTGATTAAAATATGGGCAAAGGACTTGAGTAGACAGTTCTCCTAAGAAGACAGACAAATGGCCAACAAGCCTAAGAAAAGATGCCCAACATCACTAATCATAAAGAAAGGCAAATCAAATACGCAATTAGGTATCACTTCACATACATTAGGATGGTCACTATCAAAAGAACAGAAAATAGTAAGCGTGAATAAGCAAGCAGAGAGATTGGAGCCCTTGGCACTGCTGATGGGAAAGTAAATTGGTGCGGCCACTGTGAAAAATAGCATAAAGTTTCCTCAAAAAATTAAAAATTGAACTGTCATCTGAGCCAGCAATCCCACTTTGCGAATAGACCCAAAAGAATTCAAACTACATCTTGAAGGGATATTTGCACACCCATGTTCATTGCAAGATTAGTCCCAATAGCCCAAAGTTTGAAGCAACCCAAATGCTCAGTGATCACTGAATGGTTGGTTAAAGGAAATGTGGCATATGCATACAATGAAATATTATGTAGCCTTAAAAAGAAGGAAATCCTGTCACATGCCACAGTGATAAACCTCAAGGACATTTTTCTAAGTGACGTAAGCAGTTCACAAAATGACAGATACCATATGATTCCACTCATCTGAAATAGCATGGAAACTGAAAGTGTAAAACTGATTGCCAAGGTCTAGGGGAGGAGAGGAAGGAGATACGTGTTCAACGGGTGAGAGTTTCTGTTTTGCAAAATGAAAAATTTCTAGACACTAAATGAGGTCAATTTACTTAAGAAGACTGAACTGTACACTTAAAAAGGGTCAAGATGGTAAATGTAATATGCTTTTTTTTTCGCCACCATTAAAAAAAGTCTAAAATAAAATCTCGTGGGGTAGCAAGGTTTAATGGTTGGGGAGGCTTCCTCAGGGAAAGAGGCTGTGCAGGAAAGGGGTTGGCAGTCTATGCCGTGGTGATCTTAAGGGCACAGATGTGTGGATGGCATGTAGAGCAGGCAAAGAGAGCTGGAGGCAGAACAAGTTCTGGGCAATTGTAAGCTTTGCAATCCCCTCTGCTCCCTCTTTTTCTACTCTT
Source organism: Camelus ferus (assembly GCF_009834535.1). Lineage (NCBI taxonomy): Eukaryota > Metazoa > Chordata > Mammalia > Artiodactyla > Camelidae > Camelus > Camelus ferus. The sequence continues at coordinate 33,160,261 of NC_045718.1, read as the reverse complement.
TCCCTCTTTCTTTGAGTTGTTGCCGTGTTACTTCCAGCTCTTAGAGCTGATGAATTATGGATGGTGGTGGTTTCCCAAGTGCGGTGCATTCTTCCTTAATTAGATTGGTTCAGAATATTACAGTGCAGACCTGCTGGTTGGACATTTGGCACTGGGGCAGGTATAAATCTCACCGCCAGCTTGGTGCACACCATTCTTAGGATGTAACACATACTTTGCCACCACCCAGATCTGGCTATATGTACCACCTCCTCCCCCTCCACTCACACACCCTGAGGACTCAGCTTTGTGGTGCAATTTTCTTCTTTCTTTTTCTCTTGCCAGTCTCAGTGACAGTTTTATGTTCCAGAAGAAAGTGAAAAGTAATCTCGTTTTCATTTTACCCTAGGAAGTAGGTTTTTCAGAAGGAATATCGTGTCCTTTTTATGTATTTATATATGTATTTAGGGGTTTCCTAAGACAACTAGTGACCTGGTTAACACTTTTAGCTGGTATTGCAGTCAGGAAAACTGACAGAAAAAAGCCACGTATAGTTTGGGGAAATGCAGCTACGGTGGGAACAGTATTTCTCGTAGATATTCAGGAATCTCTTGTCTGCCGTGCATATGTATGGATTGAAATAGTTTCTCTCCAGCCTCCTTTATGTTCCTCCTTTCCCTTGGAAGACCTCTCTAGGCACGCAGGATGGTTGTGCTGTGGGATGGCTTTCCAAAGCTCTCTGTGTTCCTTGGACTTATTTTAACTCTTCGCCTTCCTTTCCTATCAAAACAGGCCGACAGTGGAAAGAAGTTCTATAAGGGATTCTCCATCAAAATATAGCTTTAAGGTTATAATTCAAACAAGTAAATATTAACAGATCACCAGGGGCCTTGGCAAGTGAGTAAGAGAACTCATTAGAAGGCAACATTCGTAGAGTCCCACCATAGCCTGTCCACCTGCACCCACATTCTTTGCCTTCCTGCCTCTCACACATGAGCCGTCTCCACTTCTCTCTAAAGCCAGTGTGCCCACTTATGCACTTGTCCCCCGTGCAAAATCAAGGTGTTGCTTCCACAATTCTCTCTACCATATTGTCATTTTTTCTCTCTTCCAGATCATTTTCATCAACTTATTAACATCTTATTATTACTCTTCCTAAAAAAAATTTCTTTCTTTCTTTCTTTCTTTCTTTTTTTTTTTTTTTTGGAATTTTTAGTAATCTCCTACTCTACCCCCTCCTCCAACTAGCATCCCAATTCTTTGCTATCCTTTGAAGAAAATCTCCTAGGAAGTCTTGCATCTCCTTGCTGCCTCCAATTCTTTTCTCTCATGCTTTCTTGAGTCCATTCCAGTCAGGCCTTGCCTCCTTCACTCCACCAAGCCTGCTTTTGTCAACATCACTAGCGACTTTCATTTTGCTAAATTCAGTGACCTGTCAGCCCTGTTTGACACTGGACGTATTTCTTCTCTCTGGATACCACTCTCTCTTCGTTTTGTCCCCAGTTCATTGGCTACTCCTTCCCAGTCTCCTCTGAATGTTTCTCCTCTGCTCTTTGACCTCCGAACACTGAGCTCAGTTCTTGGATTCCTTTTCTTCTCTAACTACAACTGTTACAGTGAGCTCATACAATGTCACGGCGTTAAATACCACCTAGGCTTATGATCACCACATTTTTATGTCCATCTCAGTCCTCTTTCTTGAATCTTCAGACTCCTGTATCCACACTGCCTACTCTGTACCTCCACTTGGATGTCAATTGTGTATTTTAAAATTACGTGCCCAAGGTTGAACTAATTTTCTCCTGAAACTCTCAGTCTTCATCAACTGACTCCCCTCAAGTCTTCACACAGGATTCCCCATCTCAGTTGATGGCATCTTTATTCATCCAGCTGCTCAGGCCAAAAACATTGGGATAAAATTTCCACTTCTCTTTCTCACATCCCATATCCTGTATCCATTAGGAAATCCTGAAGGCTCTATTTTCACAATATATTCAGGATCCAAGCACTTTTCACCATCTCTATGGCTGCTCTTTTGGTCCCAGCCCTGACATCTCTTATCTTGAATATTCAATAGATTCCTAACTCATCTCTCTGCTTCCTCCCTCCCAATCTTTTCTCAACAGAGTGGGCAGAGTGACCCTCATAAAATACAAAGTTAGGTCATGTCAGTGTTCTTTGCAAAAGCCTTCAAAGGGTCTGCCATCTTACTCTGAATGAAAGCCTGTGTTTTTACAATGGTAAGGGGCCCTCATGACCTGTGCTCTCTCCCCTTGTTACTCTATGGTTTCCTCACCTACTGTTCCCCACACCCCCCAATCTCATTCTGCTCCAGTCTCATTGGCCCCCTTGCTGGCTCTCAATGTCAAAAATCCTTCCCACTTTGTACCTGGGGACCCCCTTCTTGAGCTTTCTCCCTGACTAACTTCCTCAGTTTTTGCGGGTCTTTGCTCAAACGTCACCTTTTGATGAGGTCTACCCTGACCATCCTGTTTCCCTTTGTAACCCACTTCACGGACGCTCCCAACCCCTCTTACCTCACTGTGTTTTTTCCTAATAACACTTCTCATCTTGTAATCTATAATTTACTTATCTATTGTGTTTATCATAATTGTGTGTCCACCACCAACCTCCTTCAAGAATATAAGCTCTGTGAGGGCAGTTTTTAAAAAAGTATTTTGTTTACTGTCATATTCCAAGCACTTTTGTTAGTACCTAGTGCTGAGTAGGTTCTTAATGAATATCAGTCAAGTGAATGAACCAAAATGAACACCTTAGCATATTTTACGAAGAATGATCACATGCTATCCCCTTTAATCCTCACAACAGTGCTGTTGTGAGTACACTATTATATTTTCATCATTATTTATTGAGAAGTTAAACAAAGATCAAGCAGCCAGTAGATGGCTGATATATTGGTGTATGGAACAGCCTACTTAAAAACAAATCTTCCCCAGGTTGTTGGCAGATACACTGTGGATGACCTTTATATGAAATAAACATACCTGCCCTCTCATGGCCTAATGAATATCTGCAGATACCCTAACTAGTGCCCTTGGAAGTTTCTGCTTTGGTGACAGGCTTGGAGGCCTGGAGCCTCATTAAGGGTTGAGCCGAGTGGTCATGGCTCCATTTATGTCTAATGGAGAGTGTTTCTTGAAATCATTAGCAAACTTCCCCATGATGAAATTCCCAAGAATGTTCTTACAGACTTTTCATTTCCTTGAGCACTACACATGCTTTCCTGAGAAGCAGGGAGTTTCCCTGGAGGATCCTGCATGATGATTTTCTCTATATATTGCTTCTCGGTACTCTGTAGATGAGTCTCCCAGGCATGACTAGACTTCCTTTTGAAGCAGGAAGTACTCATTTCTTGAGGTAATAAATCTGCATATGATATTAAAATTAGTTCCTTTGGGATTGGCTGGGAGGCACTGCCTTAAGGCACCTTTTAGCTGAGTACTTTGGTTGCTCTGAGCAGTCTCTGGGATGAGGTGGTTGCAGTATTGTCACAGGACTCTTTGCGGATGGAGGAATGGTATCCCAGGGGAGCTCACTGAGTCGTGAGTCATGTTTGGGACTAGGCCAGGGGGAAGCTCTCCACCTCTATCTCCTGATCTTTGGTTTCCAGGACCTGCTGGATTAAGTGCCAGGAAGCGTCCTCAGAACCTTCAAAGCCTGACTACATGTCACGTAGAGGACTCAGGGATCAGGTACTTCCTTTGACTTCTTGGAGGAAAAAGAAATTTCGTTTGCTCTAAACAGTAACTGGGGAAAATTTGGGAGACCAACCAGTGAGGAAAAAAAAAATCATGGAGATAAGCTCACATGAAATAAACAGCTTTAGTAAGCTCAGCTTTAGAGACTTGTTAGACTCTGACCTCTCTGGCCCCTGACTCTGAAGCAGGGATTTAGTGGGGAAGAGACACTGAGGGCTACCGTGCTTTGACTGGCTGCTCTTAGTGGGGGCTCACGGATGTAGAAACTTCATCCGCAGAAGGAGCTGGCCTTTGGAGCAGAGGAAGCTCTTAAAGGAACACCCAGAAACTTTCTCTGTTCTCTTTATTTTCAGGTCATGCTTTTTCATACTCTGTAAGTCTCTCCTACAAATTTGAGTTTTCTTATTTCAGTGGATCTCAAATCATTTTAGGAATGGAGCTGTCTTAGAGATCATCTGGTCTGATTTTTTTAATTTTCAAGGGGGAAAATGGAGACCCATTCATGATTTACTCACTCAGTATCCATGGCTACAGAGGCAGCAGCTGCAACAACGCCTACTACCATTACTACAACCTCCAACACTGTCTGTTCAGCACCTACTAATGGCTGGACCCCGTGTGGCCTTGTAATCCATACTCTGCGGTCTTTGTTTCATTACTTCCACAAACTCAGCTAGGAAGTAGTGTGACCCTATTTTAAAAGTGAGAAAATTTGGGCTTGTAAATTATTTGTCCCAGGTTACACAGTTGATGTCTGGGTCAGAATTCAAATTCAGTTGTGTGGCTTCAAGACCTGCACTCGTAAGACGTCAGTCCCCCTCCCACTATCCCCCACTTACTTTCTTTTATGTGACATAGAAGAACAGTTTTATTCAAGAGAAATTCTCTCTGTCTGGAGTTTCCTTGCTGCATGGGGCTTTTAAAGGCTCTCCCTCTAATGAATCCCCAGTCATTGTGATGATCCTTATTGGAGTGGGATGATGGAGATGGAGTAATCAGGTAATCAGCATCAGGGGGTGGTCAAAGCTGGCTTAGCAGTGGGTACAGTAGGACGTTGCCTGTGTGGTTTGACAGGAGGGCAGCGGAAGGCTCTAACTAGCATGTCACTGTGTCGGACCCAGTTATCCCTGACTGGAACCCAGGTACCTCCAGGAGAGGTGACACATTAAGTATCAGGCAGTCACTCCTAAGTCAAGAGTAGTTTACCAGCTACTTTCCAATTTTTATAGCCATCAGAGTGAGGAAGTGCCCTGACAATAGATAGGGGGTCCAGGTGGGTTTCGATTGGGAGAGGTAAGTGGGAGGAGAAAGACACGGGGCCCTGAAGAGCAGATGGTGTAGCAGAGAGAAGACTTTAAAAAGGAAACCAAGTCCTGACACTCGCCTGATTAAAAGCTTTCAAGGGCTCCCTACGGCCTTTAGAACAAATACCACACTTCTTACCCTGGCTTATCACAGCACTATGAGACTTGCACCCTCTCTGAGTTCCCTTGCTCACCAATTTTCTTTTGGTCAAAGCTCCTTTCCCTCCTAGGGACTTAGCATAGCCCTTCCTGTGGCTTGGAAAGCTCCTCTGTGAATCTCACACAGGTGCCCCTTCCAGCAGCATCCATCTAGCTTAATGGTCAGTTCCTTCCCTGACTCCCCCACTTTAATGTGAAACAGCCTTCAGTCTATGACACCTTATTTTACTTCTCCTCGTGGTAATTATCATCTCCTGATATTTTCCTTCCTGTTGGTCTCAAGGCTTGTTTGTTTACTCTCTGCCATCACAATGTTATGTAGGGACCCCTTGTATATTCAGTGCCTAAGAGTACCTGGCAAATAGGACATGCTCAAGAATTATTTGTTGACTGAGTGAATGAAAGGTATAGTGGGGCAGGAAGAGGCTTTGGGTTTATTCATCTGTTTATTAACTTGTTAGTTTATCTAGGGTTTGACCTCAGCTTTATGTTAAGTCTGATACCTTGGGTAATTTAGCTAATCAGCACAGACTCTGGCTTTCTCATATGTTAAATGAATATAAAAAGTCCTAGTGAATCAACTATACTTCAGTAAAAAGTGGAAAAAAGTCCCACTTCTCAGAGTTGCTGTAAAGATAGAATGAGCTGGCTCATGTGAATTTCTGATGCATGAAGGCACACATGGCCTATTGGAGTGTGTGGCACATTATAGGTCAACTTATGACTGTACACCCAGCTCCTAGAATTAATAGGTGAAGGAAATACTCTTAGTTTTCATATCCTCCTCAGCCAACACCAATTAATAGGGGTGAGTTGATGATCTCAGCCGTGTCTGGCTGCTTTACTGAGGTCAGAGAGAGAACACAAATTTCCCACAGGCAAGGGGAGCGCAATCTAGGCAGGGGTGGTAATCTGGAATTGGGGGAGGAAGTGGGCATCCTGAGTGTGTTAAGAAAGAAAACCTCGGGGGTACCGGAGTGCTTCTGAGGAGGGAGTGGAGGTGTCCACTTTGCGTGATGGGAGAGTACGTACTTGGCACTCCATGCTGCGGTGGTAAGAGCTCTGTCCCCAGATGGCCTCTGGCCTTGAGGGTAGGCTGGAGTGGGTAGGACGGTCCTCAAGAGCAGGCACTGTGGTGCTGGACTGCTTGGGTTTGAAGCTGCTCTGTCATTTATTGGCCGTGTGACCATGAACAAGCTACTTAACATCTTTGTGCCTCATTTGTCTTGCCTACAAAATAGAGAAAATGGTGGTCTTTACCTCCACAGGGTTATGATGAAGTGTATCTGTCAGATGGAAGTGGCTCAGACGAGGGCCTGGAGCACAGTGATGTGTTATGTGTCTATCAGCCATTCCACTAGCAGCATTATCTTTCTATTTCCAGTTTCTTGATCCATGAAACAGTGTTCATGATACCTGCCTTAAAGGATTGTTCTAGAGAGTAGATGAGATAACAGCTTTAAAGCTTGGTAAAAAGTGACCTGTGGATGGACCTAGGGATTGTCAGACTAAGTGAAGTAAGCCAGAAAGAGAAAGACAAATACTACATGATGTCACTCATATGTGGAGTCTAAAAAAAATGAGCCAAATGAACTTATTTACAAAACAGTCTCACAGACATAGAAAACAAACTCATGGTTACCAAGGGGGGAAGGGAGGCGTGGAGGGATAAAGTGGGAGTTTGGGATTTACAGATGCACACTACTGAATATTAAATAGATAAACAGCAAGGACCTACTGTATAGCACAGGGAACTATATTCAATATCTGGTAATGGCCTATAATGAAAAAGAATATAAAAAAGAATACATATATATGTATAACTGAATCACTCTGCTGTACACCTGAAACTAATAATATTGTAAACCTACTATACTTCAGTAAATTTTCTTTTAAAGGGACTGGTCCGTATATGTTAGTCCTCACTCTGGTTTCACTTTCCTTCCGCTCCTCCTGTTATTTTTAAATTAGTATAAGATGCATTAAAAGGCAACTGGTGCTTGGGGGTGGAGGCTACAGTCCTGGTCCACGAACCTACCTCAGGAGTCAAACAAGTTGCTCATCTGCCTGCCCACTGTGGTCGGGGTAGGTGTAGAGACCTTTCTGTGTATGAGACGTGACACTGCAGAGTAATGAACCAGGTAACGTCCTCTGGGTACAAAACACTGGTTCATCAACTTGGCGTAAAACACTCTCACAACTAATTTCTGGATACATGGAGAAGCTTTCTTCCTTCTTTCTTTTTTTAATGTTTTGTTGAAATGTGAATGAAGGAAAGGCTTACAAATTTTGGTCTCTTCTTTATGCTCTCCCTTGAGACTTTCCTCAACTACTTCACAGGACAAAACTGGTCGCCTCTCAAACAGGATCTGAAGAGCAATCTTGAGGAGGTTATTTTATTTTTACTGAAGCTAGATAAGGGAAGGAAGGTGATAGACTTATAGAACACAAAAGAAGGAGTGTTGATAGGGACATCTCTCCTGTGCCACGAGGCTAGTGGAAAGAGCATGCTTTTGGCTTGGATGCCTACCACATACCATCGATGAAATATGGAACTCTTCAAATCACAAAAACCCAGGCATAGTGTGTTGTTAAAGAACCGCGCTGGATGTGTGAATGTAGGCGTGTGTGGACCTCGTCAGCTTTCTGCTTTACACGCTGTATCTGTATTCATTGGCCCAAGACCAGCTCTGCCACTTAACCTGTCCTTGCTCCGCAGCCATGGTAGTTTTTGCACGGGAACAGGCACCCTCTGCTTCTCTGTAGAATCTTGTATCCTCTCAGGGAAAGTCGTGTGGTGAGCTAGTGGTGAAGTGAGAGGGAAATATGTACACACAGGACCCAGCTGAAAATGACTTTAGCACAGAGTTTATTTAATACATCCTCCAAATTGTATTTTGAAGCCTCTGTTAACAAGAAACCACTCTCTTTTTGAGCAGCGGGAGTGTTTTATAAATGGAATTTGCAGACCGGCAATGCTCCCCATTAATTTTCCCTGTCTACAATTACTATCATTACATTCTTAAAGCACTTTTAAAATAAACTACACCATGATGTAATGTGCACACTCTGAGCCCCAGCGATGGGACAGCGGGGCAGCAGCATCTGGATTTTGGACTGCTATCTTCTAGGGAACATCTTGATGGCTATAATTACTGTCATGTTATGGGAACTTGAAAAAAAAAAGGCGCCAGAGTTCCAAATAAAACATAAAATGGCTTTGATATAATAAATGTTACTATCATTGTTTAAAAATGTTGTGACCCGTCTGCTATAGTTTCTGAGAAAGATATTTTCCAGCACTTGATATTTCCCCCCTCTCTCTCTTTCATATTCTATTACTGCAGATAAGGATGAAGAAAATCCTTAGGACAGACTTGTTTTAAATCAACGTAACACAATGCCAGCATTGTCTCTGTTGAAGATGAACTTTTAAATTAAATTTGGCATGAGCTTTACCAGAACTCCAAGCAGCTTTGCTCCAGAGACACTTTATCCACCCTATTAGGGAGCATTAATAATTCAAATGTTATGGTTGTGGCTAATTGCGCTCATTAGGATAAGGCAGGGGCTGCAGCGTTTTCCTATAGGACACACTTGCATCCATTTCACCACTGGCCAAGGCATCCAGAGCAGTTTGGGCTTACTCCAGAGGAAATGGGACTACACAAAGTGCACATGTGGTGTAAATGTTATCACCCTATGGGAACCAGTTTTGGAAGAGCTCATGATGAACTTGAACCCAGGCATTGGACCAATTTCTGGTTAAAGTTATGAGGATTCATTATATATGAAAGAAGTCATCATTGTGGGTACTGATACGTGGTGGTATTTATTCAGTTTCCCGAGAAAGTTTTATTCTGTGAAGTTTATTCAACCTTGTCATGATGGGTATCAGCAACTTTAAGGAAGCCAATGCATCTTATTTAGGCAATTGATTAGCTTTGACAATGGTGTGTGTAAAGTACCCAAATGGAGTAATCTGTTCTGTTGATCATTTTTTATCTACTGGTAACATCTTTCATTTTGAGGATGGACCTTCTGATGCAAAAGTTGGGATTTAACCAGGAAAAACTTATTGACCTGATCTGGATTTTATCATATTCAGTGAATTTGTACTATTTTTTTAACCTTTGTCACATGATTGACTAGCTGTTTCTACATATTCTCTTGGGTTCTCTTTTTATTTGATTTGGTATCAAGTCCCCCTTGTCTCAAAGTTTGTCCATATATCCTCCCTGTGGCTGATTAGCAGTAAGTTAGATAGCAGAGTTGAGGAGGACAGTGGTTCAGTCTCCAGGTCTAAGTTTTTCCAGCCTCACTCTACTTACTGGGGTAAGTTTCAGCAGCAGTCAGCACTGGCCAGCTCCCTAGACAAAGCATGAGAGATGATCCAAGGCCAAGCCAGGTGGGGAACACAGTTGGTCTTGGTAGCCCATCCCACTTCTAGACAAAGCAATCCACACCAAGGCTCTGCTGATAATGGATGATAGGGCCATCTTTGGCCAGAGTGCATTGTTAACGTCTGGGTTTTTAAGCCTGCTGTCCAGAAGATCTTCTATTCGCTAGACCTTTTCCAAGATCTGCTCTTTCTCAGAAGCTGGACTTAGTTATCATACTCTACAATATAATGTTAGGTTAGAGAAAAATTGTAGATTTGTTCGCAAGGGATGTGAGGCCAATTGATGAAAGGCTGTTTACGTACTACCCTAAAGTCCAAGTCAGGTTTTAATTTTGCTTTGGTGATACAGTTTTGAAAATACTCATTTCTTTACTTTGTCTCATAAGTATGCTTCTGCCCTTTGAAAAACAGCTCCATCTTTGAACTGCTCCTCCAACCCCTTTATTATTTTCAGAATGGCTCCTAAGTACCGGATACTCAGCAAGGACTAATTGATGGTTGTAATATTCCAAAGAATATTTTGTGTAAGTGATCTTTCTAGAAAACAAATTGAACCTTCCCATTAAAACAATGTTATGCCAGTTCAGTATTAAGTAGGACTTCGTAAAAAGACTTCAGCAACATGAACTGAACATTTAATCTACTTTCTGTTTGTCGAAGCGTTTATGGCTCCTACTCAAGACAAGAGAAATAGCAAGGAAAGAAAAGACTCTGAATACAGAACATTTTATTACACAAATAAAAAAAATGAGAGCATATCTGTTGGCTCTTGCCAACTTTTGAAATATGGATTCCATTTGTCTTTATTATGGCCTATTCCCATAGTGCCTTTTCCCTATTTATTAATTTTTGTATGTTACTATTAAACAGAGATATGTGCCTACTGGAAATAATCAAAGCTATTTCAAGAAACATGAAAAATGGGAAATATATCAACTCATCTTTTTACTATTCTGTCAGTAAATTAAGAGGCATGCAATTATTGTGGCTTATAATCCCTTTTAAAAAGAGTCACATACATTATCACGGTAAAATGTCCTGCCAAATCTATAATAATCGTGATGACTCATAGATATGTGATTCCCCTTACTAAGAAAAAAAAGGACAGGAAATCCAATATAAATGAGCTGTTTTCCTCAGCAGTGTAATAAAACTCGGATACTGGTGTATGAGTTTTTGATTATATCATGCACTGATAATCTCTGGGTTCATTTCCTCTCGGTGAAGACTGTCTCCTGCCTTCCCTGACCAGACCCCTTTGGCCACTAACATTTTAGCAATCCTGCTCCCTCAGCTGGGGAGGAGGCCTCCCAGACACAGCCACAGTATATTTTAAGGGTTGTAAATTTTCACCGTCAGATTTGAGCTGGGGGTGTTAAGCTCCAGGAGATACACATCTGCTTCCTACTCAAATGGTCTTTTGTTGTGCCTCTTGGTAGAGAGAGAGTTGTAATGCCACAAGAATAAATCCCAGCTGCGGAGGGGTAAATTATGGCGTTTCAAAAAGAAATGCTCATGACTACAAATATAACTGGCCTTAATTCTGTTCTTAAATTCTGTATTTCTTTTCAGAGTTCCACGATAATTTTTTTATTGCTCTTTAATGAACAGAGTGAGTCAACTATTAAATTTCTAAAGAGAGAAATTATTTAGTAACCTGAGTCATAACCCGTCAGTATATCTGGTTTCTAAGTTTAGATTTCCAAATGCAGGTTTTTCTGAATAGGACCACATGAATACAGGGCCAGGAAACAAAAGAAATGTTCTAATCACCTACTTGGGAAGGGTGCCTGCAGTCCATGCCAGTGTATTCAGCCCAGGGTGCTTATTAAATACCCATAAAAGTGATCAAATAATACTTACTGTTAGAGGTATATTTATATTTTCTCTATTCTGATGCCTCACTAACCAAGAGGGAATGGTGATGCAGACCAATTTCACAGCTAGCAGAAATGCAAAGAAGTAAATATAGTCAATCTTCAGTTTACTCATGGATTTTGTTCCAAACTCTCTATGTAAATCTTTTGGAACTATCAATGCACTTTCCCAAAGAAACAAATGTATAAAGAGTAGTTAGTTTCCCCAGCTAGATCACAGAATAGACTCATTCCATAAACAGCTGAAAACTAGTATGAAAGAACTCAATTACCAAGCTTCTGGTAATACAGGCATTTAATTACTCATTCAAAAATGTATTGAGTGCTTACTGGGTGCGAATACAGAGGCAACATGGGTCCCTGATGGTGAGGACATCACAGCTGAATCAGGCAGTAACTGCCCATTTCTTAGTGGAGGTGCCACCGTGGAAGATAGAATAGTGTGTTATGTGAGTGTGTACCTGGGAACATAAGCTGAAGATGAAGGGGGTTTGGGCAGGGCTCGCAGAGGCTATCTGAGTTCTTTTTATTTTGCTGGAAGACAAGTATGGAGTTGTGAAAGGGAGGAAACGTGGGGAGTTTCTTTGGGTATGGGAAGGGAAATGAACAGGACTAAATGTTCATGGCCTATTAATGACAGGTCGGGAGGTTGAATATCATGGAAGCAAAGGCTAGACTAATAGGACTTGGCAAATATGGGTTTGTTTGTCTCATTTGGAGATGAGACTTCAAGTAGGGGACTGACATGATCATATTTGTGCTTTAAAACTTCACTTGGTCACTGTGTTAACACTGGATGGGAGAAGCCACCAGCACAGGCTAGAGAGAAGGGCTGGGAAGCTGTTGGAGTTATATCAGGGAGTATCCAAGAGGAGATTGGGCAGTAGAGATGGGGAAGGAGAAAAGGAGATGGACTTGGGATATTAAGGATGTAAATTTGGTAGGACCTGAAGACAGATTGGATTTAGTGATAAGATAACATCAGAGATGAATAGAAATAGTAATCTATTGTCCCTCCACCAAAAAAAAAAAAAAAAAAAAAGAAAGAAAGAAAGAAAAAGAAAAAAAGAAAAGGAGGTGATGGGGAGGCACAGACCTGGGGGAGAAGGAGCTCAGTTATAGATGTGGGCTTGAGTCACTACCCTACTCGGAAGGTTGGAGATGAAGGAGGCACTTGGGAGAAGTCTAGGCAGGAGTTATAACAGATGAGAAGCATGTTTGTAAGAGTAGATGAGGAGAATCTAAAGGGGGCATCCAGTGATGTCAGATCAGTAGTCAGAAGAGAGCAATGCCCAGAAGCCAAGACAATAGAACATTTCAGAAAAGTTAAAAAAGACAGTGAGTGAGATCTATGTCAAGACTGAGAAAGAGACATTGGAGTTAGCAAGGAGGAGGATATTGGTGCTGCTGCGAGTTCCAATTTGGGAGACGAGGACCACATTTCTCTGTCCTGTGCTGGTGGTCAGCCATAGAGCAGAGAAGCTGTACTGCAGTGACATGGGGCAGAGGGGGCTGCGGGCCTTCAGAAGGGTGGTGACCACTGAGTTGGAACAGCGAAGGGGGAGTGCTGTGCCTGAGTGGAGAGGGGTGTGAAGGTGGGATATGTTGGGTGTGTTCATGGACGGGAGGATGTGAACAGCACTATCCAGTGAGGGAGAGACCCCGTGGGAGGGTCCTTACGGTGAACAGCTGTGGGGTATGGGTGGTGGCTACAGACACAGGTCATCAATAAGGTGATTCTTATCAGTCTCTGTGTTATTATTACCATAAGAACCACCTTTCCAGGAAGCATGAAGATAAAGTCTAAACTGCTCAGCAGAACATACAAAGCTTATTACAAATTGATTTTCACCAGCTTCATCTCTTGCCGCTGCCCCACCATGTTTCCCCCATATTGGAATGCTGTCCCTACCCACTCCACGTACCCACCCCCATGCTCTTTCATGCTTCCATGCCTTTCTCATGTGGTTTCCTCTATCATGAATGTTCTAACTCCTGTCCTCAGCAACATTCCTACACCACCCAGCCTGAGTGTGACCTCCTCAGGGAGGTCTCGGGAGTGCCCTCCGACAGAGTGGCTTCTCCAGTCTCTGCTCCCTCAGTGCTTTCTTATATCTTAAATCTTATTTCTTATATTGTTTTATTGTAAATAAAACAATGCAGCTTAAGAATAACATCTCTCTCCACTTGTGGACTGTGAGTTTTTAAGCACATGGAGGTGCTTGTTGATTTGGACTTGCCCAGCTCCTACCTAGCACAGTGCTTGCCCATAATGATGACTCAGGGTTGTTTCATGACAAACGCTGCCTAAATCAAAGGTTAGTTGTAAAAACTATTGGTCAGGAAAGATGACACTAAGCTCTACTGACCCTGGAGCTATTCTAGGGGTGTTACACGCCATCACCCCACTCTTGGGGCAGGTACAGGAAGGGAGAGTGCCTGAACACTATTAAAACTTTTATGTTAAGAAGTGACACAGATTCCTAGAGCTATGTCCTCCACCATACTGGGAAGCCAGAATGACTCACAACCCTTAACTTAAGCATCTGGAAGAGTCACTTTTATTTTGAGAGAAACTCTGTGTCACTTTTACTGAAAAAAGAATTGTATATGAGGCCTTGGCAAGAGGGTTTATTTCATAAACATACAAAATAAATGAAGTTCTTTGGGGATATTAACTCTTCTATATCATTGCTTGATGAGTTGGAAAGTATTTATTGTGAGATAGAGCCAATTCCAAAGTGAGGCTCAGAGAATTTTCTTCCCTGAGTTCTTGGAACACAGCTACGGCCAGTGATACTAACCTATGATGAGGACTCAGTGGGAGGAAGTAACGTTGGATGAGCCTTGGAGCCTTGGTTCTGAACAACGTTTGAGGGGAGGGAGGAGCTGAGAGGACTGAAATCCTGAGTGATGATCTCAGTGTCTTTACTAAGGTGATTTCCCTCTTTCTTCCTGAGTCCAGATGCTCTCAGTAAAATGAGATTTGTATCGGTATCATTTGGGTTTCTGGCACCAATTTACTTCATGTTGGATTATGTTCAACTCAGTCACACTGGATTTATGGTATCATAAAATTTTGCTTTTACACAGTGAATTAGGGAGTCATAGCAGGAAGAGTACTGTATGTGATACCAGAAGACTGGGTTCCAGTTTCAGATTTTCTACTTATGTCTGAATGACTGTGTAAGTGTTGCTTAACTTTTTCAAGTCTAATGACCTCATCAGTAATGAGGGGATGATACTGCCTGGTGACAATCCCATACTGGCATTCACTGAGCACTTACTATGTGCCAGGCCCTGCTTTACATGAGTTGTTCTCCTCAGTCCCTGTAATGTAAATATGACTGTTACCCATCATAGAGATGAGGATATTGAGATGGTATACAAATGGCATACCGTGCCCCGGGTGAGGACGTGATGGAGCTAGGATTTGAATCCAAGTCTTTCTGAGTCTATTACTGAGGTCTTAATCTCTACTTTAAATATTGCACTTAATAAACTAAAAATCTCAACATAAATGTACAGTATTATCAGGTACTAAATTCTTGATTGAATGTCACTCCTCAATGTTACTTCTCTTCAGCTCTCTTCTGTCTTTCTCCTACTGAATCTGGGACATCTCTCCCAATCAAACTAAGTGAGAATTCAGTGAGTTTCTGTTTTTTTCCCCCTACTTTTCCAAGTAGCCATGAGTCTGACCAGGATGTGAAACATGACATTCCTGAGGGGATCCAGAGGAAGGGAGCTCCAAGGAGAGAGTCCTTGAAGTCTCACATGACACAAAAGTGCTATTACAAAAATAGCTTTAAAATATAATGTATATATCTAGTGAAAAAAAGCAGGACATATCTACTTATAAATGGAAAATTTAGAAAACACAGAATAAGCAAAAACTGATAATCATCCATATTACCTCAGCTGAGAAATACCCATTTGCTATTTTGCTAAATATCAGTATTTCTTTAACAAAATAGTATCAATGAATATTATTTGAGCTAACATAATTATTTATACATGGGCAGGCATGGAACACTGTGAAAGAACAGAGGAGGGGCAGGCTGCCACAACGCAGTGCCAGTGGGCATGGTTAAACAAGTTTTGTTTCTTACCAAAGTTCAGTTTTTACACCTGTTTTTTTTTTTTCTGTTCTACTCTCCATTTTTCCCACCTCATATCTATTCTCCTTCCTTCAACTAGTAATTTCATTAATTTTCTCTTTATATCAAAGGAATATAGTTTATTAAAAGATATCAACAAATCAACAAGGCCCACTGGACAAAGGGAAGACATTAGCTAATTAGACAATCCATGTAGTCCAAGTGGCAGCCAGTTCACTTAGCTTATTCAGTCTCAGAACCAGGCCTTCCTTTTGAGCATCTGTAAGGTTTACACAAAGGCAATTGGTTTAGCCCCAGCTTCCAGTCCTGGAAGTGTGTTCTTGGTCGCAGTAAGATCTAAGAAGAGAGTGGGGATGACTTATTGCAATGCATCACCACTACTGGAAAATAACTCTTGGCATGTGTTCCTGTTAATGGACTGAGAACATCATCATATTATGTGAGGTGATCAAGCACATCTCAGTTGGCTTCTGGCCAGTTTAGGTCTTACACACTTCTTTGACATCTAAATGATTGAATTAAGCTCTTTATAGAGATTAAATAGACCCCATCATTGCAAGTTACATTTCGTATCCTATGACTGTGAGTGTTCCTCAGGATTAGGAAGAGGTTTGTTTGTTTGTTTTTAAATAATAGCACCAGCTCTAAATAAATACTTGCCCATGTTGCTAAGAAGAAACGGTATATACATTAGCTGGTTTTCTTGTCATCATGTAATTTGAGCAAGGCCACCTAAGTATGGAACATACTTAGGAAGGAAACTAGACTGGATTTTCCTGTTGCTGAGTGAAGATTTCTAAGTTTCTGAGAGATAAGGGGGAGTGGAGCTGTTGTTAATGCTTGAGTGGAGTGAAGTCATTTGTAAATGAAGAATGTTGATGTGGAAAATGAAGGTTTTTCTGAGAACAGGAGTGAGAGGGTAAATAATTCCCTTCTGGATAGAGTTGCCATATTTAGTAAATAAAAGTCTAGGACCCATGCAATATCTGGGGCATATTTGTACTAAAACAGTCATCCACTGTCTATTTTAAATTTAAATATAACTTAGTATCCTTTATTTTATCTGATAATTCTCCTGGGTGATGAATCAAATCAACAAACTAGTAGGGCTATAAAACACTTTGCGCTTCTCTGGGGTCTTCAAATCTATTTTAGCAAAACCTCTCCCCAGCTCTCCTCAGCTGTTCTTCATAAATCATCATTTCTTCTCAAATGTGTTCTTCATCTTTCTTTCTGCTTTCGCTGACTCCTGGGGATGGGAGGGGTAGGGTTCAGGGAGCTATGGTCTGGAGAAGATCTTTCCCGAGAAAAAAATGAACCACCAATTAAATTCCCTGACTGGAGTGATTCTGGAGTGATGGAGTGAAGAGGAGAAGGAGTTGGAGGGGTTGGGATATTGAGAGAGAGTTCAGGGATGGAGTCCGTGGCTTCCCTCAAATTTTCGGACTTGGAACTTCATACCCGGAAGTCCTAGAGTTCCCGGGAGAGGTTTCCCATAAGGTTGGAGTTCAATGGAGAGTATGCACCCAACATGAGCCAGGAAATGGGGGTCACCTAAGAAGGCCAGTGTGTAATTACATCTCCTTTCCACTCTGAGTTTGGTGTGGGCCTCACTGCTGCCTCCAGGGGAGTGTTGAGTGGATGTGAAGATAAGAGCCTAGCCCTTCGCAATGTGACAACAAGATTGCTCAGTGTGACTAGGATGAGGTAAATCTTGGGCAACAGAAATCTTTCTTCCTAAGGAACAACCACGTCCATAATAGGGCTGGTTTTTCTAGATCGAGGAAAATGAAGGCGTGGGGTTAGGTTTAAGGATTTTGCACTTAATAGGAGAGCTTGTTTCCTTAGTAACTAATTTCGGTTTTTCCTTATTAATTTTTTCAGTTAGGAAATGAATTTTACTCTTAAATAGTTTAAATCACTAAAGAGGTTAAAAAAATATTTTTTCTCTTCTACTCCCAACTAGGGCCTGTTAGTCTGATGTTAACAGCATCGTGTACATTATTTTCCATATTTCTCTACACTCATGCAAATAAAAAAAATATGACTATGTATGTGTATAATCCCTAACTTATGATTTATGGTTTTTTGGCTTTAAGATGGTGCAAAAGCAATATGCACATTCTGTAGAACCGTACTTTGAATTTTGAATTTGATCTTTTCTGGGGCTAGTGATATGCAGTAGGATACTCACACATCAAACCACAGCTCCCAGTCAGCACGTGACCATGAAAGTGAACAAGCGGTACCCTTACAACTGTTCTATACCCATACAACCATTGTTTTTTCACTTTCAGAGCGGTATTCAATAAATCACATGAGATATTAAACCCTTTAGTACAAAACAGGCGTTATGGTAAATGATTTTGCCCAACTGTAGACTAATGCAAGTGTTATGAGCACATTTACAGTAGGCTGGGTTAAGGTATAATGAATGGTAGGTTAGGTGTATTAAATGCATTTTTGACTAAGGGTATTTTCAACTTAGGACAGGTTTATTGGGATGTAACTCCATTGTAAGCTGAGGAAGATCTGTATATGTACAACCAGTATGTATAAAGTTTTTGAAAGAAATAGTATATATATTTTTAAAAGTGGAATTATTAGTTACACTAGTTACATTACTCTATGACTTCCTTTATCACATAATATCATGGACAGTTCTCTAGTCAATAATTATTATATTACTTTTAATATCTTAAAAATTTTCCATTGGGAGAATATATGAAATTTGTTCAACCAGTCCTCTGTTGATGATATTCTAGACTTTTTTGTGTTTTTTTTTTTTGTCATTAAAAACTGTGCTACCCTTAGCATTATAAAATATCCTCATGTTTATGTAGTTTTAATTCTATAGCAGAGAGTTCAAACAATAAGTTGCCTAGGTCCTTGCATCCTTGTTAATACTGATTGTTTTTTAATTTTTGTCAAACAGATTAATGAAAAATGGTATTTCATCTCACTTTATATTTCTCTAAAGTTGAATATGTTTTCATTGATTAATTGCCCTTTTGAAAATTCATTTCTCTGAATTGCCTGTTCACATTCTTCACCCATTTTTCTGTTGATTTATCTTTCTCCAATTAATTTTTAGGTGCTTTTTATATATTAGGAATTAAATTATCTTGTCTCTGTACTGAAATTATTTTTTCTTCTAATCTATTATTTGTCTTTTGGCTTTGTGTATGGTATTTTTTGGCCATGTGAAATTTAACATTTTTATATGATCAAATATTTTCTTTTCTTTTTCTTTTTAAATGTTTTTATTATGAAAAAATACAGCTTCATGGTAAAAATCCAGTGATACAAAGAGGAAAAATATGGCTTCATGGTAAAAATCCAAATGATAAAATGAAAAGTAAAGGTCATCTTTCCTATTTTTGGACTTCTTAAGCCAATTTCCTAAAGCTAATCATTGTTAATACTTTCTCACTCACTATTTGGAATATTCTGTGTGTATGTAAGCATATCTCTCTCTCTCTATCTAAATTGCTAACATTTATAGAACACTTACTGCATGCTAGGGACTGTTCTAGGCAAAATTCCTGCATATGGAGCTTATATTCCAAAGGTGGGAAAAGTAATAAACAAATAAACCAATAGAGAAAATAATTTCCAATAATGATAAATTCTATAAATAAAGTAGTGTTAGGAAAGTAATGGTGAAGAGGACAATACTTTAGATATAGTGGTTGAAGGACTGTCTAAGGAAGTGAAATTTGATTAGAGATCTGATAGATATGAATATTGTACAGTATTTTTTTATTACTGTGTACTGATTTCACTTAATAATAAAACAGTACATATTTACTTAGTACATGTAGATTTACCTATAGGAGTAAATTAAGTTTCATTGGTATAAGCCAGTGAACTTCAGTTTTACGTGGACAGTGTGAAAGCGTGTCTATCTTCCGGTCTTTATCTCTCGTAATAGCAGTACCCATCTGGAGTCCATTCTCCTGACCACTTGCAGGGTGATTCTACACATGATCAATTCTCTTTATTAACCAAAAAGGGAAGAATGGAGTTTATTTGGAGAAGGAGACTCACCAAGGAAGGACGGAGGTAGATTTCCTGTAAATAATTTAGTTATGGGGGGCTCATGATGAAGGAGGGTTCATGTGAGGTTGAGGCTGTCTATGGCTCTTATTTTTCCAGTTTATTTCTAGCCCCCATGAGCATGCATGTCCCAGAGGGAGCCATCTCCAGGCTGAAAGCTGACAGTCTGAAATATCTTCTTTTCCCTCAGGTATCGGCAACCATTTTGAAAATACAGAAACTGCTGTGGTGATAAAGGAGGTCAGTTTGCTAAATGGGCATCTCTTTGTTGTGGCTTCAAGATCTAAGTCTAGTTTCTGGGAAACTAGGCAATGTGGAAGTGAAAGAGATTCTGTGCCCCACATGCTTAGCCACCACTGAGCTGTCAAACACAAACAAAGCATGTTGCCTTTTTAAAGGAGAAAGGAGAAGTGTTAAAACTGCAGTCAGGGTCAGCAGTTATCTCTGGATTCCTTTGTCCATTCTGCTTCTGATCCGCTCTTTGGTGGGTTGCCGAGAGCTGGTTTGCTGACCCAGACAAGCAGATGAACAAATGACATATAGGAAGCTACTGAGTCTTATCCCGTAGCTACGTTTTTCCTGCTCTGAGAAAGCTCAAATTGATTTTTTTGACAGGAACTACCCACAGGGGTCTGTCTACACTGCAGATTCCTACAGGCAGAGATAGGTATGTTGTGGAAGTGTATTATGATTCCTCTGTTCCTCTGATGGATCCATGGATGGACCCATGGATGCTTTGGGTAGCCACGGTTCTCATGTCCTTTTTTAATTACTGTAATTAGCTTTTCGAACCTATACACTCAACCCTTTGGATAATATAACATGCTCAAATTGCCAGAAATCCTGATATAGGTGAAAGGGAACTTGCCATCACCCTGATGATCAATCCTTGGTAAACCCTCATTTGTTTCACCTTGTTCTGTAGGTGTTGGCATGGTTTAGACCAGTCAGCAAAACACATTAATAGAGCATCTTCTAAATGCAAGTCTTTACTGTAGGTTCTGAGGTGTAGGGGTGAAGGATTCATATGGGATGATTTGGGGAGTATGTCAAGGAAATATGGAACCTGCAAGAGAAATAGAGAAACTGCATCAGAGAAACAGATGACATAGTTCCTATCCTTTTAGGAAAATTGAACAATTGTGAAATGAACAAAAGACATTTCTGAGTAAACCTAAGTGGAAATGCATACAGTGTATACTCTTGGACGTATGCATTTGAAAGAGTGGTTTGTTGTATAATATGGAATAAGCTACATGAGTCAAGATTGGTTTGGGAAGACATCCCAAGAAGGTGAAGTACTGGAGAAAGATTTCTGTTAAGAGAGTGGGTTGTATAGGCAGGCCAGCGCATGTATGGAGTGATAATTGGTTACTGGAGGAGACAAGGATAGGGAAGGCAGGAATATTTTTCCAAGGAGTGATTCTAAGTGGTGTTTCCTTACACCTCTGTTGCTACTGTTTAAAGTTAGCTGTAAGACAAGGCTATTGATCTGCTTCTAATAATCTGTTCAGTTTGCCTAAGGTACCTCATAGGAGTAATGATAACCAACAGTCACTGGGCACTTACTATGCCCACGTGTTGTGGGTAAGTCATTTCGTTTGCTTTTAAGAGCACCAATGGATGTTTCGAGGTATTATTATCATCATCCCCACTTTATAGAAAAGGAATGTATCCGAGGGGATGAGTTAGGTTATGATATGTAACAAACCACCCTCAAACCTCAGTTGCTTAAAATCTACATGCCACCATGGGTTACATTCTACATGGGGTGGCAGACAAGGCTTGACTCACTGAAATCCTAAAGGGACCCAGGCTGACAGAAATTCCATCTTAAAATACATTTTTGTGATTTCTGGAGAAGAAAAAGGGAATCTGGTGAACTGCCTCTTGAGTTTTTGTTGGGAAGTGATGCATGGCACCTCTGCTAATATTTCATTGGACAAAGCAAGTCCTATCTATGCCTAATGCCCAACTTCAAAAGGAGTAGAAAAGGAAGACTCTAGCATGTAACTGGGAGGAGAGAAGAGTAATAATTGCAGATGGCTCTAATAACCATCTAGAATGAACCTAAGGCACAAAGAAGGGAGGTAATTTGCTGACGATTTCACAGCTGATGTGTTTCTGTCACCCTCTCCACTGCAGAATCCACATTTTGCCTTTGCACCGAGGGGAGTCAGTGGGCATGCTTAGTGAGAAGACTGTTACTAGGAGTGAGATTCACATCTTAACTCCTTGCTCTCTTGTTTCTAGATTATGGGGACTGGAATAGAACCTTTGAAAACATAATTTTATAGTACAATTTTGGCTATAGTGGGAAAGGAAAGGGAGAGAGAGATTGAAAGTGTAGAGAATGTGAAACTATTCAGAGGCTCAACTTAGTTGTCAGGAAGACTGCGGATTTGTTGTGCTCTTTGGGTGAGAACTGGGTGATGTTGAAAAGCAGTCATTAAAAGGTAACAGATGAGTTTTGCTGAAGTTGGCCTCCTTTAATGCTTAAGATGTTTGAAAAATTAGGAAGCCTAATGTGCTGCTTGTTTATTTTGATCATCTTGATACCTGAATTAGACTTGCCATGAAGTGATTTAATCAATTGTTGGGTCTAGGAGAGAGGAAACCATTTATGGCCATGAAGAGAGGGAGAGTCAGAGAGAAAGGCTCTGAGAAGGGTCGGGGGAGATAAAGGCCCCAAAAGAGAAGAAAATACTTGGAGAAAAAGAATGGAGAGCATGAAATAAGGACATGGGGAGGGGAGGGGGAGGGGGAGAGAGAGAGTGAGAGAATGAAATGAGTAGGCCCACCCACATTCTTATTTTCTATTCCAAGAAAATCAAATTTCTGGGATATAGGATCAAAAATAAAAACATCCTCTACAAAGAGGCTGTTAAATCGGCAGGCCCAGCCAAGAATGTGAGCACTTCTGTGATCTTCCCTGCTTTGTTGGGGTTGGCAGACCCTTTTTCTGGAGCACATGGCGTCAGTGAGTCTTCTGCTGAGTGACTGAAGCGTCAGGGGCCAGGGAGAAGTCAATCTGGAGAATTTTATCCTGGCTTCTACTTTCTGAGTGAGGCACACAGCAGCTCATGTGGTTTTCCAGGGCTAAGACTCCTGGATCCCCTGGTATCTAACATGGCACCAAAAATAGCATTTTTAATTGCCAGGGGTAGAGAACTATTCTCTGTACCAAGAACTGATAATTCATTATACCTGGGAATTTGGAGTTGGGTCCCTTTCAAATATGATATTGACACCTACATTTTAATGCAAAATCTATACTATACTAAATTCGGCCAGCAAATGAAAAACAAAGCTAAAATAAAATAAAAAAAGAACTGGTGATTTGGTATAGTATAGTTAGATTTTAGCCACTTAATTTTTTAAAAATTTCTTGTGATCATATTAATTGGTCAGAATAATTATATTGTCACACATTTAAAATTTAAATTTAACAATATATATTTCAAGTACTTAAATTTAAGTTAAAGTTAGGTTAATTTAATTAATTTAAATTTAAATGAAAGTAATTATGATTAATGCAACAAATGATATAGTAATCAACAAATTTAAAGTTGAAGAATAGAAAATCAACATATAGAATCAGTTACATTTCTAAACACTAACAAAATATCTGAAAAAAAAAAGAAAACAATGTCATTTACAGTAACATCAAAACAAAATACTTCAGAGTAAATTTAACCCAGGAAGTGAAAGGTCTATACATTAAGAAACAATAAAACTTTGATGAATTGAAGAAGACACAAATGAATGGAAAGATATCTCATGTTCTCATGAGAACATGAACATGACATATGAAGAATATCATGGATCAGAAGAATAAATAGTATTAAAATGTCCATACTACCCAAAGCCATCTATATATTCAGTGAAATCCTATCAAAATTCTATCAAAATTCTAATGTCATTTTTCACAGAAATAGTTTTCAGTGGGATAATTAAAATTTTCTCTGTATAAGATCACATCCTCTGCAAACAGAGACAGTTTTGCATCTTCTTTTCTGATGAGCATGCCTTTTATTTCTTTTTCTTGCCCAATTGCTCTGGCTAAGTCTTCCAGTCCTAAGTTGACTAGGAGTGGTGAGAGTGGACACATTTGTCTTGTTCCTTGTCTTAGAGGTAAAGCTTTCGATCGTTCACCATTGAGTATGATGTTAGCTGTGGGCTTCTCATATATGAACTTTATTATATTGAGATATATTCTTTCTATACCCAGAACATGGAGAGTTTTTATAACAAAAGGATGTTTACTTTTGTCAAATGATTTTTCTGTATCTATTTGAGATAATCATATGATTCTTATCTTTCATTCTATTAATGTGATATATCACATTGATTTGTATATGGTGTAACATCCTTGCATTCTAGGGATAAATCCAACTTTATTATGGTGCATGATCTGTTTAGTGTTCTGTTGTTTTAGTTTACTAGTCTTTCATTAAGAATGTTTACTTCTATATTCATCAAGGATATTGGCACGTATTTTCCTTTTTCTTGTAGTGTCCTTATCTAATTTTGGTATCAGAATAATACTGCCTTTGTAAAATTAGAGAGTGTCCCCCTATATTTAATATTTTTGAAGAATTTGGGCAGGATTGGCATTTAATTCTTCTTTAAATGCTTGGTAGATATTAACAATGAAGCCATCTGGTCCTGGGCTTTTCTTTGTTGGGAAGATTTTGTTTACTGATTCAATCTCCTTACCCATAATAGATCTGTTTAGATTTTCTATTTCTTCATGATTCAGTCTTGGTAGGTTGTGTGTTTCTATGAATTTATTCATTTTTTTCTAGGTTATCCAATGTGTTGGTTTATAATTGTTCACAGCAGCCTGTTATGATCCTTTGTATTTCTGTAGTATCAGTTGTATGTTACCTCTTCCATTTTTGGTTTTATCTGAACCTTCTCTCTTTTTTCTTTGTTAGTCTAGCTAAAAGTTTGTTAATTTTGTTTATCTTTTCAAAAAGTCAGCTCTTAATTTCACTGATAATTTCTATTGTTTTTCTGGTCTGTATTTCATTTATTTTTGCTCTGCTGTTTGTTATTTCTTTCTTTCTGCTAATTTTGGGCTCAGTTTATTCTTGTTTTTCTAGTCCCTTGATGTGAAAAGTTATTTGAGATCTTTCTTTTTTCTTAATGTAGGCATTTATCACTTATAAACTTCCCTCTTAGAACTACTTTTGCTGCGTCCTATAAGTTTTGATATGCTGTGTTTCCATTTTTATTTATTTTGAGATTTTAAGAATTTCCCTTTTTATGTTTTCTTTGATCTATATAGTTGTGAATTTTCCAGTTTCCTCCTGTGACTGATTTCTAGTTTCATATTATTGTGGTTGGAAAAGATATTTAGCATGATTTCAATCTTCTTGCATTTGCTAAGGCTTGATTGTGACCATTGTTGAAAGTAGGGTATTAAAGTCCCCTATTATTATTGTATTGTTGCCTATTTCTTCCTTCAGATTTGTTAGTATTTCCTTCCTTAGGTGCTCTGAAATTGGGTGCATATGTATTTACAAATTGTTATATCTTCTTGAAGAATAGACTGCTTTATCAATATATAATGACCTTCTTTGTCTCTTG